>NW_017619122.1:1448976-2046476 GCF_001879475.1 Ipomoea nil | reverse complement strand
TGTTAATCGACGGAGTGCACACACACGTACACATCTGTGCACGCAGACACACATGTGTGCACTCGGGGGAATGCAATTAGTTGGGATTTGCACTAATATCAAATGTATGCGTACACTTGCATGTTGATGTGCACACGGGCTGCCAAACGGGCGTAAAGGGATTGGATCTCTGATAGCTATAGAATGTCAGTACAATTACTAGAAATTAGAACGCTGTTAAATAACATGGTGCACACACAAATACACAAGTGTGCACTAAGCGTGATGCATTTGGTTTGGAATTGCTCAAATATGAAATGAATACATTTTCCATGCATGATGGCCACACAGAATGCCTTCTGGCCATAAAGGAACTGAATATTATATAACTATTAAATGGTAGTGCAATTATCAACTGAACTAAATACACAGATGCGAAATTGTTATACATATACATTCAGGATATATTAAACAAGGTGATTTTATGTGTGCCGCAATTTGTTACTGTTTGGTCCGAACCCAAGTGTGCATGAAATGAGGTGGTGTGAGCTGGTGTGCACTAGCACAAAACTAGAACGAATAACATCATGAACTAAATATGGCTCTGACACACCAAATAGTTATAGTGGGGGGAATGGTGTAGTAACTGCAAAAAAGGGCACCACCTACACAAACCAAAACCTAAGATAGGATTAGTACAGTTCCTCCCAAAATAATGAGCTAATCTTTATCTTTAATAATCCATACACGTGAATGCAGCACTACAACCCACCCGGGGAGATGAAATAAACTGAATCGCCCGAGAGAAGTTCTTGCACCCATGCAGATTAACAAGGCACCAAAACCGAGTCTTGTTATATCATCCTTCTGCTGGGTTGACAAGTCTCGAAGCGCCTCAACCAACACGAATGCCGGCAACTTAGTCTTGACCCTAGGAAACGTTGCATCCTCCTCACTAGTAAGCTCATCATCGGGCGCATTCCACACCGACTCTTCTTGGAACCTAGCATTAAAGGTCAAAGGTGGCGAAACAAAGTCGTCGTCGCTTACACAACTTTGTGAGGCAGCAGGATCACAACTAGAAACCCTGGACTTCTTCCCTGAAAGAAAAACAACATGTAACACCCACACATGCATACAAGAAGACTGCACACACCCATAACAAACCACGCACACATGTACTACAAAGAACCAAGGAAAACATAACACGACTATTGATAATAGCCAAATGAACACTATAAATTATATACCAAAGAATGAATCACTTCTAGACACCCATTCTAATATGCCAACCACATAACCAAACCAAGTGCACATACAACCCCGTCAAAAACATCCCAAAACAAAACACAACAAAATTGTAAACACAGTGCACAATTTTTTACACAACAATGCACACACCGTTCCCCAAAGGTTTTACCTAATAACATAATTAGCACAGAATGACACATGTTGGTACACAACTAAAATTAACATATTGGAACTTCCTTTAAAATGCTAAACTGTAAACGGCAAAATTATTCAAGTTTTCAACATGTTCAAAATCTCAAAGTAGTGATACTAACACAAAGATTCATTATACTTCAAACTTACTAAACCTCAAAATTTCTCCCATTTACGCTCTAAGCTGAAATAGATTCTCGATCTTCCTAACCCTCTTCCACACTAAAAGTACACAACAATCTTCTTGACAAATCAAGACACTAGAAACAGAGTCTCCCATAAAATGATACACTTAATGAGAATTCCACAAAAAGACTTTAAAAAGTAATCCATTTTCATAAGGACATCCAAACAACAAAAAATAACAAACAGATTAACTCAGAAATCAGATTTTTATCCAAGATTAGGCCACCATGAATGAATTTCTAACATTCAACATCAAAGGAAACCAACAATGAGTATATGATACATCACATTACTATTCTGTATATCTATCTCTAATCTCTTGGCATAGTAATACAAATTTTTATTTAAATTATACGGTTGTGAATGAGCAGACTATACCAAAACCACCACCAGATAGGGAAATTAATTACTGATTAACCATAATACAAAAAAAATAAAGAATCAATTAGCCAATATACATAAAGAGGTTAATATTTGATGATAATATAGGCATATAACATTACAACCAATAATTTTCAAAAACCCAGAAAATGAGCAAGGATTACAACTTCTAATAAGCCAAAATTCCAAAACATATACCCAAAACACATACTGTAACACCCCAGATTTTCAAGACCTTTTAAGCTTATATAATAAAGGTAATATCTCATTACATCCCAAAGTATATCACAAGTGTACGGGGTGCTATGCCACACCTGGGCTAGAGAACCCAGGTGCACAGGCTGTCTAACTAATATCCATTGAAACACAATGCATAATATGGCACGTAGGCCGAAAGGGAAACTAATCTACTTCTACGCTCCAGTTCTAGCGCGCTCCAGTGCTCTAGTCCTCTGTGCTTGAAAGCCAAATATATCTGTTCAGCGAGAGATGCTGATAACCCACTCCAACGCGTTGAAATACAATACATATAGAGATATATATAGATATACGAAAACCATTTTGAGCATGAAGATGTATCCTACGAACTCTAGCTTTAAAACCGGGAATGACTCGACAGATAAGGCCAGACACAAGCAACAGTTATAACGAGCATATGAAGTTCACAACAGATAAGGCAGATAAGGCAAAGCATAAACAATGATCATAACCCAACATGAACAACCCCCAATATAAATCCCATAGTCACATCCCCCAAGACACTCGTAATCACAACTCGTCCCTGTCACAACACATAACACACTTTGTTGGTGCCACAGGACCAATCGCATGCCCATACATGAGGGTCAGCGCATATAGCTCTCACACGGCACCCTGCCCCGTATCGCAACACGGAGGGGTCGATCGCAACCGACCGATGAACCGCAGCTCATCATAGTGTTTGATCGCAACCAAACAGTGGACCGCAGCCCAAGAGAATGTCATCTGACCGCAGCCAGGAAAAAGGACGAACCGCAGCTCGTATAGAAACGTTTGATCGCAACCAAACGGTGGACCGCATTGGGGTGGACCGCAGCCAAACGGTGGACCGCAGCCAGCTTCTGAACCGCAGCTCAGGATAACCAATCCGATTGCAACCGAATTGGGGTGACACACACACATAACACATAGCAAACACATGCAACCCACATTACACATTAGGAAGGGGGAGAAAACGTATAACAAAACCTATGCGTGATCCATCACATACTAAGAATAGTCCTAAGGGGTTCATACTTCTACCACCTAGATCAACGGGATACCAATTCAACTAGCATGCAATATAATAGATTCGTAAACCTACGAACGGCACCCGAAATATCAAACTAGACATATGCACGATGAACGGAGTCCGTTGGGACACCACGGGGATCGGGGGAACATCAAACGGGGAAGTCGGGGTCCCGGGTTGGGGAAATTTCCAGCGGGTAGCCGGTGGGTGGGGGGCCACCCGCCGGCTGCCCGCCGGAATTACTGTTCCGGGCAGCGGGTTGCCGGCGGGCAGCTGCCCGCCCGCCGGCTACCCGCTGCCGGGCGGTGTTTCACGGCCGTGGGTAGGTGGCGGGTCCCCTACCCCCCACTGACTCTTTTCACACACTTTACGCCCCGGCAACCGTTGTGGAACCCGAAACCATGCTTAGACACTTTACAACGCAATTAACGACAACACGTAGACAATTAACGAATCAAATACAAGAAACGAATGACACATAACCTATCATGCTTTTCTAAATATAATCAACACCCAAACATGCGATTTCCCCACCCGATAACCCAAGAATAAGATCATACGATACAACATAGGGTTCTAATCACTTTTATATCAACAAGTATACGGTTCGTCTTCTAATTGCAAGATTCGGTAAGAATAACACATAAACATCAAGAGCATCACACAATTATCAAGAACAACACATAATCATCAAGAACTCTATATAATCATCAAGAATTCCATAATCATCAAGAATTCCATAATCATCAAGAATCTCCCAATATCAAGATTATCAAGGTCCCTCATGGGATCATCACATCAAACATCAATAATAATCATCATATCTCGTCAATACATAATAATATGGGGGAAACCCTAAGGGGGAATCATAGCTATGAAAATAGGTTTTGTTGAGACATGGGTTACCTCTTAGCCTTAATTAATTCCTTGGCTATGAAGGATCTTTCTTTAAGCTTCCTTGCTTTCTTGATTTCTCCTAAGGGGATTCTTGGAGCTCTTTTGGGGTGGTGGGGCGTTAATCTTGTGGGGAGTTCTAGGTGCCTAGCTCTTAAGTCTCCTATTTATATATTTAGGAGTCCTAATTAGGAACTAATATTATAGGCTCGCTAATTCTATTCCTTTTGGAACTAAGGATTGGGTTTAGGGGTTGGGTTTATATATGAGGGCCCATGGACTATGGTGGGCCTTTTTCCCCAATTAATCATTATAATTTATTCTTTCTCTTGGGCTATTGATTAATTAATTAAATGGTTTTAGGGGCCGTAACACGGGGTGTTACACTCTCCCCCCTTACAAGGGGCTTCGTCCCCGAAGCCCAGTGTTATAGTCCATTCTTTCACCCCTAGACACCTCGTAGCTCGGCCTCCTGATTTAGGGTTGCGGCCTTACGTTTGTCTTGGCTTGGGGTAGGCTGAACTTTTGATGGTGTTGTGATAGAGGAGTTTTCGGTTGTACCTCGGTTTCCTGCGTTGGAACTGGATGCACCGCGAGTGCCCAAGGTGGCCTCGATCGCTGCTACCCTTTGATCGAGTGCGCGTGTGGTGCGAATCAAGGATGTGAACCCTTCTTCCATGATTTGATTCTGCCGATCGAGCTGTGCGAGTATGCGTTCGTTGACCGAACCCTCGTCTTATCCCCTCGGGTTCCCTCCTGGCTGTGGGTGCACTGACGGGTTAGGCCCGTCTTCCTCCTCTTGTCCCTCATTTCCCTCCGTACCTCCGCAATCTTGCATGGCTCGCTTGAGCTTTTTGTTGGAGATGTCTAATTGATCAACCAATTCCCTACGTTCCTCCTCGGGTTTTTGGCAAATTTCCTCGAGGGTGAGATAGTGTCCTCCTTTGGTGTAGTAGATGTCGTTGCGGCGGAGGTTTTGGGCATTGAAAACCATGCCATTGGCGGTTTTGACCTCGGTGTGGCTTAGGTCTACCCCCTTTTTCTCCATGATCCAACTTAGGATCATCCCGTAGGGTAGGCTAAGCCGGTTGTTTGTCTTGCAGAACTCTATGTGCTTTAGCATGAGTGCCGGCAGGTTGAACTTGATTTTATGTTTTAGGAGATACGCAAAGGTGCACTCCAAGATCCCCACATCCTTGCTCTTGTTATTGGTGGGCAAGAGGCTATCGGTTATAATCATAACCAATATCTTTTGCTCCGCCGATAGCCACTTTCGGTTTGGTCGAGTGGCCGAGGTGAACCCGTCCTCTTTCCCGAGTAAGTACCCGAGATAGTCCTTGTATCCCGTAGTTTGGGTATCAATCCACCCCTTTTGGTCATAGTTAGACACACCCGTGGTGGTCAATTTCAAGAGTTTGGCCAACCGGCCTTCGGAAAGCACAATTTCCTTGCCACGGACCTTGGTGGCGATTTCTATCTTGCCACCCCGTTTGGTGGCCACAAGGTGTTGATAGAACTCCTTCACCAACTCGGGGTATGTATCCCCTTCGATGGTGAGGTATGCATCTAGGAGCCCTTGGTGTTTAAGCATATCGACCAATTCCGGAGAGAATTGGTCGGGTTCAAGACTTTTACCTCCGATCACGGTGTAATCGGCGTTGTTCCATTCCGGGGTGCGGATTTCGAGGGGCTTTTTCGGCATCGTGAATCTCTCTTTGGCGGTGAGAAATTCCGGCAAAATTTCCGGCAGCCTTTCCGGTGAACCTCCGGCGAACTTTTCCGGCGAGACGGCGGGGCTCCGGCGTGTCCTTCCTGGTGGCCAAGCGTGCGGCGATTCGTGGTGCTCCGGTGGAGGATCGGTGATGGGAGACGACGGCCTTGGCGAGGGAGAGAGGCGGCTTTGGGGTGGTGCGCAGCGAGACAGCGGGCGGTGGCCGGGCGGTCTTCGGGCGAGGGCGGCTGGGCGCTGTTGCGGTGGTGCAGCGGCGCGGACTGGCGGGAGGCGGTCGGACGGCGGTGGCGTTCGTGCGGCGGTGGCGTCGAGTGGTTGCTACGGTGGGACGGCGGGTTGTGTGGAAGAGAGAAGGAGAGGGAGTGGGGAAGAAGAAGGCGAGGAAGAAGGAGGAGAAGGGTTTTTGATTTGGGGTTTTTTGTGGGTTTTAGGAACTTGGGGGGTTTAACAAGGGAGTATCCCCTTAAGGTTTCAAGAAACACTCATGGGCTAGCGGTTGAGGCTTTAACTTGTAGAGGGGAGGTCTAAGGTTCCATTCCTAATGGTAACATTAAGTATTTCTTGATGGTGTGGTTTTTTGTCTTTTTCCTTGTTTCGTCCTTTAGTGGAGGGAAGGTTGGGTTGATAGTATAACTTGTGTTTTACCTTTGTAGTGGAAATTGGAATTTGATCAAAAATCTTTATTCATAATAATTTCGAAATAGCTAAGCTAAGTAAGTGGTCTTTATGACAAAAGAGGGGGGGGGGTGGTTACAAGGGGGTGTGACGGCTTATCCTAGACAGTATTCGTTTTCTTGGTTTTCTTCTGCGGGGTCCGTATGGTCCTCGTCTTCCGGGATTGGGTTTCCCTCCCTGAGGTCCTCCTCGTTCCCGAGGTTGGCTTGAGTGTGGCTCATGACAAATACTTTCCCGGGAGCGCCGTAACTCCCTTGATGATCGCTGCCCCCGTGTTGACCCACGGTGGCGGGGCGTGGTCTTTGGGGTCGAGTGCACTGGAAGGCCTTGTGTCCTTCCTCTCCGCAGTTGAAGCATCGCTAGGGATTGCCCGCGCAATCCTTGCCCCTGTGGCTTTTGTTGCATCTGGGGCAAGGGAAGCTTCTTGGATTAGCTTCGTTGTTTCCCAGGGGCGGTCTTTGGTTGGTCGGGTTGTTCGTCCTTGTGCCGGTGTCGTTTCTCGTTCTTTTCACTGGCAGTGCCCCACTTCCGGTGTTTCTTCTTCGTATTTGTTCCTGAACTCCGCGTTGGAGTAGTTGGATTCGATAGAGATTCGCGACACTGGAGTAAGCCTCGTTGAGGGTCCGAGGTCTGCTTACCACTAGCGCCTTCCGAGCTTCGAAGTTGAGGCCCGACACGAATCTCTCTATCTTGGTTACCTCGGTGGGGACTAGCTCTGGTGCGAAGCGTGCCAGCTCGAGGAATCGTTTATGGTATTCTACGACGGTGGCCGTTCCTTGTTTTAGATGAAGGAACTCTTCGTACATGGATGCCTTTACGTGGGTTGGATAGAATCTCTCTCGTAGTCGTGTCTTGAGGTTCTCCCAATTGAACCTCGGTTCTTGTTGATAAGTGGGTCCCTCGTGGATCCACCAGAGATCGGCCTCGTGCCCGAAGTAGAACGAGGCTATCTCTACGCGGCATTCCTCCGGGCATTCTACTACCCCAAAAATCTTGTCAAGGGTTCGAATCCATTCTTCTAGGACCGCGGGATCCTCTTCTCCCGAAAACGTGGGTGGTCGGTGATTTGAAACTTGTCGGGCGATGTCTGAGTTTGCGTTTGATGGAGGTGGTGGGGGCCTGTTGTTGTGAAGGGCCGCGTCACTTAATGCTTGTGCGACTTGTGTCAGCTGTTGTAGGGTTTGGGTCAAGGGGTCGTCTGTGGCGGGCTCTGGAGTTCTTGATTGTCTTCTGTTCGGTGCCATGCTATCGTTTTTCTGGTCAGTGTTTATAGGAACGTTAATTTAGAGTCTGACGCACTTCTTATGAAGTGATAAGTGGGGAAGGGTTTTAGAATGAGGAAGGGTAAAGTGTAGAGAAGTTATGTGTAGGTTTCACAATCTCACGGCGCGTCCTAAGATTCCTGAGTCCTATGTTCCTAAGTGCTAGAGTTCAAGCCTAATGTCCTAAAGTCCGTCTTAAGATTCTTTTCCTAGGGTCAAACTTAGGCTCTGATACCAACTGTAACACCCCAGATTTTCAAGACCTTTTAAGCTTATATAATAAAGGTAATATCTCATTACATCCCAAAGTATATCACAAGTGTACGGGGTGCTATGCCACACCTGGGCTAGAGAACCCAGGTGTACAGGCTGTCTAACTAATATCCATTGAAACACAATGCATAATATGGCACGTAGGCTGAAAGGGAAACTAATCTACTTCTACGCTCCAGTTCTAGCGCGCTCCAGTGCTCTAGTCCTCTGTGCCTTAAAGCCAAATATATCTGTTCAGCGAGAGATGCTGGTAACCCACTCCAACGCGTTGAAATACAATACATATAGAGATATATATAGATATACGAAAACCATTTTGAGCATGAAGATGTATCCTACGAACTCTTGCTTTAAAACCGGGAATGACTCGACAGATAAGGCCAGACACAAGCAACAGTTATAATGAGCATATGCAGTTCACAACAGATAAGGCAGATAAGGCAAAGCATAAACAATGATCATAACCCAACATGAACAATCCCCAATATAAATCCCATAGTCACATCTCCCAAGACACTCGTAATCACAACTCGTCCCTGTCACAACACATAACACACATTGTTGGCGCCACAGGACCAATCGCATGCCTATACATGAGGGTCAGCGCATATAGCTCTGACACGGCCCCGCAGCACCCTGCCCCGTATCGCAACACGGAGGGGTCGATTGCAACCGACCGATGAACCGCAGCTCATCATAGTGTTTGATCGCAACCAAACAGTGGACCGCAGCCCAAGAGAATGTCATCTGACCGCAGCCAGGAAAAAGGACGAACCGCAGCTCCTATAGAAACGTTTGATCGCAACCAAACGGTGGACCGCAGCCCAAGAGTATCAATCTGACCACAGCCAGCTTCTGAACCGCAGCTCAGGATAACCAACCCGATTGCAACCGAATTGGGGTGACACACACACATAACACATAGCAAGCACATGCAACCCACATTACACATTAGGAAGGGGGAGAAAACGTATAACAAAACCTATGCGTGATCCATCACATACTAAGAATAGTCCTAAGGGGTTCATACTTCTACCACCTAGGTCAACGGGATACCAATTCAACTAGCATGCAATATAATAGACTCGTAAACCTACGAACGGCACCCGAAACATCAAACTAGACATAGGCACGATGAACGGAGTCCGTTGGGACACCACGGGGATCGGGGGAACATCAAACGGGGAAGCCGGGGTCCCGGGTTGGGGAAATTTCCAGCGGGTAGCCGGTGGGTGGGGGGCCACCCGCCGGCTGCCCGCCGGAATTACTGTTCCGGGCAGCGGGTCGCCGGCGGGCAAACATCAATAATATGGGGGAAACCCTAAGGGGGAATCATAGCTATGAAAATAGGTTTTGTTGAGACATGGGTTACCTCTTAGCCTTAATTAATTCCTTGGCTATGAAGGATCTTTCTTTAAGCTTCCTTGCTTTCTTGATTTCTCCTAAGGGGATTCTTGGAGCTCTTTTGGGGTGGTGGGGCGTTAATCTTGTGGGAGTTCTAGGTGCCTATTAAGTCCCCTATTTATATATTTAGGAGTCCTAATTAGGAACTAATATTATAGGCTCGCTAATTCTATTCCTTTTGGAACTAAGGATTGGGTTTAGGGGTTGGGTTTATATATGAGGGCCCATGGACTATGGTGGGCCTTTTTCCCCAATTAATCATTATAATTTATTCTTTCTCTTGGGCTATTGATTAATTAATTAAATGGTTTTAGGGGCCGTAACACGGGGTGTTACACATACCACCACAACAAACCCGACAACCATGCTTACCATATTCTGCTCACCCAAATTTAAGACAAAATCACCAAATTTCAGACAAAATCCCTAAAACCCCAACCCCCAAACGAAAATTTAAATCCTAATCTACCCAAAACCCCAAAATTGGAACAAACCCATAAGCTCATGAACCCTAATATGCCCGTCACCCCCAAAAAAAAAAAAAAAAACAAAAACAAAACCCGACCACCTCGATCTCCCCCCAACGCTGAGCGCAAACCGAAGAGAAAGATAACCGTGAATGCCAACAAAAAAATGACAAAACGGGAGAAAACATACCTCGGCCGACACCTGGACCTGGTCATCCCCGCCTTTTGCCTTGTCCGGCATGCCCCACCGACAAGTATCGTCCGATGAAGAGGGAGAATCGAACGGCGTAGAAGAAGCTTCGCCAATGTGTGATAAACAGAGAGAAAGAAATTCAGGCGATCCAATAACCCCAGGCCCGTGATGTGCATATCTCTGATTTGATAAGATTACAATAACAGTAAAATCTCAAAATTACCCCAAGCTAATAATAAAAACAAACGCGCGGAATTTAAATAGCCATACATATTTTAATCAACCCTACCCATCCATCCCCAAAATCCAACGATCCTAAGCAATCCATACGTTTGTATTTTAAGGGTTGTTTGTACACGAATATAATCCTATATATATATATATATATATATATATATATATATATATATATATATATATATTGAATCCGGTGCACACCCCCTAGTCAGCCGAGCCCGTGAGCACACTCCGTGATCGTTGATTTTAATTTTTTGACGATTCAGATTGATTACCACTTGGATCCCATGTTATACTGATTTTAGATGAAGTATGGGTCTTTTTATCCTTAAGCACTATATTTATTACTTTCCATTTCATTTATTTCCATGTTTATAAAGATTTGTAGCGTTATTTCAGCTCTCCTTAATCAATAATTCTCTCTCTCTCTCTCTTTCTCTTAGTAATTTTCTTTGGAATTTTACGGCGGTGTGTGTGTTTTACTGTAATAGGGCTTGTACACCACGTCGTGCTGGTTTTTCTTCATAAAATTACGCGTTTTGGTATGTGCGTTTCGTGATACAGGCACGTACATTTTGGTTTGTGTTTTACTAGTTTCGGGCGTGTGCGAAACGTAGATATAGTATTGGCCTTGTTGTGTTTTTTTTTAGTTGTGGGGAATTTTACGATGGTGTGTGCGCGGGTGTGGAATGGCGTGTGCGATTTTCTGTAACAGGAGGTGTACACCATGGCAAACTATAAAACGCACACACCATTCCTCACCCACACACACACCGCCGCAAAATTTCCCATAATTTAAAATTTCAGATGTACAAAATATAATTAATTATTACCATTAATAGTGTCCCTAATAATTTAAAATATCAATTTCCATTCATAATCTCCCTAATATAATGCTTAAGATTCCAATTGAATTATATCCATAATTAAACATATATCTACAATTACTATTTAATCCTTTTGATTTAAATATATCTTTAATTACTTTTACAATCTCAAACATTTATGGAAAATGAATCAATAGATATCATGAGATCTCATGATCTCATCTAGTATAGGGGTTGCACTAGATTCGAAGCCTATACATACATACATATATATATATATATATATATATATATATATATATATATATATATATATATATATATAATTTATGAATAGAGAGGCACATACGTAGTTATGAAAGCCAAACCCTACATGAACCCCCTCAAGACCAAACCTTTGGCAAACTGTTCAAGCGCCCTCCGGTTGCGACAACGTCCCCCCACCCCCCACCCCCCCTAGGCTGTCGACAGGTGGCGGTGTTCCCGCGGAGCCCCCGGCGACGACGATGGTGTTTCGCGGAGTGGCCGAGAAAAAGATGACGAGGTAAGTTGTTATGTTCTAGGGGTGATTAGGTGTTAAGTAAATTCGCCCCTATCTAAGTTAATAGTTGTGGCTATCGTCTGTGGTAAGATGGTGTTTGATCTTTGAGAATGGGCAAGGTTTGAATCTCACCCTAGGTACACTTAGATTACTTAGTGATCATCCTTTTTGGTTATTGTTAGATGGTGATTAGTTTGATTAAGTTGATTATTGTTAATTAAAGATGATCAGATTGTTAATAAAAGGAAGGTTAGCCTAGTTGGGTAGGATACATTTAGCATTGGGAGAAATATAGGGTTGAATCCCTTAGGGTTTAATTATTTTATTTAGTGAAAATCCGATTTGATTTACAGGTTCTGTTGACGGTGTTTTGGATTAATAAGCGAACGAGGTAACCCATGTCTTACAAAACCTATTTTCCTTGTTATTGTTTAATGATTGGCTCTGATTGAATGATTTGGTGTAAATCTTGTTAGAGCCTGTCTTTAGGTTTGTATGGTGAATTATTGCTATTCTTGATATTCTTTATGGCCCTGTGTGGTTATTGGTTTGATCTTGTATTTAATTATGTCTAGAGATTGTCCCTAGAGTTTATATCGTGAATCTCGTGTTGTGATGTTCTTGGTATTCTTGGGTGGGTTTATGCATGCTCGGGTGTTGATTCTAGTCTAGGACTTGTCTTTAGGGCTTTGCATATAGATTTCTTGACGTTCTTGAGGTTCCGGATGCTCCTGAACCGTTATGTGATTGATGTCGAGTCTTGGCATATTTTGGAATCGTGTTAGAACGTAATTGGAATGATTCCTTGTTTAATCCTTGTTATTTGAATCCGTGATGTTGTTGTAACGTGTTGGGATGTGTTCGGACATGGTTTTGGGTTCCACGAATGAACACCTGATGTAACACCCCACTTTTCTAGCTCTTAATCATAAATCTAAACCACAATTATTATAAACTAAACAACGAAATTAAAAGCTAAAAAGATAACTAGTGGGAATGTCACCGCCACAACCACTACTCCGTGGTGATTGCACAGGCTAGGGGGTAAAACTAGAAACAAAATAAATATCTAACATCCATAATTAATACTGAAAATCATAAGGGGGAAAAGGTCACCCCAAAAGTCTACATCATCAAAGTCTACAAATCATCAAAAGTCTAAAATATGGATAAAAAGGTCATCAACAAAACATAACAGTTTAGACATCTCAAACTACGAGACTAATCTAACTCGATCACTTCTCACTGTTTGGCTCACCTGAAAGGGGTTTTGCAAGCAACACATAGACAAATAGGAAAACACCCGTTAGCACGAAGCTAAGTATAACCACACTCAACCCTGTAAAGTACTATAGAATATACTTTGAAAAGATTTGATTTCATTCTTATATAACAAACTCATCTCATAGACAGCTTTAGTCATATCACATAATTTCTATATGCTTGCAACCTATAATATCAATAGGCATGCTTCGATATGTAAGACTTAACAACTTAGATACTTTAATCATGTAATTGTCACAACAACTTAACAAGCAACTCATGCTTTCAAGTAGTTTCATGCTAACAAACCAAACAACAGGTATTCTCATGCTCTCAAATTCTCATCACATAAACTGGATATACAGGGCTTCAAATGTAACTAAACAATCATGCTCGATAAACGTTCTTAAATCAACATTCTTATTATACAATCTCATACGATACACTACTCAAATGCAAACTCGTGCAATACCATACTCATATGCAATCATGTGCAATACTATACTCATATGCAATCATGCGCAATACTATACATAAACTCATATGCAATCTCGTACAATACTATAAATATACTCATATGCAATCTCGTGCGATACTATAAATATACTCATATGCAATCATGTGCAATACTATACTCATATGCAATCATGCGCAATACTATACATAAACTCATTTGCAATCTCGTGCAATACTATAAATATACTCACATGCAATCTCGTGCAACACTATAAATATACTCATATGCAATCTTGTGCGATACTATAAATATACTCATATGCAATCATGTGCAATACTATACTCATATGCAATCATGCGCAATACTATACTCGTACACTCGTTGTAAAAAACAGAGTACTTTCTGTGGAGGTCTCATTGAGTCATAAATGACGTGTTTTCTTTCTTTCTTTCTTTCTTTCTTTCTTTATAGTCGCAATGACTCACTTCTTTCTCTTTGGAGTCGCAATGACTCGTACTTTCTCTTTGAATGAACGAGGTAGGAACTTCATCATAGTGTGAATGAACCTATCTGGGCACGGCGTCTAGCCGACCTAATACTCTGCCCGTCCACCGAACCACTCTCTTGATTCTATACTCATACTCTATGGAATCAGGTATCAAACTTTTAGTGTGCACACCCCCTGACCAAGATTCCAAGCCTGACGGGCAGTTTCCAACCTCGTAACGTGGGAATACGCCGCGTTACATATACTGGGACCGCAATGTCCATAAAATCATCGGAGAGGACATAGTCCAAACGGGATCCTCCAAAACCTCATCGATATAGATAATACATAAATATATCTCTCATGCATCATCTCATGCATGCAACAACTCTACTATTTCTCAATGCAACAAAGAATGATATAACACATACATATGGCTTTTTGAAAGTAATACTTGGGCTCACATTGGGCCCTTACGCATTTTTGAAATATGACATATGTGAGATGCAAAATACTCTATAACGTGCTTCTAAACCATGTATATAAACCATAAAATACTCAAGGATATAATATCATGCTCGGTTTGCAACATAGCAAATGCTATACATTTCTATCAACAAAATATGCTTCAATTCTCATGGATCAAATATCACATCTTAGTCATGCTTTCATAATAAATCATATTCTCAAATGATCATGCTTCTCTACTCAATAAAAATAACACCAAATCACATAGCCCAGCATTTCTCATACACAGTGAACTTAACAATGTATGTACTGTGTAGCAACTTCTTCAATAAATCCCTCATAACATACTCATTTTTATCCAAATTCAACGAAATCAAAGCCAAATCGTGCATCGAGACGATCCCGAGGTACCGAGCCACAAGGGCCCGTGACACCTGGCCCGAAACGACACGTAGCTGAGCCACAAGGGCCTGGCCACTACACAAAAACTCCTTAGATTAAGACTCCGGGACCTGGGGCAGGACTCCTCATGAGTCACCCTATGAGACCCGTTATAATACCGGGCTTAGGCAGCGGCCCTCTCCTAGGGCCGTGCCCTAGACCTGGGTAACCCCGGCTCTAGCCGGCGGCCCTCCTAATGGGCCGCGGCTAGGACCGCTGGTCTGATCTGGTGCACACTGTGCACCAGATGGCATTTTCATCTGCAAAAACAATCCAAACAAGTCCAAAACATTTTCAACAACTCAGAGACAAAACTAGATCACTTCCAAGCATAAACACAACAAAATCTCATAATTTCTACTCATTTCTACTCAATATCAAAGGCTTCAGAGCCAAAAATTATAGACGGAGTCCATGGGGTTATACCTCTTGAAGCTTCTTCTTCTTGTATGGATCTCTACCTCCTCTCTACTCAAACACCACCTCCTTCACCACCTAAACATTTCAAACGCAAGCCAAGACTAAGAAACCTCAGAGATTGAAAGCTAAATAGGAGAGGAACCTTAAGATGAATGGAAATGAAGGGAGAAAGCTTACTGCAAAGTTCTCTTGCTTCTATCAGACAAAGCTTGGGAGAGGCAAGGTTGGAGATCAAAGAATAACAAGTGAATAGTGTTGTTTATATAGGGTGCAAAACCCTAGGTAGAAATAAAATGATTGGGTGAGGGCAAAATGGTAAAAGCTTGGCTAGATTTTGTTCTCAGGCAAATGCTTCTTGGAATGATATGGTTCACCTAGCATCATGAACCAAGGGCTAGAAATGTTATTTTAAATACTTTGGGGTTGAAAATGAATTTTCTCAAAAAGTTATCTAGATGAACCCTTGTTTAAAGTCTTTTTGAATTCTCCCGGTTTCGCTCAGATTGATTTCTCGATTTAAAACTTGATACGCGAAATACCCGAAAATTTCGGATTTTGGAATAAAATAAGTTTTGGTATCAAATTAATTTAAAATGTGACAAAAATAACTTATTCAAACACCAATTGATCGCAAAAAATTTTAATGGAGTGAAAATGGCTATTTTTGGAATTTCTTAAAATTGGATTTATAAAATGAAATTTTGGGTTGTTGCACTCTATCCCCCTTAAAAGAAGTTTCGTCCCGAAACTTAGAAGAAACGAATGGATCAAGTTCTCGAACAGTAAGGGAGATGTAACCAAACGGTTGAGAATTTTCTGTTGGGATACTTTGGAAGGTTTAGGAATCTCTGAGTTTTCGCCTAACTTAGCAAAAGTCTAAACAAATACACAAACGAATCTCTTATCTGAATTCAAAAGCTTAACTAGTTACCTTGATCAAAGCCTCCCGATTAACCACCTAGCGGCATGTAGCTCAGATCCCACCCATAGGTAGTCCATCTTTGCCCATTCTCAATCCCCATTCTTTATTCCATGACCGCTGCTCGTTGATCAAAGTTGGAAAATCCATAAATCACTTGGGCACTCATATTATCGAAATGGTTGTTGATCATGGCGTATATGTCCTCATAAGTAGGTCCTTGAGGTCCACTCATATAACCCTGTGGTGCTCCCGACGGGGTAGCTGTAACTGGTGCTCCCTCATGATTCATTCCAACTCCTGGATTGGTTCCCATTGAAATCCCTTCGCCATGAGCCTTAGCTATGTGCCCAGCTTCAATCCCAACATTCGACCACTTTCTTTGTGGCACATTCAAACTAACCACAACAGCAATTCTTTCGTCCAAGGGCTTCTTAGCAATGTCAGCTAGGGTCAGATACTTGTTATCAGCAATCTGGTACAGCTCATAATATCTCAGACTGGCGACATTCAAAGCCGACCTAGTGGTCCGTTGTATCCTTTCTCCTAACTCAGGCAAATTCATCTTCTTAAAAACCCAACTTAGCATCATATACCATAGGGCATATTTCTCCTGTTCTTTGCTTTAAAGTAAGCCATGTGCTTAAGGATCAAAACTGGAAAATTAATTGCATGACCAAACCTCAACATAAAAGCAATGGTACACGTCCAACTACCAATCTCCGTGGAGTTATTCCTACACGAAAAAAAACACTCCTCTATCAACAACACTAACAACTTCTTCTCTCCAGTCAACGTGGGTCTCTCAGGATGGCATTCTTTAGGGAATTCTTCCCTACTCCCAGTCATGTATCTCAAATATTCCTGATGTGTCAACCCTGCGTGGGCAACCCATCATCCCGGTCATACATATCTAATCCATCCAACGGTAGGTCAAACCAATTTGACAATTTTTGTGGTGTCAATTCTACTTTTGTACCTCTCACGTTAGAGGCTATCATAGTCACACCCTTCTTATGCTTTGTGGACAAATTCTCATAAAATTCAATCACCAAATCACGATAAATTTCTTCTTGGATTCTCAAAAATTTCCTCAACAAACCTTGATTCTCCAATATACTATTAAAATCTTCAGAAAATAACTCAGGGAAATAAGTTTTACCTCCTATTACTGAGTAGGTAGGTGCTTCTTGACTGGTTCCCTCTACTTGTTGTTTTCCCTTCACCATTGTTGTCCAAAGCTTTTTGACTTGATCTTGTTCAAATTGAAGTGGATGACCCAACTAGTATTTTTCTTGCACTTAGAATAGTTTGTGGAAGATACTTTTGAAGTTTCCTTGATGAAAGGTGAAGATTTGAAAGAGATAGGTTTTTTGGTTGTGGTGGAGGCAGTGAGCGAGAAGATGAAGATGGGAAAAAATTTTGCTTGCAGCTGATTAGGGGAAAACTGGGCGGAGAAAAGAAAAGAAAAAGGGATGCATCGGGGCTAGGGCACGACCCTCTATGGGCCCTGGTGCGAGGCCCGCTGTCAGCTTAGTCTGACATGGCCTCAGGTCACGGGCCATGACATGGTCCGTGACCACGTTCCGTTACACGAAACGGAGTTCGTCTTGCTCCGACGCCTAAGGCCGCTGCCTGGGTCAGGTACTCGGGTCGAGTATCCGGTCCCAACTCTTTTCAGTCCTCTAACTTTGTCAAATCTTCAAATCGGGTCAAAAATTGGATGTAGTCCTCGACTTTAGTAAATCCCGATTTCTTAGTCAATCCTTTGACTTTCAAATATCTCCCGGGAATTGCTTGTCCCAATTCCAAATTTAAATTAAACCCTTATCCAAGTCTTTTCTCATCGTTTCTTTCTTTCGTTTTCCCCGTTTTCACTTCTACTTCGGTAAAAAACTCTCTTAATTAAACTTTAACTGTTCCTTAACGATTTTGTCCCTACTTACACTTATTTCCATTCTTCTAATCTCTTGTTTGTTAATACATAACATTCAAGTCCAAGCTTTTCTCTAAAACAATCTCAATTAATTTCTAAGTTCCTAAAATTCTTAGATTAACACATCTTTTAACAACTTGCAACAACTTATAACAAATTTTCTCAAGCATTCACATCCAATTAAGCATTCATGCAAGAATCAACACACTCATTCCAAGTTAGAGTGTTACCTTTCTCAAGATTGCGGCCTTCATCCTGAGTCTGTCCCATGACCATGATCCTCCCTGGTCCAGCTCCTCTGGTACGCCCTTGCTACGCTCCACCTCGTCCATGATTCCCATTTCTGTGCGGACCTCCTCTCGGTGGATAACCACGTCCCATTGCTTGATTCGGCGCCTGATTGATCGGACCTCTGGGTGGCTGGCTCGGGATCGTACCATGAGATCCCTCAGTCCTCGGAGAACGACAAGTAACAGCTCTATGGCCCGGTTTCCCACACTGGAAGCAAACTGTGAATTGGTAATTTATTCCTTAAATTCCTGAAAATTCAATAGTCGAGGACTAGTAATTGACTAGTCAATCTAAGTCAATGGGTTGTACCCTATGCTTTGTGAATAGTTCCCTTATCTCCTTAAACTTTTTCATCTTAGTAAGGGTAAAGAAGACTTTTCCCCTCATGATTGTATCCCAAGTTAACCTAGAAGACATCTTTCATTCTTTCCCTAACACCTTCAAAACAAAAGCTCCTCCTTCTATCTAGAATTTAGCTAGCTTTTCCTTCAAGCTAAGTTTGGGCATTCCAAGATCTTCAGAGTTTATCTCCAAGATTCCACCTTTCCTACTCTTGAGCATCTATGAGGGTAAGATCTTTGGTTCTTCTGTGTTTTTAGTGTTTTCTAAGGTGTCTTTTTCTAAAGATGAAATCTTTATGGTCTTTTGGTGTGTTCTTGAAGTTGGTGTTGAAGGTGAACCTTGTTAGAAGCTTTGAAAGGTGTAATAAGTGAAGGTTTAGTCTACAAGAGGTAACCCATTCTTTACAAAATCTATTTTCATTACCTATATGATGATTTCTTGGATTCTACTTGTGATTTTGCTATGAAATGTGGGTTTTGATGCATTGTCTTGTGAGAATGCATATCTAGAGCCTGTTATTAGGGTTCTTGTATGCCATTGCTTGGCTATTCCTTTGATCCAAGTCATGTTGTTGTATTTTGTGAGATTTTGGGCGTTTTGGACTTGAATTTGAGCTTGGTGTTGAAAATCCCCGAAGGGATATTTTGGTAGAGGGTAGTGTACCCGCGGGCGGAACGGCGGGTAGAGCTCCACCCACCGCCCCACCCGCGGGCGGAACCACGGGTGGGGGTCCACCCGTGGGGTACAATGGTGGTTTGTGTGGGGATTTGTTCCCCTTGATTCTTTTGACTCGGTAATTGATGTTTTGACTTCCCGATGTTCTTTTGTGAAACTATTTGAGTGCCTTCTTGATGTTTCGTAAGTCTAGAACTATATGGTAGGATTCCATGTAGGTTTTGATGTCTTGATTCGTGCTAAGTGTTCAACCTCGTGATTCGTTGAACCATGATGAGTCTTGTGTGTTCTTCGGAACTAAGTTTTGTTTACCCGTTTTTGGTGTCTTGATTCGTGCTGAAATGCTAGCGTGTGTGGTTTGTTCTTTCCTAATGTGGATGATAACTTGTGTTGATCATCGTTGTTGTTGGATTGAGATCCTTCCTTGATTGAGTATGGTTTCATATCTCCGTTGTGATCCGTTGATTGATTTCTATGATGGTGTTGTGCGTGTGGTTGTACCTGGATTGCACGATTAATGGAATGGGACATTAGTCACCAAGGTACGGCAGTGGTCCTCGTGGTGGCCATGACGTGATTATGGAGTTTGTGACCTGTGTGTCGGGTTCACGTATTCTTGGGTGGCTGTGGCCTTGTGTGTGATTGGTACCCTCGTGTACTATGAAATCGGTGGATATGTTGGAGATTGTCGGAGTAGGGACGACGGTTCTCAGAGGTATAAGGTTGGACTTTGGAGTACAGGGGTCCTAGAGGTAAAGGTTGGAACTAGCTATAAGGTTGGGGGTAGCCATAAGGTTGGAACTGGGTATATGGAAGGATTATTGAATTCGTGATGTGTGATGTCACAAAGGCATGTGTGCCAATGTGTGTTCCTCTATTCGTGATGAGTGATGTCACAAAGGCATGGGTTGCCGTTGTGTGTTTCTTTATCCTCATTGATGAGAATGTCGGGTGTTATTCTATTGAGTGATGGTAGAATACACCTTGAGCCTTACTTGTGTTGTCGTTGTCACGTCTTGATGTGTTTTGGGATGTGTTTCCCCTTGTCCTTGTTGTGAGTGATATAGAGTCTTTGTGGTTGACTTCTATCTCTGGTTTTGAACTGATATATACAGTATTCCATTTCGAAATGATTTTGTAATAAACTATCTATCTATATATGCTATTGACGCGTATTGATGGGTTACTAGCATTATTCGCTGACTGGGCGTCGTCCAATTTATTTATGTGCTTTTCAGGTCCTGAGTAGTGGCGAGCGCGATATAGAGATGGCTAGTGTAATTCCCCCACTCTTTTAGTTATGTTTTGGGCCTGTGTGCCCCTTATGCTAAACTTTTAGACTGTTGTTGTTGATGTTGTTGCCTGTGCGTTCACTTAGTTGTGGTTAGATTATCTTGCATATTTAAGTTTAAAATGGAATGAAAATCGGGGGTGTTACAGTTGGTCTCAGAGCCTAGGTTTGAGCCTAGGATGCTAGAGTCTAGACTTTTAAGAGGTTAAGTGTTTAGGACTTAAGACTTCTTAGGACGCGAGGTGAGGTTGTATGTTACCTTTTGTTATCTGTGTAGTTCTTTTATGTTGTTTTGTTGTTAGCTCTAGTAGTTGTTGCTGTTGTTCTCGGTTGGTGTGAACCTTCTAGGTAAGTCTCCTCGCTCTGGGTTCGTTAAACTATTGACGAAGACTGTGTCCAAGAGTAAGAAGACCGAAGATCTGCTGATACAAGATAGTCAAGTCGTGGTGGTAGCAGCTTGGCATGTGATCTACGCAAAGAAGATAGACCACTTTTCTCACAACCTAGAGTCAGCTACAACGATCCCGTTCAAGCAAGTGGTACCGTCTCTCGTACGACATCGTCATCAGTTCTACGCAATCCTAGAGTTGAAGTTTATCTTTCATGCAACCGAAGTCCGATAGGAAGCAAGACGTCGTTTAGAGTTCGAAGATCAAGTTTAGAAGACCCTCACGCGTGAGGGGAAGTCGAGAGCGGTCGCAGACGCTCTAAGAAGATGTCAACTCTTGTGAAGGGGTCGTCTTTGTATCAACGTGATAGAAGCCTTCCAGAGTTAAAGAGCTGCAAGTCCACCTTGGACCTTTCTAAAGCACGAAGAGTTGAAGTGTAAGGTCGAAGTGTTCAACATAGAAGTAGTTCTACCTACCCTTGCAGAAACCAAGATTGGGAAAGTTCGAAGCAACGAACTTGGAAGTAATAGAGATCAGGATGGCACCATCGAGACGTCGTGCAAAGTCTTCAGAAGCAGACACCAATGAACAGTTAGCTCAAAGCCTTCATCAACTGACGCAGATCACCCGGACGCTAAGCAACGCCCTCCTCAACAACAACCACCCTCTTCAGAATGGGAATCGTGACATGGTATGACAAGTCGCAAGTCTCCGTCCCCCAATCTTCGTCGGTGAAGAAGATCCCGCGGCGCTGGACGAGTGGATCCGGATGTGTGACAAGATCTTCGAAGCTGTGGTTTGCCCGGAGGATCGCCAGGTGGAGTTAGCTAAGTTCTACCTTAGGCAAGAAGCGGACTCGTGGTGGATGCTTGAAGACCAGCTTGTAGACAAGATCCGGAGTTCAGTTGGAGGACCTGAAGGTTAAGTTACGTGACTGGTTCTATCCTGCTCAAGTCAAGGAGGCCTACCTTTTTGCAACCGACCTCTACCAGGTTCAGCAAGTTCAGAAAGGAATCCGGGAGAACCGTAAAAGGAAGCTTGATGGAAGTGTTACACCTGTGATTAGGAGTTTGATGGATACTAGTGCTGAATCAACAAGAAGCCTGCAAAGAGACGACTCTAAGAGGGGTAAGACTCCCCAGCCAATCCGGAACATCAAGGCTAAGGGAAGGCGCTCCGTTTGCAAGAAGTGTGGAAGTGACCACCCCGACGTGGACTGTCATGGGAAACCGATAGAGTGCTTTGCTTGTGGCAAGAAAGGTCACGGTCCTTTGTGTAACACCCCGTGTTAAGGCCTCTAAACCTGTAACACCCCAGATTTTTAAGACTTTTTAAAACTTATATCAAAGGTGGAATCTCATTAAATCTCAAGGAATAAATACAAGCGTACGGGGTGCTATGCCACACCTGGGCTAGAGAACCCAAGTGCACAGGCTAAATAACTAATATCCTCAAAGCGTAATTACGTAAACGTGGCACGCAGGCCCGAAGAGGAAAACTATCTACTTCTATACTCCAAGTTCTAGCGCGCTCCAGTGACTTAATCTTTTGTGCCTGAAAGCCAAATATATCTGTTCAGCGAGAGATGCTGGTAACCCACTCCAACGCGTTGAAATGTAATACATATAGAGATATATATAGATATACAAAAACCATTTTTAGCATGAAGATATATCCTACGAACTCTAGCTTTAAACCCGGGAATGACTCGACAAGTAAGGCCAGACACAAGCAACAGTTATAACGAGCATATGCAGTTCACAACAGATAAGGCAGATAAGGCAAAGCATAAACAATGATCATAACCCAACATGAACAATCCCCAATATAAATCCTATAGTCACATCCCCCAAGACACTCGTAATCACAACTCGTCCATGTCACACCACATAACACACTTTGTTGGCGCCACAGGACCAATCGCATGCCCATACATGAGCGTCAGCGCATATAGCTTTGACACGGCCCGCAGCACCCTGCCCCGTATCGCAACACGGAGGGGTTGATCGCAACCGACCGATGAACCGCAGCTCATCATAGTGTTTGATCGCAACCAAACAATGGACCGCAGCCCAAGAGAATGTCATCTGACCGCAGCCAGGAAAAAGGATGAACCGCAGCTCGTATAGAAACGTTTGATCGCAACCAAACGGTGGACCGCAGCCCAAGAGTATCAATCTGACCGCAGCCAGCTTCTGAACCGCAGCTCAGGATAACCAATCCGATCGCAACCGAATTGGGGTGACACACACACATAACACATAGCAAGCACATGCAACCCACATTACACATTAAGAAGGGGGAGAAAACGTATAACAAAACCTATGCGTGATCCATCACATACTAAGAATAGTCCTAAGGGGTTCATACTTCTACCACCTAGGTCAACGGGATACCAATTCAACTAGCATGCAATATAATAGACTCGTAAACCTACGAACGGCACCCGAAATATCAAACTAGACATAGGCACGATGAACGGAGTCCGTTGGGACACCACGGGGATCGGGGGAACATCAAACGGGGAAGCCGGGGCCCCGGGTTGGGGAAATTTCCAGCGGGTAGCCGGTGGGTGGGGGGCCACCCGCCGGCTGCCCGCCGGAATTACTGTTCCGGGCAGCGGGTCGCCGGCGGGCAGCTGCCCGCCCGCCGGCTACCCGCTGCCGGGCGGTGTTTCACGGCCGTGGGTAGGTGGCGGGTCCCCTACCCCCCACTGACTCTTTTCACACACTTTACGCCCCGGGAACCGTTGTGGAACCCGAAACCATGCTTAGACACTTTACAACGCAATTAACGACAACACGTAGATAATTAACGAATCAAATACAACAAACGAACGGCACATAACCTATCATGCTTTTCTAAATATAATCAACACCCAAACATGCGATTTCCCCACCTGATAACCCAAGAATAAGATCATACGATACAACCTAGGGTTCTAATCACTTTTATATCAACAAGTATACGGTTCGTCTTCTAATTGCAAGATTCGGTAAGAATAACACATAAACATCAAGAGCATCACACAATTATCAAGAACAACACATAATCATCAAGAACTCTATATAATCATTAAGAATTCCATAATCATCAAGAATCTCCCAATATCAAGATTATCAAGGTCCCTCATGGGATCATCACATCAAACATCAATAATAATCATCATATCTCGCCAATACACAATAATATGGGGGAAACCCTAAGGGGGAATCATAGCTATGAAAATAGGTTTTGTTGAGACATGGGTTACCTCTTAGCCTTAATTAATTCCTTGGCTATGAAGGATCTTTCTTTAAGCTTCCTTGCTTTCTTGATTTCTCCTAAGGGGATTCTTGGAGCTCTTTTGGGGTGGTGGGGCGTTAATCTTGTGGGGAGGTTCTAGGTGCCTCTTAAGTCCCCTATTTATATATTTAGGAGTCTTAATTAGGAACTAATATTATAGGTTTGCTAATTCTATTCCTTTTGGAACTAAGGATTGGGTTTAGGGGTTGGGTTTATATATGAGGGCCCACGGGCTATGGTGGGCCTTTTTCCCTAATTAATCATTATAATTTATTCTTTCTCTTGGGCTATTGATTAATTAACTAATTGGTTTTAGGACTCGTAACACGGGGTGTTACACTCTCCCCCCTTAACAGGAAGCTTCGTCCCGAAGCTTGGCCCTTGGTGAAAGGTTTTCTTTTAGTTACCTGGTGTGAAAAGCTCGGGATACCGCTCCTTCATTGTGTCCTTAAGTTCCCATGTTGCTTCCTCGGTCCCGTGGTTGGTCCAGAGGACTTTCACCATTTCTATGACTCGGTTCCGGGTGTTTCTTGTCTTGGTGTCCAGGATTCTTACGGGTTTCTCTTCGTATACTAGTGACTCGTCGAGGTCTACGACCTCGGGTTGGAGTACGTGGCTTGGGTCGTGTATGTATTTCTTTAGCTGAGATACATGGAACACGTTGTGTACTCGTTCTAGTTCGATGGGTAAGGCGAGGCAGTAGGCCAAATCCCCGATTTTCTCTACGACTTCGTAAGGGCCGATGAATCGGGGGCTGAGATTTCCTTTTCTTCCGAACCTCATTACTCCTCGTGTGGGTGAGATCCTTAGCCAGACCTTGTCCCCGAGGTTGAATTCGGCTTGTTTCCGCTTTAGGTCGGCGTAAGACTTCTGGCGGTCTTGGGCGGCCTTCATCCTTTCCTGGATGTGTTTGACCTTAGCTATGGTGTCTTGGAGGTATTGGGGGCCCAGTGTTACCGAGTTGACCATATCTTCCCAACATAAGGGGGTTCTACATTTCTGACCATATAGTGCTTCGTAGGGTGCCATGCGAATGCTTGCGTGGTAGCTGTTGTTGTATGAGAACTCGATGAGGTCTAGGTGCTCTTCCCATGTCCCTCGGAAGTCTAGCGTGCATGCTCTTAGCATGTCCTCGAGGGTTTGGATGGTTCTCTCGGTTTAGCCGCCTGTGGTGGGGTGAAAGGCTGTGCTTAGTTTTAGTTGCGTCCCCAACGCCGATTGTAGCGATTTCCAGAATTGCGAGAGGAACCTGGAATCTCTATCGGACACAATGTTTCGGGGGACTCCGTGGTATTTCACTACCCGGTTTATGTAGGCTTGGGCTAGTTGCGTCATTGTCCATGTTTCCTTCATGGCAATGAATCGTGCTGTTTTGGTCAGCCGATCCACTATGACCCAGATTTTGTCCTTGCCGGTTCTCGTTGGGGGTAACCTTCCGACGAAGTCCATGGATATGGAATCCCATTTTCCTTGTGGTATTTCATGGGGTTGTACGAGCCCCTTGGGCTTGCATCGTTCAGCTTTTACTTTTTGGTAATTCAGGCACCTGGCCACGAAATCTGCGATTTCCTTCTTCATGTTTGGCCACCAAAATGTCATCCTTACGTCTTGGTATAACTTGTCACCTCCTGGGTGAACTGAGTACGGGGAGTTGTGCCCTTCCTCCAAGATCCGTTGTTTCAAGTGAGGGTGCGTTGAGGGTACACACCACCTTCCTTTGTAACGGAGACTGCCGTCCGGGCGTGCTTCGAAGGGGCCTTCCTTCCCTTGGGTTAGGTCGTGCCGAATCTTATCTAGTTCCGGGTCCTGATGTTGCCCTGCCTTGATTTCCTCGAATAGGGCGGGTATGGCTTGCGTGTTGAGTAGGTAGGCATTGGGGCGGGTTTGTCCTTGCTCTATTAATTCTAAGTGTAGGTTTTGGAAGTCCCTGTACAGTTGGTCCGGTAGGACCCACGTGGTGTTGAGGGAATGGTTCGTCTTTCGGCTTAGGGCGTCCGCAACGACGTTGGCTTTTCCCTCGTGGTATTGAATGTCTAGGTCGTAGTCTTTTATGAGTTCTAGCCACCTTCGTTGTCTCATGTTTAGGTCCTTTTGGGTGAAGATGTACTTTAAGCTTTTATAGTCGGTGTAGATTTTGCATTGTACCCCATACAGGTAGTGCCTCCAGATTTTTAGTGCGAATATGATAGCAGCTAGTTCGAGGTCATGGGTGGGGTAATTATCTTCGTGGGTTTTGAGTTTCCTGGATGCGTATGCTATTACCTTGCCCTTTTGCATCAGCACGCATCCCAACCCTTTCTTGGATGCGTCACTGTAGACCTCGAATCCTTCCGTTCCGGAGGGGATGGCTAGTACGGGTGCCGTGGTTAGCTTGTCCTTTAATTCTTGGAAGGCTGAGGTGCAGTTGCTGTCCCATCGGAAGGGGGTTTCCTTTTTCATGAGCTTAATGAGGGGTTCGGCTATCTTGGTCAAGTCGGGTACAAACCTCCTGTAGTAACCTGCCAGGCCCAGGAAGCTTCGGACTTCCGAGAGTGAGCTCGGCGTGGTCCATTCTCTAACGGCGCGAATCTTAGCGTACCCTGATCCCTTCTTTGGTTATCACGTGGCCCAAGAAGGCTACGCTGTCTTGCCAGAATTCGCACTTGGAGAATTTAGCGTAAAGTTGGTTTTCTCTGAGGGTTTGCAGTGATATGCGAAGGTGTTTCTCATGTTCTTCTTTATTTCGAGAGTAGACTAGGATGTCGTCAATGAACACAATGACGAAGTCATCCAGGTGAGGTCGGAATACTCAATTCATGAGGTCCATGAATATGGCGGGCGCGTTAGTGAGGCCGAAGGGCATTACGGTAAACTCGTAGAGGCCGTAACGTGTCCGGAAGGCCGTTTTCTGGATGTCCGATTTGGCCACTTGGATTTGATGATACCCGGATCTTAGGTCGATCTTTGAGAATACCCCTGCCCCTTTAAGTTGGTCGAATAAGTCATCTATTCGGGGAAGGGGGTACCTATTCTTTATTGTAACTTGGTTGAGTTCCCTGTAGTCGATGCACAGGCGCATGCTTCCATCCTTTTTCTTAACGAATAGTACCGGTGCTCCCCATGGGGAGGTGCTGGGTCGGATGTAACCCTTATCTAGCAGTTCCTGGAGTTGCGTTTTCAGTTCCTTCATTTCCTTTGGTGCTAGTCTGTAGGGTGATTTAGAGATCGGGGCGGCGCCCGGTATGAGGTCTATGGTGAACTCGACCTCTCTGGCTGGGGGTGCACCGGGAATTTCGTCTGGGAAGACGTCGGTGAACTCGTTTACCACTGGGATGGCTCGTGGTTCGAGTATTTTGGCGTTGAGGTCTTTGACTGAGCATAAGAAGGCCTCGTTTCCTTGGCCCAGATACTTCTTAATTTTCATCATGTTTACAAGTTTGATCTCCGGATCCTGGCGGGTACCGCGGTATGACACCCTCTTACCGTTTGGTCCTCGTAGGACCACTTTCTGCTCTCCGCACAGGATTTGCGCTTGGAATTTCCCTAGCCAGTCCATGCCCAAGATTACTTGCATCCCATCCAGTTGGAACTGGATTAGGTTGCTGGGAAATTCCACTCCTTGAATGGTGATCATTACGTGCTCGTACATGCGATCACATTTTATGATCTCGCCCGAGGCCACCTTGACTTGGAGTCGGACCTTGGTGCTGGCGTTAAGGCCGAGCTGGGCGACGAACTTGGTTGCTATAAACGAGTTGGTAGCCCCCGAGTCAAATAGTATGGTGGCTGGGGTGGCGTGCACTAGGAAAGTTCCGGAGACTATGTTGCTATCTCCGATCCTGGCCTTGCTTAGGGTAAGGATCCTTCCCAGGGCAGTCGGCATGATGGCCTGGTCAAGTGAGGTGGTTTTGGGGTTCTTAGGCTCTTTGGTGGGAATTGGGTGACTTCTTTCGGGCTTCCTTTTATACCCCAGTTGAATCCGGGGTCTTGTTCGTACGTAGGTCCCTCATGGGCCCACCGGATGTCGGCCTCGTGTCTGAAGTAGAAGGAGGCTATCCCGACTTGGTGGTGTTCTGGGCATTGGGTTGCCCTGAATACCCTGTCGAAGGTCTCAATCCATTCTTCGAGGGTCGTGGGGTCTTCGTCTCCCGAGAAGGTGGGTGGTTGGTGTGCCGAGACTTGGTGGTGGATCTCCAAGTTCTCGTTTGTTGGTAGAGGTTGGGGAATGACAGTACTTAGTGTCTGGGCAATTTGGGCCAGGCGTTGTAGATTCTGTGTCAAGAATTCCTGAGTGGGGAGTTTCGGTGTTCCTGTCTGTCTCCTTTTTGGTGCCATCCTGGTGTTCATAGGTCGATGTTATTTTGTATTCTTACCTTGATGCAATAAGTGAAGGGGGGAGTTTCTTTAAGTCAGAGAGGGATTAAGTGAGGGAGTTATGTGTAGGTTTCACAATCTCACCGCGCGTCCTACGATTCCTAAATCCTATGTTCCTAAGTACCTAGAGTTTAAGCTTAATGTCCTAAGGTCTGGTCTTAAGAGTCTTATCCTAGGGTCAAACTTAGGCTCTGATACCAACTGTAACACCCCAGATTTTTAAGACTTTTTAAAACTTATATCAAAGGTGGAATCTCATTAAATCTCAAGGAATAAATACAAGCGTACGGGGTGCTATGCCACACCTGGGCTAGAGAACCCAAGTGCATAGGCTAACTAACTAATATCCTCAAAGCGTAATTACGTAAACGTGGCACGCAGGCCCGAAGAGGAAAACTATCTACTTCTATACTCCAAGTTCTAGCGCGCTCCAGTGACTTAATCTTTTGTGCCTGAAAGCCAAATATATCTGTTCAGCGAGAGATGCTGGTAACCCACTCCAACGTGTTGAAATATAATATATATAGAGATATATATAGATATACAAAAACCATTTTGAGCATGAAGATATATCCTACGAACTCTAGCTTTAAACCCGGGAATGACTCGACAGGTAAGGCCAGACACAAGCAACAGTTATAACGAGCATATGCAGTTCATAACAGATAAGGCAGATAAGGCAAAGCATAAACAATGATCATAACCCAACATGAACAATCCCCATTATAAATCCCATAGTCACATCTCCCAAGACACTCGTAATCACAACTCGTCCATGTCACACCACATAACACACTTTGTTGGTGCCACAGGACCAATCGCATGCCCATACATGAGGGTCAGCGCATATACCTCTGACACGGCCCCGCAGCACCCTGCCCCGTATCGCAACACGGAGGGGTCGATCGCAACCGACCGATGAACCGCATCTCATCATAGTGTTTGATCGCAACCAAACAGTGGACCGCAGCCCAAGAGAATGTCATCTGACCGCAGCCAGGAAAAAAGGACGAACCGCAGCTCGTATAGAAACGTTTGATCGCAACCAAACGGTGGACCGCAGCCCAAGAGTATCAATCTGACCGCAGCCAGTTTCTGAACCGCAGCTCAGGATAACCAATCCGATCGCAACTGAATTGGGGTGACACACACACATAACACATAGCAAGCACATGCAACCCACATTACACATTAGGAAGGGGGAGAAAACGTATAACAAAACCTATGCGTGATCCATCACATACTAAGAATAGTCCTAAGGGGTTCATACTTCTACCACCTAGGTCAACGGGATACCAATTCAACTAGCATGCAATATAATAGACTCGTAAACCTACGAACGGCACCCGAAATATCAAACTAGACATAGGCACGATGAACGGAGTCCGTTGGGACACCACGGGGATCGGGGGAACATCAAACGGGGAAGCCGGGGCCCCGGGTTGGGGAAATTTCCAGCGGGTAGCCGGTGGGTGGGGGGCCACCCGCCGGCTGCCCGCCGGAATTACTGTTCCGGGCAGCGGGTCGCCGGCGGGCAGCCGCTGCCGGGCGGTGTTTCACGGCCGTGGGTAGGTGGCGGGTCCCCTACCCCCCACTGACTCTTTTCACACACTTTACGCCCCAGGAACCGTTGTGGAACCCGAAACCATGCTTAGACACTTTACAACGCAATTAACGACGACACGTAGACAATTAACGAATCAAATAAAAGAAACGAACGGCACATAACCTATCATGCTTTTCTAAATATAATCAACACCTAAACATGCGATTTCCCCACCCGATAACCCAAGAATAAGATCATACGATACAACCTAGGGTTCTAATCACTTTTATATCAACAAGTATACGGTTCGCCTTCTAATTGCAAGATTCGGTAAGAATAACACATAAACATCAAGTGCATCACACAATTATCAAGAACAACACATAATCATCAAGAACTCTATATATTCATCAAGAATCTCCCAATATCAAGATTATCAAGGTCCCTCATGGGATCATCACATCAAACATCAATAATAATCATCATATCTCGCCAATACACAATAATATGGGGGAAACCCTAAGGGGGAATCATAGCTATGAAAATAGGTTTTGTTGAGACATGGGTTACCTCTTAGCCTTAATTAATTCCTTGGCTATGAAGGATCTTTCTTTAAGCTTCCTTGCTTTCTTGATTTCTCCTAAGGGGATTCTTGGAGCTCTTTTGGGGTGGTGGGGCGTTAATCTTGTGGGGAGGTTCTAGGTGCCTCTTAAGTCCCCTATTTATATATTTAGGAGTCCTAATTAGGAACTAATATTATAGGTTTGCTAATTCTATTCCTTTTGGAACTAAGGATTGGGTTTAGGGGTTGGGTTTATATATGAGGGCCCATGGGCTATGGTGGGCCTTTTTCCCGAATTAATCATTATAATTTATTCTTTCTCTTGGGCTATTGATTAATTAACTAATTGGTTTTAGGACTCGTAACACGTGGTGTTACAAAACCAATTACTTATTTAATTACTTACCCTAAAAAGAGAATTAAATTCCATTAACTAATTAGGAAGGGTCTACCATAGACCATGGACCCTTATCCCTAAACCAATCCCTTAGTCATATAAGAAATAGAATTAGCAAACCCATACCATTCAGACCCCAATTAAGACTCTTAGATATATAAATAGGGACATAGAAGGCACCTAGAAGTCACACCACAATAGCTTTCGCCACACAAGAATTCCCGAGAATTCCCATAGGAGAAATCAAGAATAGGAGATCTTAGTGAATGACCCTTTATAGCCAAGGATTCTAATTAAGGCTAAGAGGTAACCCATGTCTCAACAAAACCTATTTTCCTTTCTATAATCTTCTTCTTTGGCTCCTTCTCTATGCTTGTGTCTTGATAAATCTTTTATGATGATTATGATATGATCTTGATGATTGATGAGATGATCTTATGTGTTGATCTTGATAATCTTGATGATTATAAGAGGATCTTGATAATTGTGTGATGTTCTTGATGAATCTTGATGATCTTGATTTTAAAGATGAAACTATGATTTTGATGATTTAAATACGATTAGAGCCCTAGGTTAAAATTGAGAATTTCGTATTGTGATATTCTTGATACAATTGGGAGGGATTTTGCATGTTCGGGTGTTAATTATGTATAGAAGTCATGTTAAGATGTGTTCAATATGATTCTTGGTTTTGATCCATTATCTAACTACGTGGTGTCATCATTTGTGTTTAAAGGTGTCTAAACATGGTTTCGGGTTCCACGAAAGATCCCAGGACCCAAGTATTGGAAAAGAGTCAGTGGGGTTAGGTGGGGGTAGGGGCACCCGCTGCCCGGTTTCTCACCGCCGGCGGGTGGTCCTCCACCCGCCGGCCTCCCCTTTGGTTTTTCCTACTTCGGGGTGGTGGTTTTCCCGTTTGATCTTTCCCCGACCCTCGTGGTGTCCCAACGGACTTCGTTTATCGTGCCTAAGTCTAGTTTGATGTTTCGGGTGTCGTTCATAGGATAAAAGAGTCTTGTATATTGCATGCTAGTTGAATTTGTACCCCGTTGGCCTAGGTGAAAGGAGTATAAACCCCTTAGGATTGTTCCTAGTATGTGGATGACCACGCATAGATTTCATTACACGTTTTCTCCCCCTTCCCAATGTGTTAATGTGGGATGCATGTGCTTACTATGTGTTATGTGTGCATGATTCCCCAATATTGGTTTCTGTCAAATTGGTTATACATGAGCTGTGGTTTGTAAGCTGCCTGCGGTCAGAAATACACTTTTGGGCTGCGGTCCACCGTTTGGCTCGCAAACAGTTTACATGAGCTGCGGTCAGAGATACACTTTTGGGCTGCGGTCCACCGTTTGGCTCGCAGACGGTTTTGATGAGCTGCGGTTCATCGGTTGGCTACGATCAACCCCTTCATGCTGCGGTATGAGGCAGGGTGCTGCGGGGCCGTGTTAGCGCTATATGCGCTGACCCTCATGTATGGGCATGCGATTGGTCCTGTGGCGCCACCAAAGTGTGCTTATGTGATGAGATAATGATTGAATGATGATATGAATAATGTGAAATATGCTTGTGACCTTAGGATATATGCTAGTGTCTTTATATGCTTGATTATAACTGTTGAATGTGCTAGTCCCTACTTGTTGAGTCTATTTTTGGTTTTAAAACTAGAGTCTCCTAAGTTTATATCTTCCTGCTTCAAAATGGTTTTCCTATATCTATATCTATATATATATATATATATATATATATATATATATATATATATATATATATATATATATATATATACCTTAGGATATATGCTAGTGTCTTTATATGCTTGATTATAACTGTTGAATGTGCTAGTCCCTACTTGTTGAGTCTATTTCTGGTTTTAAAACTAGAGTCTCCTAAGTTTATATCTTCCTGCTTCAAAATGGTTTTCCTATATATATATATATATATATATATATATATATATATATATATATATATATATATATTGTATTTTAACGCGTTGGAGTGGGTTTCCAGCATTATTCGCTGAACAGATATATTTGGCTTTCAGGAACAGATAAGTAGATCCGGAGCGCGCTAGAGGACTGATGCTTAGATAGTTAGTTTCCCTTCGGTCTGCGTGCCATGATGATATATTGACATTACTTTGAGGATATTTAGTTAGTATTGCCTGTGCATCTGAGTTCTCCAGCTCCGATCTGACATAATACCCCAAACTCTTTTGTTTAGTAATGCGCTATTTTCGATATTAATAATAGAACTACCTTTATTATATATGTCTTAGAAGTTTCAAAAATCTGGGGTGTTACAGTTGGTATCAGAGCCTAAGTTTGACCCTAGGATAAGACTCTTAAGACCAGACCTCAGGACATTAGGCTTTAACTCTAGGTATTTAGGAACATAGGATTCAGGGATCTTAGGACGCGCGGTGAGATTGTGAGCCTACCTAACATCACGTAACATTCCCCTCACTCTATTCGGCACTTAATTTAAAAGAACTCCCCCTACACCTATAGCATCAAGGTAAGGATGCAACTTAAAACTAATATCGGCCCTGTAAACCATCAGGATGGCACTAACAAGGAAACAGACATGGACACCGGAACTCTCCACACATGGATCCTTGATTCAAAACCTGCAGCAACTGGCCCAAATTGCTCAAACACTAAACAACACGATCCTCCAGCCACCGTCACCAAGAAGAAACTCAAAAGTCAACCACCAAATCTCAGAACATCGACCGCCTACCTGGTTTGGAAATGTGGCTCCACGTGTCGTTGTTTCTGGGGTAGAGTGGAACTTTGGTGAGGTGGTGATTGGAAGGGTTTTGGGTCTACCTTGGTTTCCTGCTCCCGAGCTAGATGCCTCGCGTGTGCCCAACATGGCCTCGATTGTTTCCACCCTTCGATCTAATGCGTGCGTTGCGTGGATTAGGGATGAGAACCCCTCATCCATGATTTGGTTTTGCCGGGTGAGCTGCGCGAGGATGCGTTCGTTGATGGACTCTCTATCTTGGCCTTCCGGATTTTCCCTTTCTCGTGTAGGTGCTGGTGGGTTAGGTTCGCTATCCTCCTCTCTTTCTTCCTGTTCCCCTTGTCCTCCACACTCTCCATTCTTCTTCGGGTTTAAGGCAAACCTCCTCGAGGGTGATGTATTGTCCCTCTCCGGTGTAGTAGATGTGGTTGCGGCGGAGGTTCTAGGCATTGATGTAACACCCCGTAATCCAAATTCGATTAAGGGATTAATTAAGTAATTAATCCTAATTCAATTGGTAATTTAATTACTTAAATTCCTGAAAATTCAATAGTCGGGGACTAGTAATTGACTAGTCAACCCCAAAGTCAAGGTTGTACCTTAAGCTTTGTGAGTAGTTCCCTTGTTCCCTTACACCTCTTCATTTTAGTAAGGGTATTCATGACTTTTCACCTTGTGTTAGTAATGCAAGCTAACCTAGTAGACACTCCTCATTTCTCTCCTTACACTTTCCAAACTTTAGCTCTACCTTCTCTCTAAAAGTTAGATAGCTTTTCTTCCAAGCCAAGTTGAAGCTTTGTCAAATCTTCAAGGGTTATCTCCAAGATTCTACGTTTCATACCTTTGAGCATCTAGGAGGGTAAGATCTATGTTCATCTTGTGTTTTTAGTGTTTTCTAAGGTGTCTTTTCTTAACGATAGAATCTTTATGATCTTTTGGTGTGTTCTTGAAGTGGGTTTGGAGGGTGAGCCTTACTAGGAGCTTGGTGAAGTGTTAAGTGAAGGTTTTTGTCTACAAGAGGTAACCCATGCTCTACAAAATCTATTTTGCTTACCTATTTGATGATTCTTGGATTCTACATGTGATTTTGCTATGAAATGTGAGTGTTTATGCATTGTCTGGTGAAAATGCATATCTAGAGCTTGTTATTAAGGTTCTTGTATGCCATTGCTTGGCTATTCCTTTGATTCAAGTCATTTTGTTGTATTTGGTGATATTTGGCATGTTTTGGACTTGAATTTGAGCTTGGTGTTGAAAATCCCCGAAGGGATGTTTTGGTGTACAGGTGTGTACTCGCGGGCGGAACGGCGGGTACGCGTCCTACCGCCGCCTTACCCGCGGGGTACATGTGGTCGTGGGTGTGTACCCGCGGGCGGAACCACGGGTGGGGGTTTACCCGTGGGTCCACCCGCGAGGAACATGTTGGTGTTGTTGGGGGATTTGTTCCCCGTGATTCTTTTGACTCGGTATTTGGTCTTTTGACTTCCCGATGTTCTTTTGTGAAACTATTTGAGTGTCTTCTTGATGTTTCGTATGTCTAGAACTATATGGTAGGAATCCATGTAGGTGTTGGTGTCTTGAATCATGCTAAGTGTTCAACATTGTGATTCGTTGAACCATGGTGAGTCTTGTGTGTTCTTCGGAACTACCTTTAGTTTTCCCGTTTGATGAGCATGCTAGTTTGGTGTTTAAATGCTAGCGTGTGTGTTGTTTGTACCTTCCTAATGTTGATGATGACTTGTGTTAATCATCGTTGTTGTTGGGCTGTGATCCATTCCTTGATTGAGTATGATTTCATATCTTCGTTGTGATCCGTTGATTGATTCCTGTTGTGTTATGTTGTGTGTGGCTGTACCTGGATTGCACGATTAGTGGTATGGGACACTAGTCACCAAGGTACGGCAGTGGTCCTCGTGGTGGCCATGACGTGAGTATGGAGTTTGTGGCCTTTGTGTAAGGTTCACATATTTCTTGGGTGGCATGTGTTGCCGTGTGTGTGATCGGTAACCTCGTGTACTATGAAATCGGTGGTTCTATTGGATATCTGTTGGAGAGGGGACGACGGTCCTCGGAGGAATAAGATTGGACTTGGTGTACAGGGGTCCTGGTGGTAAAGGTTGGAACTAGACATAAGGTTGGTGGTAGCCATAAGGTTGGAACCGGGCATAAGGAAGGCATATCAATTCGTGATGGGTGATGTCACGAAGGCTTGTGTAGCCGTTGTTGTGAGTTCTCTTCTTGTGACGTGTGTAGTCACAAAGGCATGTGTTGCCTAGGCATGTGTTACCAATGGTGGTGTCTTTACTCTCTTGTGTTATGCATGTCGGGTGTTAATCTACTGTGTGATGGTAGATTATACCTTGAGCCGTTCTTGTGAGTCGTTGCGGTTCTTTGTGGCCTTGGGATGTGTTCCCTTACTTCGTTGTGAGTGTTTGAGTCTTGTGTTGACTTCTGCTCTTGGCTTTGAACTTATATATACGTATTCTGTTTCGCAAATGATTTTACAAACGTATATCTTATCTATGTGTGATATTTCACATGTATTGGTGGGTTACCAGCATTATTCGCTGACCGGGCGTCGTCCCATCTTTTATGTGTTTCTTTCAGGTGATGTATAGACGTGAGCGCGGTCTAGAACCCGCTAGTGTAGCTCCCATCTTGTGTTGTTATGGCCTGTGTGCCAAGGATAGACTTTAGTACTTTGGACATGTATGGTTTTTAGATTGTGAATTATGCAGATGTTAGCCTGTGCGTTCACCACTGGGTGAGCGTGGCATAGCACCCCTTTCGTTTCCAGTTTATATAATCCTTGTTAGACTTCCACTGTGTTTGATGTTTTGTTTAGATATCTGCATGTTTAAGGCTTTAAATAGCATGGAAATTAGGGGGTGTTACAATTGAAAACCATATCGCTTACGGGTTTGATCTCCGTGTGGCTTAGGTCTACTCCCTTTTTCTCCATGATCCAACTTAGGATCATCCTCACTAGTACATAATCAGCCAATCATTATGTTGTGCATCCGTACGCACCGTGCATGGTGCATAGGGATACAAAACGACGTCGTTTTGACGTCTAACTTAAAAAAAAATCATAATTGCATAACTACACATCCATAATTTCATAACTATACATCCAGAATTATATAACTACACATCAATAATTTCATAACTATGAATCCAAAATTGCATAACTACACATCCATAACTTCATAACTATGAGGGCCGGATTTTGGGCTGTGCAAGCTGGGCTACCGCACAGGGCCCCCAATTTTAGAGGGCCCCCAAATTTTAGAGGTCTAATATTTAATTTATACCTAGATAGTTTAGAAATAAAAATTAAAAGTTTTCAATTAAATTTAAAAGGTTTCATGAAGAAATGGTAAGAACATGTATTTATTGTATTTTAACTTGGAAGTCAAATGTTCAAAACTTGCATGTATTGGTTTTAAAAATTGTGATTTTGGTAGGGCCACATTTATTTATCAGAACAGGGCCACAAAAACTTAAAATATGGCCCTGATAACTATACATCCAGAATTGCATAACTATACATCCATAACTTCATAACTATAAAATCCAGAATTGCATAACTACACCATGCATAATTACACATCCATAATTTCATAATTATAAATCCAGAATTGCATACCTACACATCCATAATTTCATAACTAAAAATTAAGAATGAATGAACAAAAAAATGAACAACATAATGTTGTTGCTGAGAATCGAAGTTAAATTTGTTTTAAGTAGGACGCGCGTTTTGATGAAAAACCGCATCGTTTTTCCATCCATAAGCACCATGCATAGTGCATACGGATGCACAACATAATTTGCCCATAATCAGCTATACCCTACTCAAGTGTAGCAGTTGTGGGTAACCCGAAAAGGCCTAGACTTTCCCGACATCTGTAAGGGTGTCGCGGAAAGCATAGGATTTTATTTTATTTTTTTAAAATAAAGACTTTCCGCAACACAGTAAGTTTTTTTTTTTTTAATAAAGACTTTCCGCGAGGGTGTCGTGGAAAGTATTGTTTTTAATTAAAGGCTTTCCGCGGCACTCTTATTTTTTAAAAATATTTTATTTAAATTTTTAAAATACCTAATTTTTTTTATTCAAAATCTTGTACATAAATTTCTTAAATTGACAAGTCATGGAATAAAAGTGAGAGAGTAAATTTGAGAGTACATATAGTATAACTTAGTTAAAATTAGCTTTGGCAACAAGTGGATTTGTGTATTTACTTACAAGTGGGAATGTGCCAAGCCTTACAGTTGAGTTTTGAACAAATTTATCATGAATTACTATTAAATTGTTGTAAAGTGATTCTAGAGTAGCTATTCAATCACTAGCACGGTAGCACCTAGTTTAAGCAATTTGAGAACTTAAACGTAATTTTTGGACTTTGGAGTTGTTCTATTAAATATATACACACAAAAAAAAAAATAATACTTAGCTTAAATTTAGATATAATTATTACACAATAAGTTAATAAAAAAATTACTTAATAATCAAATACATAAAAGAAAAAAAAGTAATAAAATAAAGATATGTCACATATTGATTAGTACAGAGTGATTTATGTAAGGATATTTCTCATTATTAAAAGTAAAAATAAGACAAAAGATTAAGCTACAAAAAAATAATTAAATGTAAAAATATTACAAAAGATGGCAACACCAAATGGTCATTGTCAGAAGTTGATGTCAATCAACTTCCAATGTGGAAATATAAAGGCATTATACGGACAGGAGTACAGGTAGGTCAAACACCAGCATGATGGAAGAAATTAATATTGTCAAATTGAGAGATCAGGAATGAATTAAATTTCTAATCATTTCAGGTTATTAATTATCGTCAGATCAGTTTCACCAATAAAAGACAGCATTTAATTAATTAAATTCCAGCTCTGCTGGATTAGACTCTGATATGAGAAGATAGACTCCAAGAATAAGACAATGTGAATATGAGAAAAGACAAAAAGAAAAGAAATGGAAGATGCCATTCCATATCAATAATGTCTCCCCATTACCAAATGTTTTGACTATGTAAGCCGTGACGTTATTGTAGAAAATTTTAATAGTGAACACAAATATAAATAAATGAGGAGTTTTTATAAGGTTATACGATATTTAATTGTGTTTAGATTATAATTCTTTGTATTTTATCAATTTTATGATTCATACTCCATCTCTACATATAATTGTAAATTTTAAGTTTATTAGTTTTGTTCTAGCCAGGATGATCTCTTATATCCCTATAAATATATGTCTCTTCCTGTACTTTGTAAATACGATTGATTGATCAATAATAAAAACTCTCTATAAAAATTTTTGTTCTCATATGGTATTAGTAAACAAAAATGATCCATGGCTGTCAACCCACTTCCAACCTATGGATGGCAACGGGCCGGGGCGGGGGTGGGGAGTATACTCCCCGTCCCCGGCAGGAAATTGAAAAAATTTCCCGTCTCCATCATCGCGGGGAATTGAGAAAATTTCACGTCCCCGTTTCCGCAGGGATGAAGAATCCCCATCCCCGATTAATTTATAGTCAATGTGTGAAAGTAATACAATTTTTAAAAATAAAAAATAAAAAATTGATCCATTACAATTATAAAATCTAATAAAACTAATTAACTAAATAACTAATAATCTAATTCCTATTTATTATATATATATATATATATATATATATATATATATATATATATATATATATATGTGTGTGTGTGTGTATATATATATATATATATATATATATATATATATATAAATTTTCCGGGACGGGGAGGGGTATCCCCGTCCCCGATTCCCGAAATTTTTTCCCGTCTCCGTCCCCGTCCCCGTTCCCTACGAGTACGGGGACGGGGCACATTACCATCCCTGGTCCAACCCTAATAAATACTAAGCATATACCCAATCACTTTATCTCCCTCAAACTTCTTCAAATTATCTGTTCTGGAAAGCCCAAGTGGTTCTCTTTTTCCATGGTCAAAATCTCTGTGAGTACGTTGATGACTCTTTCTTTTGCTTGACTTCTTAAACTCCTGATGGTTGTTCCGTTGTAGCCAATCATGTTGCCAATGTTGGGTCTATCATGATTCTTCCATTTTGTCCATGCTCATCTCATCTTTGTCCAATAAAGTTATGTATGTTGTGGGACACGCCACGTCCCGGTCCCTATGGAAAGCTATTGAAGCTGCGTTTGGGTCCACTTCGAGGGCACGATCTCTAAGTTAGCTTAGTTAGTTGTAGTCTTTGTGCTAAGGGTTGGGGATTCAACTACGAGTGAGTATCTTAGCAAAACCAATGTTTTAATTGGACTACTTGTAGAAGTCGTTTGACTAATTGATTTAGATGAGCATAATCTATGCCTATTTAAAAGCATCTGCCTTGAGTACCGTGCAATGGTCTCTTCATTTATCACAAAAGAACATGCGATAATTGATCAATTAAATGACTATTTCATCGCCCATTAGTTAAACTACATTGATGACACTTCTCTATCAGCTTCCCCACACCCACCTGTATCTCTTGTCGCTTCGCATTGACCATCTTTCATCTCACGAATGGATCACGCCGTAGTCGTGGACGTGGAAATAGAGGAGGCCGAGGCCGCAATCGTGGCCATGATTATGTTCTTAAGTGCTAATATGCAACAATCTTAACCATAGTGGTTATAGTGCTATAGGAGGTATGTTTGGCCATCTAGTCCTCAAGCACACATGGCTTATTCCAAATATCTAGTCGTTGCACCGTTCTCTCATAACTAGTTCCCAGACACTAGTGCCAGTCTAGATCCGTCCTCGTTGCAACAAATAGAAGAGTACACAGGGAACGACAATCTTTGAGTTGGTAATGGCACAAGTTTGAGTATTTCTAGTATTGGGCATACTTCTATATCCCCTCTTTCATGTGCAATTACAAAATGTGCTACATGTTCTTACCCTAACCAACACTCTTTTACTTTTTTATCAAAGATTTCACCACTGATAATAATGTCTTCTTTGAGTTCCACCCATCCTTTTTTTTTTTTTTTTGTTGTAAAAGATCTTAGCAAAGTAATGCCAACTATAGTAAATTTCTCATATATAATCTTACATTGTGTTGAATAATGTAGAAAAACAAAAGGATTCATTGTATTCAATGAAAAGAATTGTACAGACATATACTATTTATACATGAATAATTTATTAACCTAATGGCCGCATTCTTAAAAGGGCCTAGGGTTTCAACACTCCACCCCTCAAGCTGAAGAGTATAAACCATATGCTCCAATCTTGTACAAATATACCCAACTCTAGGAGCTCGAAGGGATTTTGTCAAAATATCAGCAAATTGATCTACAAAATCGACAAAACTTGTTTTGATACACCATGACACAATTTTCTCCCTAATGAAGTTGCAATCAACCTCAATGTGTTTTGTTCTCTCATGATAAACTAGATTTGAGGCGATGTGTAGAGCTGCTTGGTTGTCACATATCAATGTCATTTGAGCAACATTGCCACATTTCAACTCTTGTAGTAAGTGCTTCAGCCACATAAGCTCACACGTGGCAAGGGTCATGGCTCGGTATTCAACTTCAGCACTGGACCTGGAAACAACATATTGCTTCTTACTTTTCCAAGATATAAGATTACCACCAATGAGTACATAATAACCCAAAGTAGAGCGTCTGTCAAATGGACAATCAGCCCAATCTGCATCAGAGTACCCAACAACCTGAGTATGTCCTCTATCATAGTAAACCTTGTGCTGGTGGTCTCTTGATATACCTTAGAACCCGGACATCAGCATCCCAATGAGTATCACAAATATTCTCAAGAAACTGACTCAATAAACTAACTGCAAAAGAGATATTTGGCCGTGTGATTGTGAGATAATGCAATTTTTCAATTAATCTCCTATATTGTTCTCGGTCAGGCAATGACTCCCCCCGTCCAGGTAGGAGTTTAACATTTGAATCGATTTGGATTATCCACAGGTCTATAATCCAACATGCCAGTTGCTTCTAAAATATCCAAGACATGCTTTCTTTGAGAAATGACTATACCACTGCTAGACTGGGCCACTTCAATTTCGAGAAAATACTTTATTTTGCCCAAATCCTTGGTTTAGAATCGACTGAAGAGATACTATTTCAATTGAGATATGCCATCTTGATCAATCCCTATGTAACACCCCTGATTTCCATGCCAATTTAAACTTAAATATGCAGATAGTCTAACCACAATATAAGCAAATCACAGCGGAAGTCTAATTATATAAAACTAGAAAATGAAGAGTGTTATGCCACGTCCACACTAAGGTGAACGCACAGGCGAGAACAACATCAACATCATCAGTCTAACAAGGGACAAGGCCAAACCAACATCAATATAATATTCATCATAAAAGGCACACAGGCCCATAACAAAGCTAACAAAGTCTGAGGGAACTACACTATCCATCACTAGATCGCGCTCGCCACTACTCGGGACCTGAAAAGCACATAAATAAATGGGACGACGGCCAGTCAGCGAATAATGCTAGTAACCCATCAATACGTGTCAATAGCATATAAATAGATAGTTTAATACAAAATCATTTTCGAAACGGCATACTGTATATATAAGTTCAAAGCCAGAGATAGAAGTAACCACAAAGACTCTATACCACTCACAACAAGGATAAGGGAACACATCCCAAGACGCATCAAGAAGTGACACCTACAACACAAGTAAGGCTCAATGCGTATTCTACCATCACTCAACAGAATAACACCCGACATGCTCAACAAATGAGAATAAAGACACACACATCGGCAACACATGCCTTCGTAACATCACTCATCACGAATTCAATATTCCTTCCTTATGCATAGTTCCAACCTTATGGCTACCCCCAACCTTATATCTAGTTCCAATCTTTACCTCCAGGACCCCTGTACAGCCAAGTCCAACCTTATCCCTCCGAGGACCATCATCCCCATCCACCAACGACCACCAACATTTCCACCAATTCATAGTACACGAGGGTACCGATCACACACTTTGGCAACACATGCCTCCCAAGAAATACGTGAACCTTACACACAGGTCACAAACTCCATAATCACGTCATGGCCACCACGAGGACCACTGCCGTACCTTGGTGACTAATGTCCCATTCCATTAATTGTGCAATCCAGGTACAGCCACACACACAACACCATCATAGGAATCAATCAACGGATCACAATGAAGATATGAAACCATACTCAACAAGGAAACGATCACAATCCGAAAACAACGATGATTAACACAAGTCATCATCCACAATAGGAAATGACAAACCACACACGCTAGCATTTAAACACCGAACTAACATGCTTATCAAATGGGTAAACAAAACATAGTTCTGAAGAACACACAAGACTCATCATGGTTCAACGAATCACAAGGTTGAACACTTAGCACGATTCAAGATACCAACACCTACATGGAATCCTACCACATAGTTCTAGACATACGAAACATCAAGAAGACACTCAAATAGTTCATCAAAAGAACATCGGGAAGTCAAAAACACCAAATACCGAGTCGAAAGAATCACGGGGAACAAATCCCCACACAACCACCATATATGTACCCCGCGGGAACACACTCCCACAACCAACGTACCTCGCGGGTGGGGCGGCGAGTGGATCCCTACCCGCCATTCCGCCCGCGAGTACCATGCCCTGTACAAAAATATCCCTTCGGGGATTTTCAACACCAAGCTCAAATTCAAGTCCAAAACATGCAAAATCTCACCAAATACAACAATATGACTTGAATCAAAGGAATAGCCAAGCAATGGCATACAAGAACCCTAATAACAAGCTCTAGATATGCATTCTCACAAGACAATGCATCAAAACCCACATTTCATAGCAAAATCACATGTAGAATCCAACAAATCATCATATAGGTAATGAAAATAGATTTTGTAAAGCATGGGTTACCTCTTGAAGACTAAACCTTCACTTTTAACACCTCTTAAAGCTCCTAACAAGGTTCACCTTCAACACCCACTTCAAGAACACGCCAAAAGACCATAAAGATCTCATCTTTAGAAAAAGATACCATAGAAAACACTAAAAACACAAAAGGAACATAGATCTTACCCTCCTAGATGCTCAAAAGTAGGAAAGGTGGAATCTTGGAGACAAACTTTGAGGATCTTGGAAAGCTCAAACTTAGCTTGGAGAGAAAGCTTGCTAAATTCTAGAGAGAAGGAAGAATTTTATGTTTTGAGTGTGTTAGGAGAAGAATGAGAAATGATCGTAGGTTAGCTTGGATACAAACATGAGGTGTAAAGTCATCTTTACCCTTACTAAGATGAAAAAGTGTAAGGGGACAAGGGAACTATTCACAAAGCTTTATTTAACACCCCGTGTTACGACCCCTAACCCTAACAAAGTATTTAATCCCTTGCCCTAAAAGGAGAATTAAAAACCCATTAATCAACTAAGAAAGGCCCACCATAGTCCATGGGCCCACATCCCTATAACCAACCCCTTAGTTCTATAAGGAATAGAATTAGCAAGCCCATAGTGTTTAGACCCCAATTGGGACTCTTAGGAATATATATAAATATAGGGTCATAGGAGGCACCTTGATCTTACACCACAATAATCTCTCACCACACAAGGAGTTCCAAGAATCACCTTTTGGAGAAATCAAGAAAGAAGAAAGCTTAAAGAAAGACCCTTCATAGCCAAGGAAATTAATTAAGGCTAAGAGGTAACCCATGTCTCAACAAAAACAATTTTCTTAGATATGATCTCCCTCTTAGGCCTCCCTCTATATTCTCGTGTCTTGATGAATTCTTCTATGATAGTTGTGTTATGATCTTGTTGATTGATAAGATGATTTATATGCCTTCTTGAGGATCTTGACGATCTTGATGTTGAAAAGAAGTTCTTGATTTTGATATAATGATTCTTGAAGAATCTTGATATTTCATGATGTTAAAGATAAAGTATGTTCTGGATGGTTTGGGCGGGATTAGAGCCCTAGGATGAATTGGGAATTTGCATTGTGATGTTCTTGATTTATATTTGGGTGGGAATTCGCATGTTTGGGTGTTGTTTATGTTTAGAAGTCGTGATAGGATGAGTCGTATGTGATTCTTGCTTTTGATCCGTTATTTGACTACGTGTTGTCGTTAATTGCGTTTAAAAGTGTCCAAGCATGGTTTCGTGTTCCACAAAGGTCCCCGGGATGAAATTATGGATAAAGAGTCAGTGGGGGTAGGTGGGGGAAGGGGAACCCGCAGTCGCCTGCCCGTCGGCAATCCGCAGCCAGAACAGTGAATTTCGGCGTGCATCCGGCGGGTGACCCACACCCACCGGCTACCCGCTGGCCCATACACTACCCCCAGTCTCCGGCTTCCCCGTTTGATGTTCCCCATCCCCCACGGTGTCCCAACGGACCCCGTTTGTTGTGCTCGAGTCTAGTTTGATCTTCCGAGTACCAGTCGTAGGTTAAACGAGTCTTATGAATTGCATGCTAGTTGAATCGGTAACCCGTTGGCCTAGGTGGAATTTGTATGAACCCTTAGGACTATTCTTAGTATGTGAATGATCACACGTACGATTATTTATTTCTCTCTCCCCTCCCAATGTGTTATTACGTGCTCCAATGTGTGATGTGTTGCATGATCCCCCATTTTGGTTATAGGCCAATTGGGTGGTTCTCGGGCTAAGGTTCGGAAGTCAGTTGAAGACCGAATGGATATTTCCCGGACTAAGGTTCGGAAATCGGTTGAAGACCGAATGGATTGATCCCGGTCTAAAGGTTTGGAAGTGGCTGAAGGCCAATGGATTGTCCTGGGTTAAGACTCAGAAGTGGCTGAGGCCAAATTGATTTACTTCTTGGACTACAGGTTCAACTATGGGCCTCGGTGCTATGACCCACCGGACCTGAACGCGGCAGGACGGTGTGTAGGGCCAATAAGCCGAGGAAGGCTGTAGTCCACCGACCTGAGTAATCAGGCGGTGTGTAGGGCTACGGCTGGCTGTGATCCACCGAACGATGGGACAGCGGTGTGTAGGGCCACAGTCTCCGAGGATCTTCGCCCACCTACTGAGTACAGCTCAGGGGTAAGCCGGGCTTAGATCCTCTATGGTCCACCGACTGTGCGCATTGACGGTGTGTAGAGTCGTATGTCCCCCCTTGTAAAGGGGATCGTGGTCCACCGACTGGGTGCGTCAGCAGTGTGTAGGATCATGATCCGACATTGAGTTCGTCAACGGTTCTAAAAGGGTTGGTTGCGATCAACTCCCCTCATTAACCCTCATGTTCGGGGCATGCGATTGGTCCCGTGGCGCCATCATTGAGTATGTGCTATGAATGATGATTGAATAATGATATGATGAAATCGGAAAGGGAAGTGTGACCTTTGATGTGCATTTCTATGATGATATCTCTACTTAACTATCTATTACTGTTAACATGCTTACCTCTACTTGTCGAGTCTATTCCCGGTTTTAAAGGCTAGAGTCTCCTAAGTATATCTTCCTGCTTCAAAATGGTTTTCCTATATCTGTATCTATACATATTGTATTTCAACACGTTGGAGTGGGTTACCAGCATCTCTCGCTGAACAGATATATTTGGCTTTCAGACACAGATGAGTAGACGTCGGAGCGCGCTAGAGACGTGAAGCGTAGAGTAAATAGTTCCCTTTCGGCCTGCGTGCCATACTTATGTATTGACATTATTGAGGATCCTAGTTAGTTTGCCTGTGCACTTGGGTTCTCTAGCCCAGGTGTGGCGTAGCACCCCATACTCTTATACTATGTTTTCGGGATTTTATAAGGATTACCTTTATTATATAAGTTTTAAATGTTCTAAAATTCTGGGGTGTTATAGTTGGTATCAAAGCCTAAGTTTGACCCTAGGATAAGATTCTAAGACCAGACTTTAGGACATTAGACATGAACTCTAGGTATTCAGGGACATAAGACTCAGGAATCTTAGGATGCGCAGTGAGATTGTGAGCCTACGCACCACCATCACATAACATCCCACCACCCTATCCCTCATTAACTTAAAAGAACTTCTCTTCTCTTATCACACCAAGGTAAGGGAACGACCCTCTAAATCAGTGTAAACATTGGTTCTATAGATCAGCAACATAACACCGAACAGAAGACAATCAAGGACTCTAGAACCCACCACACACGACCCCCTAGCTCAAACCCTGCAGCAACTCACCCAGGTCGCCCAAGCACTAAGCGATGTAGCCCTTCGCAACAACAGACCACCGCCGAACACAAACTCAGAAGTCGCCCGACAGGTCTCGAACCATCGACCACCCACGTTCTCGGGCGAAGAAGATCCTGCCATCCTCAAAGAATGGATACGGACCTTCGACAAAATTCTGGGGTTGGTAGAATGCCCAGAAGAACGCCGCGTGGAGATAGCCTCGTTCTACTTCGAACACGAGGCAGATCTTTGGTGGAACCACGAAGGACCCACTTACAGGCAGGAACCAGGATTCATCTGGGAAAATCTGAAAACGCGCCTGCGAGAACGATTCTACCCGGCACACGTGAAAGCGTCGATGCACGAGGAGTTCCTCCACCTAAAACAAGGCACGGCGACCATCATTGAATACCATAAACGATTCCTCGAACTAGCACGCTTCGCGCCAGAATTAGTTCCCACGGAATCAACAAAAATAGAAAGGTTTGTATCGGGCCTCAACTTCGAAGCTCGGAAAACACTAATAGTAAGCGGGCCCCGCACCCTCAACGAGGCTTACTCCAGTGCTGCCAACCTGTACAAAATCCAACTACTACAACGTGGGGTACAGGATCAGATTCGGAAGAGGAATACCGGAGGTGGTGCACCACCAATGAAGCGAACCAGAACCGACACCAACACCAGGCCAAACAACCCAGCCGGACAAAGAGCACCCCCAAGAAACAACGAAGGCAACGTGGGGGGCTTCCTTTGCCCAAGATGCAACCAAAGCCATAGAGGCAGGGACTGCATGGGGAACCCCTTACGGTGCTTCAACTGTGGAAAAGAGGGACACAAGGCCTTCCACTGCTCGCAACCCTCAAGTTCACGCCCCATAAACATGGGCCAACACAGAGGCACGAACAACCAAGGGAATCGTAGTGCCACCGGAAAGGTATTCGTCATGAGTCGTACGCAAGCCGAACTCGTGAACGAGGACACCCTCTACGAAGAAAACATGACCCTGGAAGACGAGGATCACGCAAACCCACCAGAGGAGAACCAAGAGGACGAATTCTGTTTAGGATAAGCTAAGAAACCCCTGTAACCACCCTCGTAGTTAGAGCTACTTGTTTAGTTTAGCCACTTTCAAATTATTTTAAATAAAATCAAAATATTTTAACCTAAGTAGGAAAGACCAAACAACAAACAACCACAAGAAAAACCAATCAAGTTCCACACCACTAGAAGACAAAATAAGGAAAAAGACAAAGACTACACAACAAGGAAATATTAATGTCACCAATGGGAATTAAACTCTAGACCTCCCACTTACAAGTTCAAGCTCCTAATCACTAAACCATAAGTGTTTCTTGAAACCTCAAGGGAACACTCCCTTCTTAAAACCCCACAAATCCCTAAAACCCCAAAAATCCCCAAATCAAAAACCCTTCTTCTTCCTCACACCCTCCCACTCTCACCCTCACCCCCTCCCTCTTCGCACCCCACTCCAAAGCCGGCGAGCACCCCCCACGAAACCCACCGGCCACATGCCGCCGCCACCGGCCGACCGTCGCCCGCCGACCTCGCACCACCAAACCACCGCCCAGCCGACCGCCCCGCCTTCGCTCGGAGGTCGCCCACGACACGCCCAGCCCCGACCCGCTGCCCAGCACCGCCAGCCGCACACCCAACCACCGTCACCGTGCGCCACCCCCCCTCCCCTCGCCGTTCGAAACAGGAACGCCACCCACCGCCGAACCCGGCGCCAGAGCCTCGCCGGAATCCCACCGGGAAAAGTCGCCGGAAAATCTCGCCACCAAGAAACACTTCGCAATGCCAAAGAAACCCCTCGGAATCCACACCCTGGAGTGGAGCAATGCCGGCTACACCGTGATCGGAGGTAAAGCCCTTGAACCCGATCAATTCTCTCCGGAATTGGTCAATATGCTTAATCACCAAGGGTTATTGGATACCTATCTCACCATTAAAGGGGATACATACCCCGAACTGGTGAAGGAGTTCTACCAACATTTGGTAGCCATCAAGCGAGGTGATAAAATAGAAATCACCACCAAGGTCCGAGGCAAGGAAATCATACTTTCCGAAGGCCGCTTGGCCAAACTCCTGAAATTAACCACCACAGGAATGTCGAGCTATGACCGAAAAGGGTGGATTGTTACCCAAAATACGGGGTACAAAGACTACCTCGGATACCTACTCGGAAAAGAAGAAGGTTTCACCTCGGCCACACGGCTAAATAGGAAGTGGCTAACCGCAGAACAAAAGATATTGGTTATGATTGTGTCTGATAGCCTTTTGCCCACAAATAATAAAAGCAAGGATGTGGGGAGTTTGGAGTGTACTTTTGCCTATCTCTTAAAACACAAGATCAAGTTCAATTTGTCAGCCCTCATGTTGAAACACATGGAGTTTTGCAAAACCAGCAACCGACTTAGCCTGCCCTACGGAATGATCCTAAGTTGGATCATGGAGAAAAAGGGGGTGGATCTGAGCCACACTGAGGTCAAGACCACAAGTGGCATGGTTTTCAATGCTCAAAATCTCCGTCGCAATGATATCTACTACACCGAAGGGGAACAGTACATCACCCTCGAAGAGATTTGCCTTAAACCTGAGGAAGAACGAAGGGAACTGATAGATCAGTTGGATATCTCCAACAAGAAACTCAAGCGGGCAATGCAAGAATGTGGGGAACCGGGGGAAAATGAGGAACATGAAGAAGATAGCGAGCCCAATCCACCAGCACAGGCAAGAGGAGACCCAAGGGGCCAAAGTGGACAAACCGTCAACGAACACATCCTCGCACAACTCACCCGACAGAACCAGTTCATGGACAAGGGATTCTCGTCCCTAATCCGCGCGACACGCGCATTGGATCAAAGGGTGGCTACCATCGAGGCTATGCTGGGCACCCGCGGGGCATCCATCTCAGGAGCAGGGAACCAAGGTAGACCCGAACCCTCCAAAACTACCACCGCATCAAAGATCCAGTCTACCCCAATGAAGACAACACGTGGAGCCACATCTCCTAACCAGGGAGCCAAAATACGTGACGTCTAGGGGTGAAAGAGTGGACCCACGCACCGGCTTCAGGGACGAAGCCTCTTGTAAGGGGGGGAGAGTGTAACACCCCATGTTACGACCCCTAACCCTAACAAAGTATTTAATCACTTGCCCTAAAAGGAGAATTAAAAACCCATTAATCAACTAAGAAAGGCCCACAATAGTCCATGGGCCCACATCCCTATAACCAACCCCTTAGTTCTATAAGGAACAGAATTAGCAAGCCCATAGTGTTTAGACCCCAATTGGGACTCTTAGGAATATATATAAATATAGGGTCATAGGATGCACCTAGATCTTACACCACAATAATCTCGCACCACACAAGGAGTTCCAAGAATCCCCTTTAGGAGAAATCAAGAAAGAAGAAAGCTTAAAGAAAGACCCTTCATAGCCAAGGAAATTAATTAAGGCTAAGAAGTAACCCATGTCTCAACAAAACCTATTTTCTTAGCTATGATCTCCCTCTTAGGCCTCCCTCTATATTCTCGTGTCTTGATGAATTCTTCTATGATAGTTGTGTTATGATCTTGTTGATTGATAAGATGATTTATATTCCTTCTTGATGATCTTGATGTTGAAAAGAAGTTCTTGATTTTGATATAATGATTCTTGAAGAATCTTGATATTTCTTGATGTTAAAGATAAAGTATGTTCTGGATGGTTTGGGCGGGATTAGAGCCCTAGGATGAATTGGGAATTTGCATTGGGATGTTCTTGATTTATATTTGGGTGGGAATTCGCATGTTCGGGTGTTGTTTATGTTTAGAAGTCGTGATAGGATGAGTCGTATGTGATTCTTGCTTTTGATCCGTTATTTGACTACGTGGTGTCGTTAATTGCGTTTGAAAGTGTCCAAGCATGGTTTCGGGTTCCACAAAGGTCCCCGGGACGAAATTATGGATAAAGAGTCAGTGGGGGGTAGGTGGGGGAACGGGAACCCGCCACCTACCCGCTGCCCAGAATCACCGCCGGGCAGCGGGTAGCCGCCGGGCACTCGCCTGCCCGCCGGCAACCCGCTGCCGGAACAGTAAATTCCGGCGGGCAGCCGGCAGGTGACCCCCACTCACTGGCTACCCGCTGGCCCGTACCCCACCCCCGGTCTCCGGCTTCCCCATTTGATGTTCCCCATCCCACACGGTGTCCCAACGGACCCCGTTTGTTGTGCTCGAGTCTAGTTGTATATTCCGGGTACCATTCATAGGTTAAACGAGTCTTAGGAATTGCATGCTAGTTGAATCGGTAACCCGTTGGCCTAGGTGGAAGTTGTATGAACCCTTAGGACTATTCTTAGTATGTGAATGATCACACGTAAGATTATTTATTTCTCTCTCCCCTCCCAATGTGTTATTACGTTCTCCTATGTGTTATGTGTTGCATGATCCCCCATTTTGGTTATAGGCCAATTGGGTGGTTCCCGGGCTAAGGTTTAGAAGTCGGTTGAAGACCGAATGGATATTTCCCGGACTAAGGTTCGAAAGTCGGTTGAAGACCGAATGGATTGATCTCGGACTAAAGGTTCGGAAGTGGCTGAAGGCCAATGGATTGTCCTGGGTTAAGACTCAGAAGTGGCTGAGGCCAAATTGATTTACTTCTTGGACTACAGGTCGAACTATGGGCCTCGGTGCTATGGCCCACCGGACCTGAACGCGCCAGGATGGTGTGTAGGGCTAATAAGCCGAGGAAGGCTGTAGTCCACCGACCTGAGTAATCAGGCGGTGTGTAGGGCTATGGCTTGCTGCGATCCACCGAACGATGGGACAGCGATGTGTAGGGCCATAGACTCCGAAGATCTTCGCTCACCTACTGAGTACAACTCAGGGGTAAGCCAGGCTTAGATCCGATATGGTCCACCGACTGTGCGCATCGACGGTGTGTAGGGTCGTATGCCCCCCCTTGTAAAGGGGATCGCGGTCCACCGACTGGGTGCATCAGCAGTGTGTAGGATCATGATCCGACTTTGATTTCGTCAACGGTTCTAAAAGGGTTGGTTGCGATCAACTCCCCTCATACCGCGGTATTGAGGTAGGGTGCCGCGGGGCCGTGTTAATGCTATACGCATTAACCCTCATGTTCGGGGCATGCGATTGGTCCCGTGGCGCCATCGTTGAGTATGTGCTATGAATGATGATTGAATGATGATATGATGAAATCGGAAAGGGAACTGTGACCTTTGATGTGCATTTCTATGATGATATCTCTACTTAACTATCTATTACTGTTAACATGCTTACCTCTACTTGTCAAGCCTATTCCCGGTTTTAAAGGCTAGAGTCTCCTAAGTATATCTTCCTGCTTCAAAATGGTTTTCCTATATCTGTATCTATACATATTGTATTTCAACATGTTGGAGTAGGTTACCAGCATCTCTCGCTGAACAGATATATTTGGCTTTCAGGCACAGATGAGTAGACACCAGAGCGCGCTAGAGACGTGAAGCGTAGAGTAGATAGTTCCCTTTCGGCCTGCGTGCCATATTTATGTATTGACATTATTGAGGATCCTAGTTAGTTTGCCTGTGCACTTGGGTTCTCTAGCCCAGGTGTGGCGTAGCACCCCATACTCTTATATTATGTTTCCGGGATTTTATAAGGATTACCTTTATTATATAAGTTTTAAATGTTCTAAAATTCTTGGGTGCTACACTTTAGGTACAACACCTTGACTTGGGTTGACTAGTCAATTACTAGTCCCCGACTATTGAATTTTCAGGAATTTAAAGAATAAATTAACAATTGGATTAGGATTAATTACTTAATTAATCCCTAAATAAAATTTGGATTTGCGGGGTGTCACAGCCTATAGTAACAATATCATCCACATACACGGCAAAGTATATGGATTTTTCATTAGAATGTCGATATAAAACAGAGTGATCAACTTCACTTCTGGTCATACCAAACTCACATACCACAAAACTAAATCTCCCAAACTATGCCCGTGGACACTGCTTTAAACCATATAAAGAGCAATGAAGTTTACATACCAAACCAGACCCCCCCCCCCCCCGCCCCCCCCGAGCAACAAATCCATGTGGTTGCTCCATATAAACTTCCCCTTGAAGAACGCCATAGAGAAAAGCATTTGTGACATCCAACTGGTGTAATTCCCAATGATTTATAGCTGCTAAAGATAAAAACAATCGAACTGATGCTGTGACAACCCAAATTTTAATTTTATAAATTCGGTTTTTAAGAAATTCCAAAATTGTCATTTTTCACTCTTCCCAAAATATTTATGATGAAAACGGTGTTCGAATTAATTAATTTGAGCTATGTTTTAGATAAATTCAACACCGAGAATATTCTATTTCAAAAATCCTAAATTCTTGGGTACATGGTGTACCAAGTTTTGACCCAAGAGTCAATCTGAGTGAAACCGGAAGAAATCTGAAACAAATGTTTAACTAGAACACATTTTTGGGAAAATCTATTTTTGACCCCAAACTATTTAAAATCATCTTTTAGACCTTGGTTCAAGATACAAGGTGAACCACAAGGTTTTGTCTGATATTTTAGAAACCAAGCGAAAGTTACACTTTTGCCATCCACCAATAATCATTGGCAATTCTCCTAGGGTTTTGGACCCTCTATAAACATCACTATTGCATTGCCATTTCTTGATCTTTTTCATTGCCTCTCCTCTTCTTGAGCTTTGTGCAAACAAAGAACAATAAAACAGTAAGCATTTTTCTAAGCTCTCATCTCATCCATTCATCTTCGTCCTTAAGATTTCATCTCATTGCCTCCAATCTTTGAGGTTGTCTTAAGCTTAGTATGTATCTTTGTTTGCTTGAGGAAATAGGTGGTGAAGGATGGTATCATCTGAGAAAGAAAGGAAAGGGATCCACACAAAAAGAAGAAGAAATACAAGGTATAACCCATGGACTCCCAACTAGTTTTTTATTGACTATGTGAAGTCTAGTTTAGAGATTAAATGCATAGAAATGCTCGATTATTGATGTTGTTGAGCTATTAAGTGATCTATTGTTGATCTATGTTGTGTTTTTTAGGATTCGGGAGTGTGGGATTACACTGAGATGGTTTACAGGTGATGAGAAGGCCGCTGGTGCACCAGACAGCCAAACGGTACTAGCCAACGGACCCCGTGGAGGTCCGCCGGCTAGTACCGTCGAGCAACGGTCCCAGGGGACGGACCATGGAGTGGTCCGTCGCCCAGGGCCAGTGCTTGGCGAAGCCAATTGGCGGGGCTCCTCAAGCCCTGTCGCAAGCTCCGCCAGGCCAATCCAGTGCAGTGGCCGGGCACTTTGTGGCTCAACTACGTGTCATTCTAATCGGGACTCGCGGACTCTTGAGGTTTGGACACTCAGGATCGTTACGATGCCCTAGTAGAATTTTATTTCATTGAATTTGTAGTTGAAATGAGTAATTCACAATAGAAATTGTGATGATTCATGCCATAGAAGTAATCTGTGTATATTTACAAAGAAGCAAAATGTGAAGTATTTAGTCTTAGCTATTTGTATGAGAAGTGTAGCACCCCTAAAATTTAAAACATGGAACGCTCATGAAATAAAGGCAATACTATCATTAAATCCCAAAACAGAACATAACTAAACATAAGTGTTGTGGTGCTATGCCACGTCTGAGCTGGAGAACTCCGATGCACGGGCTAAACTATCTAAACATCAGAAATCCTCAAATCAATGTCAAGTACATCATCATGGCACGCCGGCCGATAAGGAACTAAACTAGCTAAGCCTCGGGTCATCTAGCGCGCTCCGGAGCTACTCATCTGTGCCTGAAAGCCAAATATATCTGTTCAGCGAATGATGCTGGTAACCCACTCCAAGACGTTAAATACAATATAGGTAGATATATATATAAAGAAAACCATTTTGAATCCGGAATACATATATACTTGTGAGACTCTACTTTAAAACCGAAAATGGACTCAAGCAAGCAAAGGTAGGCACATTCATCACGCATATAAAGATACTAGCATGCACCCTAAAGTCTCAAGATTATTCCATATCAATCATATCAGTTCTCAATCACTATTTCAATCACGTATACACATTTGGTTGTGCCGCAGACCCTTCACGCGCCCATACACGAAGTGCCAGCGCATATAGCTCTGGCATGGCCCCAAAGCACCCTGCCTGTACTGCAGCACAAGGAGATTCATCGCAACCAATCGATGAACCGCGGCGCATTTATAACGTTTGATCGCAGCTCGAATAGTATGTATATATGATCGCAACCAGATTATGGACCGCAGCCCTATGTATATATATAACCGACCGATTGCAACCGGCCTAGTTAATAGCCGATGGTTCTCAACCCATCCAACTGCATGTATAGCCAATTGATCGCAACCAATTGGGGAATCATGCACAAATAACACATAGCCAAGCACATGCAACCCATATTAACACATAAGGAGGGGGAAACCAAACATATATATCTTATGCGTGGTCAACCACATTACTAGAGATACGCCTAAGGGTTCATGTACCTTTCTCTTAGGCCAATGGGATACCAATTCGACTAGCATGCAATACACAAGACTCTTTTATCCTACGAACGGTACCCGATACATCAAACTAGACTCAAGCACGACAAAAGGGGTCCAATGGGACACCACGGGGAAAACCACCATGTTCCACTCTTGAATTCCAGCGGGTGGAGGGCCACCCGCCGGCGACAAACTATGAGGCAGCGGGAACCCAAAACCATATCCAGACACACTTAAACATAAACGACGACACCACGTAATCAAGTAATGGATTAAAACCAAGAATCACATTAAATACATCTTAACACGACTCCTAAACATGCCAAGACTCAATACCCGATTATGCAAAATCCCACCCAAACATACCAAGAATACCACAATACGAAACCCACGTTTTAACCCTAGGGCTCTAGTCATAATTAAAATACAAGATCGTTTATATAATTTATCTTAGAATCAAGAACATCAAGATTATCACATAAGTATCAAGATCAACACATAAACATCAAGATTATCTCATAAACATCAAGATCATCTCATAATCATCATGTCAATTTCAAGCAAGGCTTTATCTAGACTCGAGCACAGAATCATATATCAAGGAAGCCAATGAAGAAGATATAGCAAGGAAAATAGGTTTTGTTGAGACATGGGTTGCCTCTTAGCCTTAATTAGAATCCTTGGCTACTAAGGTTCTTTCTCTAAAATCTCCTCTTCGTGATTTCTCCTACGTTTGGTGATAGGGGGCCTAGGGGGCCAAAATGAAGAATCCATCAACGAGCGCATCTTCGCGCTGCTCACCCGGTAAAACCAAATCATGGATGAAGGGTTCTCGTCCCTAATCCACGCAACGCGTGCACTAGGCCAGAGGGTGGCAGCAATCGAGGCCATATTGGGCACTCGTGGAGCATCTAGCTCAGGAGCAGGGAACCAAGGTAGACCCGAACTTTCCAATCACCACCTCACCAAAAATCCAATCTACCCTAGCAAAGACAACACGTGGAGCCACATTTTCTAATCAGGAGGCCAAAATACGTGACGTCCAGGGGTGAAAGAATGGACCACGCACCGGATTCGGGGATGAAGCCTCTTGTAAGGGGGGGGGGGGGGAAGTGTAACACCCCGTGTTACGACCCCTAAACAAAACTAATTAATTAATTACTTACCCTAAAAGGGAATTAAAATCCATTAATTAGCTAAAAAGGGGTCCACCATAATCCATGGACCCTTATCCCTAAAACCAACCCCTTAGTCTTATAAGGAATAGAATTGGCAAGCCCATACCATTTAGACCCTAATTAGGACTTTTAGATATATAAATAGGGGCATAGGAGGCACCTAGAACCCACACCACATTAACTTTCACCACACAAGAATATCCAAGAATTCCCATAGGAGAAATCAAAAAAGAAGAAATCTTAAAGAAAGACCCTTCATAGCCAAGGAATTTAATTAAGGCTAAGAGGTAACCCATGTCTCAACAAAACCTATTTTCTTTGCTATAATCCTCTTCTTTGGCTTCATCTATATGCTTGTGTCTTGATATAATGATTGTGATGTGATCTTGATGATTGATGAGGTGATTTTATGTGTGATCTGATAATCTTGATGATGATGAGAGGATCTTGATAATTGTGTGATATTCTTGATAAGTCTTGATGTTTCTTGATTTTAAAGATAAACTATGATTTTATTAAATTAAATATGATTAGAGCCCTAGGTGGAATCATGAATTTCGTATTGGGCTTTTCTTGGTAAATTTGGGTGGGAATTCACATGTTCGGGTGTTGATTATGTTTAGAAGTCATAATAGGTTGTGTTCTACGTGATTGTTGCTTTTGATCCGTTAATTGCCTACGTGGTGTCGTTATTTGCGTTTAAAAGTGTCTAAGCATGGTTTCAGGTTCCACAAAGGATCCCGGGACGTTTATTTTGATAAAGAGTCAGTGGGGGGTAGGGGGACCTGCCACCTACCCGCTGCTCAAAGAGACGCCACCGGCAGCGGGCAGCCGGCGGGCAGGCGACTGCCCGCCGGGCACCCGCTGCCCGGAAGTTTGTCGCCGGCGGGTGGCCCTCCACCCACCGGCTACCCGCTGGTCGTTGCCCACTTCGGGACTTTGGCTTCCCCGTTTGATGTTCCCCAACCCCCGTGGTGTCCCAACGGACCCCGTTTATCGTGCATGAGTCTAGTTTTATGTTTCGGGTACCATTCGTAGGTTAAAAGAGTCTTATGTATTGCATGCTAGCCGAATTGGTAACCCGTTGCCCTAGGAGGAAGATGCATGAACCCCTTAGGACTATTCTTAGTATGTGGATGATCACGCATAAGTTTATTTATACGTTTTCCCCCTTCCCAATGTGCTAATATGTGCTACTATGTGTTATGTGATGTATGATACCCCAATTTGGTTGCGATCAAATTGGTTATTCCTGAGCTGCGGTTCAGAAGTTGGCTGCAGTCAAATTGGTTACTCATGAGGTGCGGTTCATTCTCCTGGCTGCGGTCAGTGATTCACTTCTTGGGCTGCGATCCACATGGGCCTCGTGTGCTATGGTCCACCGACTGGACGCGCCAGGCGGTGTGTAGGGCCACTAGCCCGAGGCAGGCCATAACCCACCGAATGAGTGATCAGGCGGTGTGTTGGGCTATGGTTGGCTGCGATCCACCGAGTGTATGGGCCAGCGGTGTGTAGGGTCGTAGTCTCCAAAGATCATCGCCCACCTAATGAGTCCCTCAGGTGGTGTGTAGGGCTTTGATCTACCATGACCCACCGACTGAGCTCGTCAAGCGGTGTGTAGGGTCGCAGTCCCTAAAAGAGGATCACAGTCCACCGACTGAGCGCGTCAGCGATGTGTAGGGCTGTGATCCACCGTTGAAACTATTGACGGTCTATACGGTTGGTTGCGATCAACCCTTTAATGCTGCGGTATGAGGTAGGGTGCTACGGGGCTGTGCTAGAGCTATATGCGCTAACCCTCATGTTCGGGGCATGCGATTCGTCCCGTGGCACCACGAAAGTGTGCTTGTGTGATATGAATGTTGATTGAATGATGATGCTTATGATTTGAAAGTGAAATGTGACCTTAGATACATGTTCTTTATGATATTCTCTCTATATAACTGATTATCCTGGTTTAATGTGTTTATCCCTACCTGTTGAGTCTATTCCTGGTTTTAAAGCTAGAGTCTCCTAAGTATATATCTTCCTGCTTCAAAATGGTTTTCGTATATCTATATATATAATTACCTATATTGTATTTCAACGCGTTGGAGTGGGTTACCAACATCATTCGCTGAACAGATATATTTGGCTTTCAGGCATAGATGATTAGCTTCCGGAGCGCGCTAGAAGAACTTGGATTAGATAGATAGTTTTCCTTTCGGCCTGCATGCCATGATGATGTAATGAGGATATTTAGTTAGTTTAGCCTGTGCATCTGAGTTCTCTAGCTCAGATGTGGCATAGCACCCCGCACTCTTATGTTTAGTAACACTTTGTTTGGGATTTAATGAGAACTCATCTTTATTGTTTAACTTTTAATAGTTTCAAAATTTTGGGGTGTTACAGTTGGTATTAGAGCCTAAGTTTGACCCTAGGATGAGACTCTTAAGACCAGATTTTAGGCCATTAGGCTTAAACTCTAGGAGTTCAGGAACATAGGACTTAGGAATCATAGGACGCGCAGTGAGATTGTGAGACCCCTAAACTTCCCATCACCCTAATTCACACTTAATTCAAAGAACTCCCCCTTCGCTTATCACATCAAGGTAAGGGTGCAACACTCTAACTCGATATCACTATAAATATTGGCTCCATAGATCAGCAGCATGGCACCAGCTGAAGAAAATCAAGGACTCCGGAACCCGCCACACACGATCCCCTGGCTCAAACTCTACAGCAACTAACCCAAGTCGCCCAAGCACTAAGCGACGTAGCTCTCCGAAACAAAGACCACCACCACCTCCACCAAACATAAACTCGGATATCGCCCGACAAGTTTCAAATCATCGACCACCCACTTTCTCAGGAGAAGAAGATCCCGCAATCCTTGAGGAATGGATTCGGACCTTCGACAAAATTCTGGGGTTGGTAGAATGCCCAGAAGAACGTCGTGTCGAGATAGCCTCATTCTACTTCGGGCACGAGGCAGACATTTGGTGGATCCACGAGGGACCCACTTACAGGCAGGAACCAGGGTTCAACTGGGAAAACCTATAAACACGACTGCGAGAACGATTCTACCTAGCACACGTAAGGGCATCCATGCACGAAGAGTTCCTCCACCTAAAACAAGGAACGACTACCGTCATGGAATACCATAAACGGTTCCTCGAGCTGGCACGCTTCGCACCAGAACTAGTCCCCACAGAGGCAACCAAAATAGAAAGGTTTATATCAGGCCTCAACTTCGAAGCCTGGAAAGCCCTAGTAATAAGCGGACCCCGGACCCTCAGCTAGGCTTACTCCGGTGCCGCCAACCTCTATCGAATCCAACTACTACAACGTGGGGTTCAGGAACAGATTCAAAAAAGGAACACAGGAAGTGGAGCACCACCTATGAAAAGAACAAGAAACGACGCTAACACAAGGACAGGCAATCCAGCTGGCCAGAGGCCACCCCTAGGAAACAACGAAGCTAATACAAGGAGCTTCCCTTGCCAAAGATGCAACAAAGACCATATAGGCAAGGATTGCATGGGAAATCCCTGGCGATGCTTCAACTGCGGAGGAGAAGGACACATGGCCTTTCAGTGCACTCAACCCTCGAACTCCCGTCCTACAATCATGGGCCAACGCGGAGGCACGAACAATCAAGGGAATTACGGTGCTCCCAGAAAAGTGTTCATCATGAGCCGCACCCAAGCCGAACTCGAGAACGAGGGCAACCTCGACGAAGAAAACGCGGCCCCAGGAAACGAAGATCCCGCAAGCCAAACGAAAGAAAACCAAGAAGACGAGTTCTGTTTAGGATAGACTAGAGAATCCCCTATAACCACGCTCGTAGTGGGATTACTTGTTTAGATTAGCTACTTCGGAATTATTATAAATAAAGAAGCAAAATCAAAATACTTTAGCATAAAGAAAAAGGACTAGACTACCCCGAAAATCGACATCAACAACTAGAAGGACCAAACAAATCTTCTACCACTAGAAGACAAAAGAAGGAAAAAGCCAAGGAATACACAACAAAACAAACTAATGTTACCAATGAGAATAGAACCTTGGACTTCTCATTTACATGACCAAAACCCTAACTACTAAGCTATGAGTGTTTCTTGAAACCTCAAGGGAACACTCCCTTCTTAAACCCCTCCAAATCCCTAAAACCCACCAAAAACCCCCAAATCAAAAACCCTTCTTCTTCCTCACACTCTCCCTCACCCACTCTCTCTCTCTCTTCCTCTCCTCCCCTCCATACCGACCGCTCACCACCCGAAACAACACTGCCAGCCGCCCCACCAAACGGAGCGACGCCAGCAGCCGCGGTCTGCCGCCCAAACCACCCCACTGCCGGAGACACGCCGTCGAAGGCCCGGAAGCCGCCCGCAACACCACCACCGCCCGTCACTCGCCCGGTCGCCCCCCACTGCCGACGCAGCCCCCAGCTCCGCCTGGGTCCACCGCCACCTCGCCAAGGCCGAACCGCGCCACCGCCCCATCGCCTTCGGAGAAGCCACGCCATCGAAACTCCTCGCAGAAGTCCGCCGGAAAATCACCACCTAAGAGAAATCTCAAAATCCCAAAAAAGCCCCTCGAAATCCGAACCCCGGAGTGGAGCAACATCGACTACACCGTGATCGGAGGTAAAACCCTTGAACCCGAACAATTCTCCCCGGAGTTGGTTGATATGCTTAAGTTTCAAGGACTCTTGGATACGTATATCACCATCAAAGGGGATACATACCCCGAATTGGTGAAAGAGTTCTATCACCATTTGGTAGCCCTCAAGCGGGGTGATAAACTGTCAATCACCGCTAAGGTCCGAGGCAAGGAAATCATACTTTCAGAATGCCGCTTGGCCAAACTCTTGAGACTGACCACCACGGGTGTGATAGACTACGACCGGAAGGGGTGGATCGGTACCCAAAACACGGGGTATAAGGATTACCTCGGGTACCTACTCGGAAAGGAAGAAGGTTTCACCTCGGCCACCCGGCCAAACAGGAAATGGCTAACCGCTGAACAAAAGATACTAGTCATGATTGTAACTGATAGCTTATTGCCTACGAACAACAAAAGCAAAGATGTGGGAAGCTTGGAGTGTACTTTTGCCTACTTCCCAAAGCACAAAATCAAGTTCAATCTACCGGCCCTTATGTTGAAACACATGGAGTTTTGCAATACTAGAACCCGGCTTAGTCTACCTTACGGGATGATCCTAAGTTGGATCATGGAGAAAAAAGGAGTGGACTTGAGCCACACAGAAATCAAACCCGTAAGCGGCATGGTTTTCAATGCCCAGAACCTCCGCCGCAATGACATCAACTACACCGAAGGGGGACAATACATCACCCTCGAAAAGGTTTGCCTTAAACCCGAAGAGGAACGAAGGGAATTGGTTGATCAACTGGATATCTCCAACAAAAAGCTAAACCGGGGGACTGAAAGGAAATGAGGAACAAGAGGAGGATAACGAACCTAACCCACCAGCGCCCGCACAAGAAAGGGGAAACCAAGGGGGCGGAAATGAAGAATCCATTAACGAGCGCATCCTCGCGCAGCTCACCCGGCAAAACCAAATCATGGACGAAGGGTTCTCGTCCCTAATCCATGCAACGCGTGCACTAGACCAGAGGGTGGAAGTAATCGAGGCCCTATTGAGCACTCGCGGTGCATCCAGCTCAGGAGCAGGAAACCAAGGTAGATCCGAACTTTCCAATCACCACCTCACTAGAAATCCAATCTACCCCAGCAAAGACAACACGTGGAGCCACATTTCCTAATCAGGAGGCCAAAATACGTGACGTCCAGGGGTGAAAGAATGGATCCACGCACCGGCTTCGGGGACGAAGCCTCTTGTAAGGGGGGGAGAGTGTAACACCCCGTGTTATGACCCCTAAACGAAACTAATTAATTAATTACTTACCCTAAAAACGGAATTAAAATCCATTAATTAGCTAAAAAGGGGTCCACCATAGTCCATGGACCCTTATCCCTAAAACCAAACCCCTTAGTCCTATAAGGAATAGAATTGGCAAGCCCATACCATTTAGACCCTAATTAGGACTTTTAGATATATAAATAGGGGCATAGGAGGCACCTAGAACCCACACCACAATAACTTTCACCACACAAGAATTTCCAAGAATTCCCATAGGAGAAATCAAAAAAGAAGAAATCTTAAAGAAAGACCCTTCATAGCCAAGGAATTTAATTAAGGCTAAGAGGTAACCCAGGTCTCAACACCTATTTTCTTTGCTATAATCCTCTTCTTTGGCTTCCTCTATATGCTTGTGTCTTGAAATAATGATTGTGATGTGATCTTGATGATTGATGAGGTGATTTTATGTGTGATCTTTATAATCTTGATGATGATGAGAGGATCTTGATAATTGTGTGATATTCTTGATAAGTCTTGATGTTTCTTGATTTTAAAGGTAAACTATGATTTTGTTAAATTAAATATGATTAGAGCCCTAGGTTGAATCATGAATTTCGTATTAAGATTTTCTTGGTATATTTGGGTGGGAATTCACATGTTTGGGTGTTGATTATGTTTAGAAGTCATAATAGGTTGTGTTCTACGTGATTGTTACTTTTGATCCGTTAATTGCCTACGTGGTGTCGTTATTTGCGTTTAAAAGTGTCTAAGCATGGTTTCGGGTTTCACAAAGGATCCCGGGACGTTTATTTTGATAAAGAGTCAGTGGGGGGTAGGGGGACCCGCCACCTACCCGCTGCCAGCAGCGGGCAGCCGGCGGGTGGCCCTCCACCCACCGGCTACCCGCTGGTCGTTGCCCACTTCGGGACTTTGGCTCCCCCGTTTGATGTTCCCTAACCCCCGTGGTGTCCCAACGGACCCCGTTTATCGTGCATGAGTCTAGTTTGATGTTTCGGGTACCATTCATAGGTTAAAAGAGCCTTATGTATTGCATGCTAGTCGAATCGGTAACCCGTTGGCCTAGGAGGAAGATGCATGAACCCCTTAGGACTATTTTTTTTATTTTTTTTTAAAGAAAGGGAAACTTTTATTAAAAACCAACTTGCCAAGGCCCAAAAGTAACCAAAACTTTTATTAAAAACCAACTTGCTAAGGCCTAAGGCTAACTAGCAAAGGAGATTAAATCTAAACCACAAAGTGGGCCCAGCACCCATACTGCAGACCATCTGTACCATATGCAAAGCTGGACAATTCCTGGGCGTCATGCCCTACACAAAGGGTGGGAACGGTGCTACAAAGCCAAGAATGGCTAGTTTCACCCTCAAGCGTCAGGTCGGTCCCCCGCGGTACAGAGCTCTGCATTTTATCCGAGGGGACCTATGTGACCATCCACATAAGCAATGAAACCAGCCTCCAGAAACCCCACCACCCTCATGCGTTGGACAGATCCCCTCTAGTACAAATCTCTGCATTTTTATCCGGAGGAACCGTGAATAGTCTGCCACATGAGCAATGGTTCTCGCCTCTACCCACCCTTGGAACCCAGGCCACCCTCATACGTACAGAGCTCTGCATTTTATCGCAGAGGGCTTCAACGGCCCAAAGTCCCAAGCGATGGCTCCCTAACTACTGATGCCAACATATATACCACCCTTAGGCGTTAGACTAGCTCCCTCGGTACAGCGTACTGTATTTTAACCCGGGGAACCTGTACGGCCATCCACAAAAGCAATAGTATATATGCTAAGCACCAGAAGCCCACCTTACACCCACCCAACCCTTTTTAGCCAGCCTTTCTTCCAACCACCGAACTTAAGGTTTTAATTTTTAACAGGCTAAGAGAGCACTCCCACCTCAGAGTGTATGCTATGCATGAAACACAATAATCAAGTCCTGCGAGACACACAGCCACAGATAGAGGCAGACCAGGCAAAGAGAGCACAGAGCAGACAGAGAAAACCCCCAAAGCTGGAAAGCCCCCTACACCCTATGCCGGTAAGGCCAATCTACTCCACTAGCCCAGCAGAAAATAAACATGTAAGCAAACGTACAAGATAGTAATGAAAATATAATAAAGAAATGGCTCGCAGGCCAAAAATACAGGCACGCAGGCCCACTAGTAATAGTCATGGCGGATCATCCACGTCAAAGAAAACATGGGGCACACCATTATTAGCAAGCAGTACACGCACCCTGAACGAGAGCTCAGCAAAACATGAAAAGCGGGTCTCCCCTGGCTTGTCCACAACTGTAACACCCCAGATTTTCAAGACATTTAAAACTTATAATAAAGGTAGAATCTTATTAAATCCCAAGATATAAATACAAGCGTTCGGGGTGCTATGCCACACCTGGGCTAGAGAACCCAAGTGCACAGGCTAACTAACTAATATCCTCAAAGCATAAATACGTAAACGTGGCACGCAGGCCAAAAGGGAAACTATCTACTTCTAAGTTCTAGCGCACTCTAGTGACTTAATCTTCTGTGCCTGAAAGCCAAATATATCTGTTCAGCGAGAGATGCTGGTAACCCACTCCAACGCGTTGAAATACAATACATATAGAGATGTATATAGATATACGAAAACCATTTTGAGCATGAAGATATATCCTACGAACTCTAGCTTTAAAACCGGGAATGACTCGACAGATAAGGCCAGACACAAGCAACAGTTATAACGAGCATATGCAGTTCACAACAGATAAGGCAGATAAGGCAAAGCATAAACAATGATCATAACCCAACATGAACAATCCCCAATATAAATCCCATAGTCACATCCCCCAAGACACTCGTAATCACAACTCGTCCATGTCACACACATAACACACTTTGTTGGCGCCACAGGACCAATCGCATGCCCATACATGAGGGTCAGCGCATATAGCTCTGACACGGCCCCGCAGCACCCTGCCCCGTATCGCAACACGAAAGGGTCGATCGCAACCGACCGATGAACCGCAGCTCATCATAGTGTTTGATCGCAACCAAATAGTGGACCGCAGCCCAAGAGAATGTCATCTGACCGCAGCCAGGAAAAAGGACGAACCGCAGCTCGTATAGAAACATTTGATCGCAACCAAACGGTGGACCGCAGCCCAAGAGTATCAATCTGACCGCAGCCAGCTTCTGAACCGCAGCTCAGGATAACCAATCCGATCGCAACCGGATTGGGGTAACACACACATAACACATAGCAAGCACATGCAACCCACATTACACATTAGGAAGGGGGGGAAAACGTATAACAAAACCTATGCGTGATCCATCACTTACTAAGAATAGTCCTAAGGGGTTCATACTTCCTCCACCTAGGTCAACGGGATACCAATTCAACTAGCATGCAATATAATAGACTCATAAACCTACGAACGGTACCCGAAACATCAAACTAGACATAGGTACGATAAACGGAGTCCGTTGGGACACCACGGGGAACGGGGAACATCAAACGGGGATGCCGGGATCCCGGGTGGGATGAATTTCCAGCGGGTAGCCGGTGGGTGGGGGCCACCCGCCGGCTGCCCGCCGGAATTACTGTTCCGGGCAGCGGGTCGCCGGCGGGCAGCTTCCCGCTGCCGGGAAGGTGTTCTCGGCCGTGGGTAGGTGGCGGGTCCCCTACCCCCCACCTACCCCCCACTGACTCTTATCACACAATACGCCCCGGGAACCGTTGTGGAACCCTAAACCATTCTTAGACACTTTACAACGTAATTATTGACAACACGTAGACAATTGACTGATCAAATACGAGAAACGAACGGCACATAACCTATCATGCTTTTCTAAATATAATCAACACCCAAACATGCGATTTCCCCACCCCACAATCCAAGAATCATAACATACGATACAACCTAGGGTTCTAATCACTTTTATGTCAATAAGAATACGATTCGCCTTCTAATTGCAAGATTCGGTAAGGATAACACATAATCATCAAGAACGTCACATAATTATCAAGAATTCCATATAATCATCAAGAACACCATAATTATCAAGAATCTCCCAATATCAAGATTATCAAGATCCCTCATGGGATCATCACATCAAACATTAATAATCATCATCATATTTCGCCAATCACAATAATATGGGGGAAACCCTAAGGGGGAATCATAGCTATGAAAATAGGTTTTGTTGAGACATGGGTTACCTCTTAGCCTTAATTAATTCCTTGGCTATGAAGGGTCTTTCTTTAAGCTTTCTTGCTTTCTTGATTTCTTCTAAGGGGATTCTTGGAGCACTTTGGGGTGGTGGAACGTTTATTGTGGTGGGGGGTTCTAGGTGCCTCTTAAGTCCCCTATTTATATATTTAGGAGTCCTGGTTAGGAACTAATATTATAGGCTTGCTAATTCTATTCCTTTTGGAACTAAGGATTGGGTTTAGGGATAAGGGTCCATGGTCCATAGTGGACCATATTAATTAATTAAAGGGAATCTTAATCGTAGTCTGAATAGTAAAAGGCCTACTTCCTTTATTCCTAATAGATAACTAGGTCTAGGATTCCTAATTAGAATCTGAATAGTAAAGGGTTTACTTTCTTTATTCCTAATAGGCTTAGGACTCTAATTTAGGCAAGGGTCCATGGTTCATGGTGGACCTTTATTAATTAATTAAAGGAAACCTAACCGAATTAAATCATATTTAATTATTATTAACGGGATTAATTTAATAATTAATCCGGGATTGAAGGCCGTAACACGGGGTGTTACACTCTCCCCCCCTTACGAGAAGCTTCGTCCCCGAAGCTTGGAAATCATTGCAGGGTTAACGAGTCAAGAGAAGAACCGTGGTCCTATAGAGAAGGTATTCCACAGGGAAATTGTATACTTGCACGCCTATGTGTGTTGGGTTTTTGGGAGCGATTAGGTTTTACAGGGTTAAGAGAGTGGGTTTCAAACTTGAGGACACGGTGAATTCAGGAATTAGGATCAAGTTTTCGAGGTTGCAACTTAGGTTGTGAGGTTGCCACTTGTATGGAATCGTTAAAACATGGGATTGAGAATGGGGTCTGTAGGGTAGAAAGGGCTTTGAAATAAGGAAGGGGCCGATTTTCCGAGGGAGGGAAAGGAATTCGGCTAGGATGGGTTAAGGTTTCTCGATCCCAAGTGAATAATCTGGTTAGATGCTTTGATCACGATGCGCCGACGAGCTGATGATCCTCCTTCCTTGGTGTTGGTGCTTGCTTGACTTTAAGATCCTTGTTAGACCTTGCTTCCCAGGCTAAGGTTTCATCCTTCTCTTCTTTCTTGAGGGAATTTCCCGTGGTGATTCAACACTTACTTCTTAAATGCGCCCAAGGTCTTAACCGAGTTGGGTCAACTAAGCCAATCTCTTAGGGCGCATTTCCCAAATTCTTCCCAAAGTCTCTTGGGAGTCGATGGATTTTGGGTTGAATTTCTCTTCTTATTGAATTTCATCTCCTCTTTAGTGGATGAAATTCTTAGTAAGACTTCATGTCTTACCCGAGGTTCGGCATTGTTGTGCCCTGTTTGTGTTATTTTTAATGATGAAGGTGTCCTTGCGTGCCCTTTTTCTTTTAAAGCGCAGTCGGTTACCAAATCTCGTTGTGGGATGACTCGGCGACTTTACGAGTCACCTCATCTCCTTGTAGGTCCTTAATGACCCTTGAAGTCTTGGCGCGAATGTGTTCTTCACCCTTTTGCTTAGCACCATGGGCTACGTAGTTCTTGATTCCATACAACTTGTAAGGAGTCCTCTGATTTGCTCGAACGATGTCCATGGTTTGGAGGAGTCCCGGTCCCTCCTTAGCATTTTGACTTTTAAGGTTTTCGTGGGTTCTTAGTACGAGTTCCCAACTCGCCTCCTTGGTTTGCGCAATCCTTTACGCCAAACATCCCTAGTCGGTTGTATCGTAGGATCCGATTTCAATTACTCGTGCAATGTAATGGATTGTGATTTCCCGATGGTGTCTCGTGCGTCAAGGTCTTTTACGTAGGACACTATGTTTAGGTGGTCCATGGTTCCTTACCCAAGACTCACATTCCTCAATCGAGGCACACAAGTGCGCCACAAATCAATAAAATGAGGGGTTAAGAAATCAGCACATTGTACCAGTGGGCGCGAGGTGGGCGGTTGTCCGCCTGCCAAGCTCCTGCCAAGGACCCGCCAAGGTCCCGTCAAGGACCCGTTGGGGACCCGCGGGAAAGTGACTAGGAATAGTCAATTCCTTCGGGAAAGACCCCAAAAATGCACAGATTCATGTCCTGACAAGTCCCATGCCCTTGTGCACAATAAAGGGGACTTGGATACATAGGATGACCCATCGTACAATGTTCATTGATCCTTAAGCACGAGTTCTAGAGGTAGATATACGTACATATATATATCTATGTTTTCTTGGTCTGGGTTTAAAGGGGTGTAAGGAGTGCAAGGGCTAGGTTTCAAAGTCGAGGGGCGGATAGGGTCGATGTCTCAAGGTCGTAATACAGGAAGGAAGGTTGCCACCTTGTACGGGTTCGTCTGTAATGAGGGATCAAGAGCGAGGTTTGGAGTGATAGGACGGATTCTTTAACGAAATGGTACTTGATTGGCAAGGGGAGGGAAAGGGGCTAAGGACTCTTGGCTTTGAGTGATTATGCCTGTTTGGGGCTTGGTTGTGGCGTGCAGTCGAACTGGTGATCCCTTTTCCTTGGCTTTGTTTGATTCTAAGATTTTTGTTTGATCTTCTCTTCCCGTGTCGAAGTCCCCTTCGTTTCTATGGCTTCCAGGGGAATTCTCGTGATGGTTTCCGTGCACGTTCCACTCGGATGTCCAGAAGTCTGGACCCAGTCGGTTTAGTGGGTCAAACCCCTAGGTCTTGACTCCTAATCCTTGCCGAGGGTTCTTAAGGGTAAGGGGGGTTTCGGGTTAGTCTTTCTTGTTCTATTGGGTTTCATCCCTTCCTTGGTGGATGAAATTCTTAGCAAGGATTTATGTCATCCTCGAGGTTCGGCCTGTTGCACCTATTTGACGTTGTTTTCTATAGCGAGGGCCCCTGACACATTGAACGTATTTGTTTGCCCGCTCTTGTCAATGCATGGCGTTCTTCGGTGGCGTACGTACAGGCTATGGTTTCTCGTGAAGCCTTCACGTTTTTCGTGCAAGGGTGGGGTGATACGTATTCGTAACCTCCACCTACTTCGCCGATTCCTATCTAACAACTTATTTTAATATTGAATCAATGAATGTCGGTTCTTCACGCTCCTGGGCAGGGTAAGGGCCTTATGCTGCTCTACGTTTTTAACAGGGTTTCCAAACGGAGTGGGGATATGAACTTAGAGTAAGGGCAATAACAATTTAGGGTTTCCGAGGGTTTGGGTTAAGCGTAACAAAGGGTGAGCAAGGTCATGACGGTTGCGAATTTTCTCTTAAGGTAATTAAGGATTCGGGGTGGGAGTTTTCAACAAATAGGGGTATCAAGATGCTGGGGTTTCAGGGCGGATGATATTTTAAATTGGGGTGGTGGGGTCGCAAGGTGTCGCGATGTACTTACCTTACACCCAAGGATTCGACTAATGGTGTCGTTCCTTTGCTACTTTAATAGGTGTCCTAGTTCTCCTTCATGTTTGTTGTAGCCGCAACCCGGGTTCGCCGAGATAAGGCAACTTGTCGGAAGGTGCATGTCATTTGCCTGACTCGGGGGTTATCGTGGTTACCCTGGGTTGGTGCGTATTGCAGTCCTGACTGTAACGCCTCTTCTTAGTAGTCATCCAAATCTTCCTTTTCTTTGGTCAGGGTCCTTGTCAAGTCTTTTGACGGGAGTTAGGACGAGGCGATTTATCGGGTAAGTGTACGTTACCCAGTTGTGGAAGTAAACTTATCTATTCGCACATTTACCTGGTGTGGTAAGCGTAGGGGGAGGTTCCTTGAAGTTAGAGAGGGATGAAGTGAGGGGAGGTTATGTGTAGGTTTCACAATCTCACTGCGTGTCCTAAGATTCCTGGATCCTATGTTCCTAAGTACCTAGAGTTCAAGCCTAGTGTCCTAAAGTCCGGTCTTAAGAGTCTTATCCTAGGGTCAAACTTAAGCTCTGATACCAACTATAACACCCCAGATTTTCAAGACATTTAAAACTTATAATAAAGGTAGAACCTTATTAAATCCCAAGATATAAATACAAGCGTTCGGGGTGCTATGCCACACCTGGGCTAGAGAACCCAAGTGCACAGGCTAACTAACTAATATCCTCAAAGCATAAATACGTAAACGTGGCACGCAGGCCAAAAGGGAAACTATCTACTTCTAAGTTCTAGCGCACTCCAGTGACTTAATCTTCTGTGCCTGAAAGCCAAATATATCTGTTCAGCGAGAGATGCTGGTAACCCACTCCAACGCGTTGAAATACAATACATATAGAGATATATAGAGATATACGAAAACCATTTTGAGCATGAAGATATATCCTACGAACTCTAGCTTTAAAACCGGGAATGACTCGACAGATAAGGCCAGACACAAGCAACAGTTATAACGAGCATATGCAGTTAACAACAGATAAGGCAGATAAGGCAAAGCATAAACAATGATCATAACCCAACATGAACAATCCCCAATATAAATCCCATAGTCACATCCCCCAAGACACTCGTAATCACAACTCATCCATGTCACACACAAAACACACTTTGTTGGCGCCACAGGACCAATCGCATGCCCATACATGAGGGTCAGCGCATATAGCTCTGACACAGCCCCGCAGCACCCTGCCCCGTATCGCAACACGGAGGGGTCGATCGCAACCGACCGATGAACCGCAGCTCATCATAGTGTTTGATCGCAACCAAACAGTGGACCGCAGCCCAAGAGAATGTCATCTGACCGCAGCCAGGAAAAAGGACGAACCGCAGCTCGTATAGAAACGTTTGATCGCAACCAAATGGTGGACCGCAGCCCAAGAGTATCAATCTGACCGCAGCCAGCTTTTGAACCGCAACACAGGATAACCAATCCGATTGCAACCGGATTGGGGTAACACACACATAACACATAGCAAGCACATGCAACCCACATTACACATTAGGAATGGGGGCAAAACGTATAACAAAACCTATGCGTGATCCATCACTTACTAAGAATAGTCCTAAGGGGTTCATACTTCCTCCACCTAGGTCAACGGGATACCGATTCAACTAGCATGCAATATAATAGACTCATAAACCTACGAACGGTACCCGAAACATCAAACTAGACATAGGCACGATAAACGGAGTCCGTTGGGACACCACGAGGAACGGGGAACATCAAACGGGGAAGCCGGGATCCCGGGTGGGATGAATTTCCAGCGGGTAGCCGGTGGGTGGGGGCCACCCGCCGGCTGCCCGCCGGAATTACTGTTCCTGGCAGCGGGTCGCCGGCGGGCAGCTGCCCGCCCGCCGGCTGCCCGCTGCCGGGAAGGTGTTCTCGGTCGTGGGTAGGTGGCGGGTCCCCTACCCCCCACCTACGCCCCACTGACTCTTATCACACAATACGCCCCGGGAACCGTTATGGAACCCGAAACCATGCTTAGACACTTTACAATGTAATTAATGACAACACGTAGACAATTGACTGATCAAATACGAGAAACGAACGGCACATAACCTATCATGCTTTTCTAAACATAATCAACACCCAAACATGCGATTTCCCCACCCCACAATCCAAGAATCATAACATACGATACAACCTAGGGTTCTAATCACTTTTATGTCAATAAGAATACGATTCGCCTTCTAATTGCAAGATTCGGTAAGGATAACACATAAGCATCAAGAACGTCACATAATTATCAAGAATTCCATATAATCATCAAGAACACCATAATTATCAAGAATCTCCCAATATCAAGATTATCAAGATCCCTCATGGGATCATCACATCAAACATTAATAATCATCATCATATTTCGCCAATCACAATAATATGGGGGAAACCCTAAGGGGGAATCATAGCTATGAAAATAGGTTTTGTTGAGACATGGGTTACCTCTTAGCCTTAATTAATTCCTTGGCTATGAAGGGTCTTTATTTAAGCTTTCTTGCTTTCTTGATTTCTTCTAAGGGGATTCTTGGAGCACTTTGGGGTGGTGGAACGTTTATTGTGGTCGGGGGTTCTAGGTGCCTCTTAAGTCTCCTATTTATATATTTAGGAGTCCTGGTTAGGAACTAATATTATAGGCTTGCTAATTCTATTCCTTTTGGAACTAAGGATTGGGTTTAGGGATAAGGGTCCATGGTCCATAGTGGACCATATTAATTAATTAAAGGGAATCTTAATCGTAGTCTGAATAGTAAAAGGCCTACTTCCTTTATTCCTAATAGATAACTAGGTCTAGGATTCCTAATTAGAATCTGAATAGTAAAGGGTTTACTTTCTCTATTCCTAATAGGCTTAGGACTCTAATTTAGGCAAGGGTCCACGGTTCATGGTGGACCTTTATTAATTAATTAAAGGAAACCTAACCGAATTAAATCATATTTAATTATTATTAACGGGATTAATTTAATAATTAATCCGGGATTGAAGGCCGTAACACGGGGTGTTACAACAACCCAGTCAGCTAGAGCCTGAGTCGGCAAGTTAGCCCTAGACGGGCACTAACTGTAAGAGACAGACCCACATGAGCATAGAAAATGGAACCGGGATACCACATCATCTAGTGCCCACGGTGGCCGGATCGAAATATCAAGATAGCGTCCCAGGTCTGACAGTGTGGACTTCAAAACCATCTCCCTATATCCTCCAGCCAGGCACCACTCTAGACAGGAGAACAACACCTGAAATAGCCCTTGGGCATGCTCCCCTTGCCCAGACCACGCCACCCCGTAACAAAGCCCACCCATAGGGTTGCGCACCAAAGTTACGGCTCCCCATACAACGTTCGATAGAGATACATTGATCTTAAGAGCTCCTACTGCAGGTGGGGACCATCTGACCGTCCTGACCACGCGTCTCGGCACATGTGCCTCCAGATATGCAACGATCGTCTTTCAGTTTGGGGGCAGGATATGCTGCATAGGCCAACGCCTGAACAAGCATTCCGCAACCCCTCTAGCTACCCCGAATATCACTCGCGCAACAAGCATTCTTAGTATGTGGATGATCACGCATAAGTTTATTTATATGTTTTCCCCCTTCCCAATGTGCTAATATGTGCTACTATGTGTTATGCGATGCATGATACCCCAATTTGGTTGCGATCAAATTGGTTATTCCTAAGCTGCGGTTCAGAAGTTGGCTGCGGTCAAATTGGTTACTCATGAGCTGCAATTCATTCTCCTAGCTGCGGTCAGTGATTCACTTCTTGGGCTGCGGTCCACATGGGCCTCGTGTGCTATGGTCCACCGACCGGACGCGCCAGGCGGTGTGTAGGGCCACTAGCCCGAGGAAGGCCATAGCCCACCGAATGAGTGATCAGGCGGTGTGTAGGGCTATGGTTGGCTGCGATCCACCGAGTGTACTGGCCAGCGGTGTGTAGGGTCGTAGTCTCCGAAGATCATCGCCCACCGAATGAGTCCCTCAGGCTGTGTGTAGGGCTTTGATCAACTACGACCCACCGACTGAGCTCGTCAAGCGGTGTGTAGGGTCGCAGTCCCCAAAAGAGGATCACAGTCCACCGACTGAGCGCGTCAGCGGTGTGTAGGGCTATGATCCGCCGTTAAAACTATCGACGGTCTATACAACCAACCCCTTCATGCTGCGATATGAGGTAGGGTGCTGCGGGGCCGTGTTAGAGCTATATGCGCTAACCCTCATCTTCGGGGCATGCGATTGGTCCCGTGGCACCACGAAAGTGTGCTTGTGTGATATGAATGTTGATTGAATGATGATGCGAATGATTTGAAAGTGAACTGTGACCTTAGATACATGTTCTTTATGATATTCTCTATATAACTGATTATCCTTGTTTAATGTGCTTATCCCTACCTATTGAGTCTATTCCTGGTTTTAAAGTTGGAGTCTCCTAAGTATATATCTTCCTGCTTCAAAATGGTTTTCGTATATCTATATATATAATTACCTATATTGTATTTCAACGCGTTGGAGTGGGTTACCAGCATCATTCGCTGAACAGATATATTTGGCTTTCAGGCACAGATGATTAGCTTCCGGAGCGCGCTAGAAGAACTTGGATTAGATAGATAGTTTTCCTTTCGACCTGCGTGCCATGATGATGTAGTGAGGATATTTAGTTAGTTTAGCCTGTGCATCTTAGTTCTCCAGCTCAGATGTGGCATAGCACCCCGCACTCCTATGTTTAGTAACACTCTGTTTGTGATTTAATGAGAATTCACCTTTATTGTTTAAGTTTTAAAAGTTTCAAAATTTTGGGGTGTTACACTTATATATACTAAAGAGTCCTAACTAGGGTCTGAATGGTAAGGGTCTACTTATTCTATTCCTTATATGACTAAGGATTTGGTTTAGGGATATGGGTCCATGATCCATGGTGGACCCTTCTTAATTAATTAAGGGAATTCAGTTCTCTTTTAATGTTAAGCAATTAAATTATTAGTTCGGGTTAGAGGCAGTAACACGGGGTGTTACAAGAAGCGTGACAATTATTTGATTATTGGATTAAGAAGAATGATAATTATTTGCCAAAGTTTGCTTGATTTGCATGCCTAAGTATCAATTGTGAGTTGTTGAGAAGTTTTGCCAAGAAAATGAGATTGTAGAATGTACAGATCTTGATTTCGAGTTACTGTGAATAAGTTCATGAATTACATTTTGAGTTTAAAGAGTATGATCAATATTTGCTAAGTGTTTGCTAAAAAGTTTTGCTAAGTATTAAAGTGATGAGCATGAAGTAGCATAATGTTTGCTTGACTTATAATCAAAGATAATTTGAGATATTTCTTATAGTAAAGAGCATGTTTAGCATATCATGAACTAAAGTGCATAAGTGGCTTAAAGTAAGCCTAAGTATTCTTTCAAAAACCTATATCTATTTTGGAAAATCATTATCTAGTTGCATTGAGAAGTTGCATGATACTTGATTTCCAACTTGTGAGAAAAGAGAAGTTGTTGAGAAGCTATGCGCATAAGTTTGCATAAGTAAAGTTGTTGCATGAGAATGAAATTCATGAGTTATATCTATATGTACCTAGTGTGAATAATCTGAAGTTCTAGAGGCCCGTTAGGACTATGTCCTTTCGGAAGAAAAGAGAAAGTAAATAAAGAAACGGACATTGCGATTCGATGTGAAGTAAAGAGGTCGATATTCCTGAGTTACTAGGTAGGATACAACCCGCCGGGCTTGGAATCCCGGTTAGGTGGTGTGCACACTGACAAGTACGATACCTGATTCCATAGAGTTTGAGAAAAGAGCAAAGAGAATGGTTCTGTGGGTGAGAAGAATATTAGGCCGGCTAGATGCCTAGCCGAGATAGGTCCGTTTACATTATGGTGAAGTTCCTACCTTGCCCACGAGTAAAAGTAAAGAAAGAAAGAAAGCAATCACTGTGATTCTAGAGAAAGAAGAGAAAAGCGAGTCTGGGTGACTCAAGTGAATGAAGAGAAAAACAAGTCATTGGGACTCTAAGAAACCTCCACAGAACAACTGTTCCTTGTTACAAAAGACAGAGTGTATATGTATATCTATCTTTACTTATACAAAAGCATCATGTTCATTTTATTGCATGATTAAATGAATTGCACGGGTTGCATGAAAGTATGATAAGAAACGTGACATTATATTGCTGTTTATTCATTATATGATAGCATGAGATTTCTTATTGAGTTATTTGATAGCATGAGGTTGCTTATTGAGTTATATGATAGCATGAGATTGCTTATTGACATATATGATAGCATGAGATTGCTTATTGAGTTATTTGAAAGCGTGAGATTGCTTATTGAGTTATATGATAGCATAAGATTGCTTATTGAGTTATTTGATAGCATGAGATTGCTTATTGAGATATATGATATCATGAGATTGCTTATTGAGTTATTTGATAGCATGAGATTGCTTATTGAGATATACGATATCATGAGATCGCTTATTTTTTTATTTGATAGCATGAGATTGCTTATTGAGTTATATGATGGCATGAGATTGCTTATTGAGTTATTTGATAGCATGAGATTGCTTATTGAGTTATATGATAGCATGACATTGTTTAGTGAGTTATTTGATAGCATGAGATTGCTTATTGAGATATAGGATAGCATGATATTGCTTATTGAGTTATTTGATAGCTTGCGATTGGTTATTGAGTTATGTTGTGACACCCGGTATTTTCCTAAAAATAAATTATAGTCCCGATAATAAATATTTTTAATAAAAATATTTATATAGCTATTTATTTAAAAAAAAAAAGGGGGGGGCTCGGGTCTACCTATTTTGGTGAACCAATATTTTTGTACAAAATATGCCTACACCCAAAATGAGTTTTAATCGCTAAGGCCTAATAATTATTCTTTGACCCCAAGTGCATATTTATCCTAAGACTATATATTATATAAGTGCTATCATTTTGTGAGCCCAAAATATATTTATATATTTCGTATAGTTCTGGACCCAAAGTAATACCCAACCCAAGTCTTTGACCCAAGTCTAGCCTAGCCCACCTTCAAGGTGTGAACCCTACTCCTTAGTGTGTGTATGAATGTGTAATATCATCCCCCTTTGTCCATGTTAGCAGCCGCGATCTTCATCACCCTCGTATCTCCTCTTTCTCGTTCGATTTCATGAGGCACGGCAACAAGGACCTCACCCCAAGCCATCCCATCTTTCCCCTTCTCCTTAAGCCCTTCTCGTGATCAATAGTAGTGGTGTAGGGCATCATCGGTGAGAAGCTGAAGCAACACCAACACCGCTCCTCCTCCTTTGTTTTCCGACGTAGACAAGAGAGGCCGACAGTGGCGGCATGTGGACTCCTACGGCAGCAACATCTCCGATAAGGCAGCAAACACCAGCGAACCAGCAGCTTTCCCTTCCGATGAAGCTTCTCCTCTGCTTTCAGCGTTCTTAGCAGCAGAATCGTCAATGGTGGGGGGTTCGTGGCAGCGGCGATGCGTGGCAACGGCGGTGTCGGTGGAGCTCGGCAGTGGCGTTCTTCTCCTTCCGACGTGTCCTCTCCGGCGACGCAGTGGCTCGAGTGTTCCTCGCGGGTTGATGGATGGGAGATGGTGTCACCGTGTTCCACCCGCGGGAACGTTGCACGAAGATGATCGAAGAAGGCTCAAGTGTTTAAGTACCTATGTATAGGATTCTTAGGACGCGCGGTGAGGTTGTATGTTACCTTTTGTTATCTGTGTAGTTCTTTTATGTTGTTCTGTTGTTAGCTCTAGTAGTTTTAGTTGTTGTTCTCAGTTGGTGTGAACCTTCTCGGTTTGTTGCCTCGTTTTGGGTTCGTTGAAGTCCAACCGATGTCTGTGTCCAAGAGTAAGAAGACCGTTGATCTGCTGTCACAAGTTAGTCAAGACGTGGTGGTTGCAGCTGGGCACGCGGTCAACAAAAAAAAATTTGGTCTACTCTACACGCAACCTGGAGTCAGCTACAACAATCTTCGTTCAAGCAAGTGATGCCCTCTTTCGTGTGTCATCATCATCAGTTCTACGCTAATCCTAGAGTTGAAGTTTATCTTTCGTGCAACCGTAGCCCGTTAAGAAGCAAGTCGTCGTTTAGTGTTTGAAGATCAAGTTTAGAAGACCCTCACTCGCGAGGGGACGTCAACAGCGGTCCCAGATGCTCCAAGAAGATGTCAACATACGCCAAGTGGTCGCCTTCGGATTAACGTTATAGAAGCCTCCCAGAGATAAAGAGCTACGAGTCAACCTGGATACGTTCTAAAGCATGAAGAGTTGAATTGTAAGATCGAAGTGTTCAACATAGGAGTAGTCTTACCTATCTTCAGAGAAACCAAGATCGGGAAAGTTCTAAACAACGAACTTGGAAGTAACAAGGCTCAAGATGGCCGTACATGAAAAGCTTGGACCTCTAAGGTACATGGAAGAGAAAAGCATCGTTGTTGGCAAGTCGCCCGATCCTGTGAAACGTGAAGAAGTTAAGAAGTAGTTGGTGAATGAGGGTAACGTTTATCCTTTTCGGCACACCTGGAAAGTTATGGCTAGCATGAAGACTTTTGGTAAGAAGGTTTGGCAACAAGAAGGAAAGCAGACGTAACCGAGTTGCAATCAAACGTTGGGGCAGCCAGAAGACTCAAACCGACAAGAGCGAAGCAAAGACGGATCCGATCACCGAGTGTTCTTAAGTTGCAAGGAGGACGTTGTGCCGATGATTCTTGGTGCGAGATCTACCTAAAACCAAGAAGGATCAAGAGATAGCTAATCTTGTTTGGGAAGTTTGAACCGTGAAAGAAAGAACAGTCAGAGATCAACCCAATGACCAATTCTACCGTTGGACCTTCATAAGTAGGACATGATTGTGCGGCAACGAAGTTTTCAGGGAAGACCTACCGTTAATAAAGACAAGAAAAGTCCAAGTGGTTGTAACCGACTACCTTATGAAGATCGCAAAGTTATCGACAGTGTACGAGACGCGGCCTGCTGAGCTTCTAGTAAGGATATGAGCAAATCTTTGGACAAGGAACCATGTAACGCCTCCGGATGTTGACTTTGGTAAAGACTTCAGTTTGCGAAAAGTTCTACCATTTGCGTTTGGCTTAAGGTTACAGTTGAGCTCTACAATCTAACCAGTTTTAGATGGTTATCGAGAAAGAAGCATACAGACCAAGAAGACAAGTTGGAAACTTGCTTTACGGATTCACGAAGGCCATGGATTGTGCTCTAATAATGGATCAAGTTTCTCTATCAACGGTGGTTGTTGTGCAAGCAATACTTGGGTGCTTTGATCTCGACGATCTTCAGGTGTATCAAAGAAGAAAGTTTGGGTGGCAAATCACCTGAACCTTGATTTGGCAAGAACAGACAACCGGGTGCGCTTAAGAAAGAGGAAAGTGGTGACCAGTGTTTCGACCGATCGTGTGTTAGCCAGAGCGGACAACAAGCCGAGTCTCCGAGAAGATTTAGGAAGTTTGCAAGAAGTTTCGTTGCCGACGCAATGATGATGACCGATAAGGGAAGCAAGTCAACTCACAGTTGCCTGATCCGTGTGAGTTTCACTCGGCTGTGACAAAGTTGAAGAAGGAACCAGTGTTTGAAGAAGGGTTTGGGGTGAAGATGTTTGTGATCTCGGCTTTTGAAGAAGGACCGGTATAGATCTTAGCGTTAGAACGCGTCGGTTTTAGAGTAAGGCTGCTTCAGTGCGTCATACGTGCAGTGATCGAAGCGTCAAGTCGAAGAAGTCGCCCGAAGTCGAGAATCCTTAAACCTCTTTGAGCCGTTTCCCTCCTTCTCTCTCGTCAAATCTTCTACCCTTCTCATGAAATCCGTCCTACCTTTTCGAGCCTCGTTCTTGTTTTCCTTCCTATGTTGATTCCATACAAGGTGACAACCTCGTTTTCCTAAGTTGTAACCTTGAAAATCTTGATTTCCTTTCTAATCTACGCTATCCTTGAGCCTAAATCTAGTACCATTCGTTAGGAAATCCTTTCAATTCTTTCAAATCTCGTTATTGATTCTTCATTTCAAACGATTTTGTGCAAGGTGGCAACCTTATTTCCTAAGTTGCAACTTTGATGACTTTGATCCTAACCCTTTGACGTTGTCTCAAGTTTGAAACCTAAACTTTCATCCTCTTTTCTTACCAATCATCGTGTCCCTGAGTTTAATATCTAAACCTTTCATCCTTTCCAACCTTTCGAACTAAATCTTTTCCCAAAACCAAGTGTATATATATACATATATATATTCCCGTAAAATATTTTCTCTACATACTATCGTATTTTTATGACACTCTTATCCCCAAAATGATTTTTCAGCTTCGGCGACGAAGCTTCTTTTAAGGGGGTGAGGATGTGACACCCGGTATTTTCATAAAAATAAATTATAGTCCCGATAATAAATATTTTTAATAAAAATATTTATATAGCTATTTATTTTAAAAAAAAAAAAAAAAAAAAAAAAAAAAAAAAAAAGGGGGCTCGGGTTTACCTATTATGGTGAACCAATATTTTTATACAAAATATGCCTAGACCCAAAATGAGTTTTAATCCCTAAGGCCTACTAATTATTCTTTGAGCCCAAGTGCATATTTATCCTAAGACTATATATTATATAAGTGCTATCATTTTGTGAGCCCAAAATATATTTATATATTTTGTATAGTTCTTGACCCAAAAGTAATACCCAACCCAAGTCTTTGACCCAAGCCTAGCCTAGCCCACCTTCTAGGTGTGAACCCTACTCCTTAGTGTGTGTATGAATGTGTAATATCATCCCCCTTTGTCCATGTTAGCAGCCGCGATCTTCATCACCCTCGTATCTCCGCTTTCTCGTTCGGTTTCATGGGGCACGGCAGCAAGGACCTCACCCCAAGCCATCCCATCTTTCCCCTTCTCCTTAAGCGCTTCTCGTGATCAGTAGTAGTGGTGTAGGGCATCATCGGCGAGAAGCTAAAGCAACACCAACACCAACACCACGCCTCCTCCTTTGTTTTTCGGCTTAGACAAGAGAGGCCGACAGTGGCGGCATGTGGACTCCTACGGCAGCAACATCTCCGATAGGGCAGCAAACACCGGCGAACCAGTAGCTTTCCCTTCCGACGAAGCTTCTCCTCTGCTTTCTGCGTTCTTAGCAGCAGAATCGTCAATGGTGGGGGGTTCGTGGCAGCGGCGATGCTTGGCAACGACGGTGTCGGCGGAGCTCGGCAGTGGCGTTCTTCTCCTTCCGGCATGTCCTCTCCGGCGACGCGGTGGCTCGAGTGTTCCCCGCGGGTTGATGGATGGGAGATGGTGTCACCGTGTTCCACCCGTGGGAACGTTGCATGAAGATGATCGAAGAAGAAAAAGTTGGCAGTGGTGAGCCTTTTACCTTGCTTTGTTGTTTAGCTTAAGTATTAGCTTAGCTTAGTTAAGCTAAGTTACCAAGTGGTTGATTAGTGTGGTGGTAAGGGGGTGTTTTATGTGGCAGTTTGGCTAGGGTTTAAATCCCTTAAGCTCAATGGTTTTGTTTATTAGCCTTTATAAAGCTTAGTTGTCTAGCTTAGCTTTTGATTTAATAATGTTGTGATTAATTCATAATAGGATGTCTAGCTTGAATGGTTGAGCTTGTGGGTAATTAGGGAAAGATCTAGGGTTTAAATCCCCTTATAAGCTTAATTAGTTTTAATTAGTACTTGTGTTAATAGTTGAGATCCTGTTTAATTCTCAGGTTCCCGTTTGGCTTATGAGTTGAGCCTAGCCTTTGTTGGCGTTGTTTTTGGATGATTAAGTGAATGAGGTAACCCATGCTCTACAAAATCTATTTTGCTTACCTATATGTGATTTCTTGGATTCTACATGAGTTTTGCTATGAAATGTGAGGGTTATGCATTTGTCTTGTGATATTGCATATCTAGAGCTTGTGTTTAGGGTTCCTTTGTGCCATTGCTTGGCATTTTCCATGGTTCAAGTCATTTTGTTGTATTGGGTGAGATTTGGCATGTTTTGGATTTGAATTGGTGTTTGGAGAAGAAAATCCCCGATGGGATTATGTTGCACAGGTATATGTACCCGCGGGCGGAACGACGGGTCGAGCTCCACCCGCCGCCCACCCGCGGGGAACATAAGCCTCGTGGGTAGTGTACCCGCGGGCGGAACCACGGGCGGGAGCCTACCCGTGGGTCCACCCGCGGGGAACACAGTGGAGTTGGATCGGGATTTGTTCCCCGTGATTCGTTTGACTCGGTATTTGGTCTTTTGACTTCCCGATGTTCTTTTGTGGAACTATTTGAGTGTCTTCTTGATGTTTCGTATGTCTAGAACTATATGGTAGGTATCCATGTAGGACTTTGGTGTCTTGAATCGTGCTAAGTGTTCAACATTGTGTTTCGTTGGACCGTGAGGTGTCTTGTGTGTTCCTCGGAACTGTCTTGAGTTTCCCCGTTGATAAGCATGCTAGTTTCGTATCTAAATGCTAGCGTGTGTGTTGTTTGTACCTTCCGATTGGTTGATGAGAACTTGTGTAATTCATCGCTGTTGTTGTTGGGCTGTGACCCATTCCTTGATTGAGTATGGTTTCATAACTTCGTTGTGATCCGTTGATTGATTCCTGTTGTGGTGCGTGTGTGGCTTTACCTGGATTGCACGATTAGTGGTATGGGACACTAGTCACCAAGGTATTGCAGCGGTCCTCATGGTGGCCGTGACGTGATTATGGAGTTGTGGCCTGAGTGATGGGTCCACGTATTTCTTGGGAAGGCATGTGTTGCCGTGTGTGTGTACGGTACCTCGTGTACTATGAAATTGGTGGTCTCGTTGGTGGTCGTTGGTGGGGGACGACGGTCCTGGAGGGAAAAGGTTGGACTAAGAAGTACAGGGGTCCTGGAGGTAATGGTTGGAAAGAAGAAACAAGGTTGGGGGTAGCCATAAGGTTGGAACAGGGCATAAGGCAGACATACCAACTCGTGATGGGTGATGTTGCGAGGGCTATTGTAGCCGGTGTTGTGTGTTCTTCTCTTGTGACGCGTGTAGTCACGGAGGCATGTGTTGCCTTGGCATGTGTTGCCGGGTGTGTAAGTCTTATTCTTTGGCGTTGTGCTTGTCGGGTTTTGATCTATTGAGTGATGATAGATCATGCCTTGACTCTTTTGTGAGTCGTGTTGTTCTTGTGGTCTTGGGATGTGTTCCCGTGTTATCCTTGTGAGTGATGAGTCTTGTGTTGACTGTTGATCTTGGTTTTTGACTTATATACTTATGTATTCCGTTTCGAAAATGGTTTTACCGCTTATATCTATCTATTTATGATACTTAACGGTATTGGTGGGTTACCAGCATTATTCGCTGACCGGGCGTCGTCCCATGTTTATCTTTGTGTTCTTACAGGTGATCTCTAGATGAACGCGATGTCTAGTGGCCGGTAGCTTAGTACCTTTATCCTTGTTTTGTGGCCTGTGCGCCAATGTAGTTTTAGACTGATGTCTTTGGGATAGATGTATACACATTGCAGATTTGACCTCCGTAGCATTTATCGTGGTTGGTAGACGTGGCATAACACCCCGTTGGGATTCCTTTTATTCAGTGTGTTGATGTATGATCTGCATGTGTTAAGGCTTTTTATAGCACGTGTTTTCGGGGGTGTTACATATGTGATAGCATGAGATTGCTTATTGAGTTATATAATAGCATGAGATTTCTTATTGAGTTATTTGATAGCATGAGATTGCTTATTGAGATATATGATAGCATGAGATTGTTTATTGAGTTATTTGATAGCATGATATTGCTTACTGTGATATATGATAACATGAGATTGCTTATTGAGATATATGATAGTATGAGATTGCTTATTGAGATATATGATAGCATGAGATTGTTTTTCCAGTTATTTGATAGCATGAGGTTGCTTATTGAGATATATGATGGGATGAGATTGCTTATTGAGACATATGTCAATATGAGATTGTTTGTTGAGATATATGATAGTATTTTACAGGTTGAATGACGTTATACTTAGCTTCGTGCTAACGGGTAGTTTTCTACTTGTTTGTTTGTTAACCCCTTTATGGTGGTAGTCTAATCTCTTACCAGCTATTTTTATTTTGAGACTTGGTTGGAGACCTATCTAGATGTTTTGATGGTGCTGGACACCGGGGATTCATTCCCCAAGTTTGTTTAAAGTTAGTAAGCTTGTGTTTGTTTATTTCTTTTCCTTGGCTTTGCAATCACCGTGTACGGTGATTGTGGCGATGACACCTCCTAAAGTTGATTAGAAAGTTTATTATGCTTGTTTAGTATCCATTTCTAAGTTAAGTATTGTTAATAAGGTTTAAGAAAAGTGGGGTGTTACAAGTTGGTATCAGAGCTATATCACCCCTAATTTTTAAAACATTTAAAAGCTTATATAAATAATGCAATCTACCGTTAAGCATCCAAACAGAGCATAAACTATTCGTGAGAGTCTGGGTGCTATGCCACACCTAGGTTTGAGAACCTAGGTGCACAGGCTAAACTAACCAATAGATAAAATCCATAAGTTCAAAACACAAGCCAAGGCATGCAGGCCATCATCAGTACTAGAACTAACTAAGCTAAGGCTACAAGTCAAACTAGCGCGCTCCTTAGCTACTGATCATCACCTGAAAAACATGTCATAGCAACCGTCAGCGAATAATGTTGAGTAACCCACTCGTACAGGTTAGGTACAATAAATATAAATATAGGAAATCATTTTGAAACTGGAATACATATATAATCCTGAGCAACTCTAGCTTTAAAACCAGGATCAAGACTTGAGACACCATTAATAAGGCAACATTTCAAATCTTATAGAGACACTAGCATGCATCCTACGTTTACAAGGCATAATAGTTGAGTAAGCTCATAAATAACAACTAAAGGCAACAATGGGATCCAATGAGAATCAATTAGCAAGTAATCATCAAAGCACACAATCCATCTTCCAACCTTATACCTAGTTCCAACATTTACTCCTCTCCATCCTTATAACAACTAAAGGCAACAATAGGATCCATTGTGTGCTTTGATGATTACTTGCTAATTGATTGTCATTGGATCCCATTATTGCCTTTAATTGCTATTCATGAGCTTACTTGTCTATTATTCCTTGCAACGTAAGATGCATGTTTGTATCTCTATAATATTCAAAATGTTACCTTATTGTTGGTGTCTCAAGTCTTGATTCCGGTTTTAAAGCCAGAGTTGCTCAGGATTATATTTATGTATTCCAGTTTCAAAATGATTTCCTATATTTATATTTATTGTACTTAACGTGTGGGAGTGGGTTACTCAGCATTATTTGCTGACGGTTGCTACGACAGGTTTTTTTAGGTGATGATCAGTAGCTAAGGAACGCGCTAGTTGGATTTGTAGCCTTAGCTTAGTTAGTACTGGTACTGATGATGGCCTGCGTGCCTTGACTTGTGTTTTGAACTTATGAATTTTATGTATTCGTTAGTTTAGCCTGTGCACCTAGGTTCTCAAACCTAGGTGTGGCATAGCAACCCGACTCTCAAGAATAGTTTATGCCATGTTTGGATGTTTAACGGTAGAATGCGTTATTTATGTAAGCTTTTGATTGTTTTAAAAATTAGGGGTGTTACAGGTTACCTCTTAGCCCTTAATCAAATTTCCTTGGCTACTAAGATTCTTCTCTAAGATCTCCTTCCAATTGATTCTCCCTAGGCTCGGTAGAGGGAATTGTTTTGCTAGATTACCTGAGAGAATATTTCGGGTGGCAGAGCTATTCGCGGTAGGGTTTCTAAATGCTTTCTAATCCCCTATATATAGATTCAGGAATCCTAACTAGAATCTGAATAGTAAAGGCCCACTTTCCCTATTCCCAACGGGATTAAAGGTTGTGCTAGGGATAAGGGTCCATGGTCCATTGTGGACCATATTAATTAATTAAGGGAATTCTAGCCCAATTAAACCCTTTTTAATCATATATTAACGGAATTAATTCCATAATTAATCCCTATGTCCTTTCGGAAGAAAAAAGAAAGAAAAAAAGTTTGAGAAAAGAAACGGACATTGCGAGCCGACAGATATTTAGAAGTAATGATGTCGATATGCCCGAGTTACTAGGTTGGATACTACCCGCTGGGCTTGGAATCCCGGTTAGGGAGTGTGCACACTAAATGTACGATACCTGATTCCATAGAGAAAGAAACAAAGAAAGAAAGATTAAGAACCAATATAGTGGTTCTGTGGGCGAGTTGAGTATTAAGCCGGATAGATTGCCGAGCTTGTATAGGTCCATTCACGAGTTGTGAAGGTCTTACCTCCCCCATGAGTTAGAGGTTCTGTTGATACAGATGTGACGGATGCACGAGATTGCACCGTACGCTAGGACTTCGCTATGGCGGAGTTGTGACAACCCAAAATTTAATTTTATAAATTAGATTTTAAGAAGTCCTAAAATAGCCATTTTTCACTCTATAAAAAATTTTTTGCAATTGAATTGGTGATTGAATAAATTATTTTGAGCCACTTTTAAGTAAATTCAACACCGGAACTTGATTTGAAACAAAAATCCTAAATTTTCGGCTACATTGCGTGCCAAGTTTTGAACTGAAAATTCAATTTGACTGAAACCAAGAGAAATCTGAAAAGCCTAAATCAAGTGCCTAACTAGAAATCATTTTTGGGGAAATTCAATTTCGACCCCAAACTATTCTAAATCCTGATTTTGGGACCATGGTCCATGTAGCATGGTGAACCACATCCCTCCAAGCTTTGTCTGATGCATATTTCCAGCCACTCCATTTCCACTTTTTCCCTCCACCAATCATAGGTGATTCTCCTAGGGTTTAGAGCCACTATATAATGCACATTTATCACACTTTGCCTCTTGATTCCATCCTTTTCTTCCCCGACCAAAAGCCCTGCAAGAAAACACGATAAGTTCTTCCAATGTTTTAGCCTTTCATTTCTTCAACTTCCTTCTATTCTATCTCTGAGATTCTAGTTCTTAAGGGTTGTTGTGTGGCTTGTTTGAGGTGTTTAGGAGGAGAAGGAGGTTGTAGCTGACTTGGGAAGAAGGAGGAATCCCAACAAGAAGGACGACAAGAAGAGGTATAACCCCATGGATTCCCAATCTTTTTAGACTCTGTGAATCACTGATTTATGTTAGAAATGAGTAAGAATGCTAGGATATTGTGTGTTTGTGCTAGTAGATGATTTATTATTGTTATATGATGTGTTGTTGATGATTTGGAAGTGGATATTTGTCTGAGATTGACCTACAGGTGAAGAAGAACACACTGGTGCACAACTCAGTGTGCACCAGGTGGAGGTACGGGACTAGGCAACGGCCCACAGAGGGAGCCGTTGGCTAGGGCCGTGAGGGAGCAGCCCTAGGGCATGGCTCTAGGCAAGAGCCGTGGCCCTAGGCTGCCGTCTGGCGATCCCAAGCGGCGGGGCTCCTCAAGTCTCGCCGCAAGCCCCGCTTAGCAGATTACAGTGCAGTGGCCGGGCCCTTGTGGCTCATCTACGTGTCGTTTCTGTAACAACCCAAAATTTCATTTTATAAATCCGGTATTATGAAATCCCAAAATAGTTTTTTCACTCCATTAAAAAAATTTAGCGATCAATCGGTGTTTGAATAAAATATTTTCGTCGCATTTTAAATTAATTCGACACCAAAAATGGATTCTATTCGAAAATTCCTAAGTTTTTGGGAACTTCGCGTACCAAGATTTAAATCGAGAAATTTATCTGAGTGAGACCGGGAGAATTCAAAGAGGATTTTAAACAAGTATTCATTCAAATAGCTTTTGAGAAAATTCACTTTCAACCCCAAAGTATTTAAAGCTGGCATTTCTAGCCTATGGTTCATGTTGCATGGGGGACCACTAGACATCCAAAAATCTCTTCCTGATTCATCTTTTAGCTAATGGAATTACTCCTTTGCCCTCAACCAATCATTGTGAATCATCCTAGGGTTTTGAACCCTTATAAATAGAATAGTGTTGGCATCATCTTCTCCTGATCTCTTCCTTGGTTGTCAACACCGTAGCAGTAAGTTTTCTTCCTCCATTCATTTCTTCCTTCTCTAAGTTTTCTGCAACATCATCTCTTCTTAAGGTTTAAGACTTAGGCCTTGTGTGGTTGTTTCAGATGTTTAGGTGGTGAAAGATGTAGAGATCCTTGAGTGAAGTGGGGCTGAAATCCAGGCAAGAAGAATAGACTGTAAGAGGCATAACCCAATGGATTCCTCTTTAAATTCAGATTTGTGAAGCCTTAGTTATGAGTAGAAATGAGTAGAAACAATGAGTTTTTGATGTGTTCATGCTTAGAAGTGATTTAGTAATTGTTTGTAAGTTGTTGAGATTGTTTTGGACTTGTTTGGATTAGTTTTTGCAGATGAAAAACCATCTGGTGCACAACATAGTGTGCACCAGATCAGATGGACGGCCCTAGCCGCGGCCCATCAGGAGGGCCGCTGGCTAGAGCCGTAGTGGCACGGGACTAGGGCACGGCCCTAGATGAGGGTCGTTGCCTAGTCTCGGTGTTTGAACGGGGCTCATGGGGCAGGCCATAAGGAGTCCCGCCCTAGGTCCCTGAGTTTGTTCTGAGAAGGATTTTGTGCAGTGGCCGAGCCCTTGTGGCTCGGCTCTTCGGGATCGTCTCGACGCACATTTTGGCTTTGATTTCGTTGAATTTGGACTAAAAACGAGTATGTAATGAAGGAAATTGTGAAGAATTGCTAAACAGAGTATATTTTTTCTTAGTTCATTGTGTATGAGAAATATTTGGTTATGTGATCAGATGATGTTTTTATTGAGTATAGAAGCATTATCATTTGAGAATTTGATTTATTATGAAAGCATGAATAGTTTGAGATATTCGATCCATGAGAAATGAAGCATATGTTGTTACTAGAATGTATAGAATTTGCTATGTTGCAAACCAAGCATGAAATTATATTCTTGAGTACTCCATGTTAGTTTATACATGATTTAGAAGCATGATATAGAGCATTTGGCATTTCACATGTGTCATATTTAAAAAATGCATAAGGGGCCAACGTTATCGCAAGAATACTTTCAAAAACCATAAGCATGTGGCATATCATTCTTTGATGCATTGAGCAGTAGTATAATTGTTAAATGCATGAGATATATATATATATGTAGTATCTATATCGGTGAGATTTTGGAGGATACCGTTTGGACTATGTCTTCTCGGGTGATATTTATGGACATTGCGGTCCCAGTATATGTAACGCGGCGTATTCCCACGTTACGAGGTTGGAAACTTCCCACCAAGCTTGCAATCCTGGTTAGGGGGTGTGCACACTAATAGTTCGATACCTGATTCCACAGAGTTTGAACCACGAGATTGGTTCCGTAGACGGTAGGAGATATTGGGTCGGATTTATGCCGTTCCCAATGTGGTAATTGACACTTCTGTGAAACCCTAAGTCATCTACGAGTATAAGAGAAAGAAAGAGAGTCAACAGAGACTCAAGAAAGAGAGTCAATAAAGACTCAAGAGAAAGAAAGAGAGTCAATATAGACTCAGGATAGTAAGAAAAAGACCTCCACAGAAAGTACTCTGTTTTATAAAAGAGTGTATGAGTATGAGTATATTATTGCACTAGATTGCATAAAAGTATGATTATAATGTTGCATGAGATTGCATATGAGCATGAGTATATTATTGCACTAGATTGCATAAAAGTATGATTATAATGTTGCACGAGATTGCATATGAATTGCACTATATTGCATAAGAGTATGATTATATTGTTGCACGAGATTGCATATGAGTATGAGTATATTATTGCACTAGATTTCATAAGAGTATGATTATATTGTTGCATGAGTTTGCATGCGAGTAGAGTTCCGTATGAGATTTTATAACGAGAAGTTTGACTTAAGGTATTCCTTTGAGCATGATTATCTTGTTGTACTAGAAGCTCTACTTATCAAGTATGTGTTAAGAATGTGAAAGCATGTGAACACCTGTTATATGGTCTTTTAGCATGATCCTATCCGCAAGCATAAATTGCTTGTTAAGTTATTTGAGAAGCTTATATGTTGACGAATCTATGTGAACAGTCTTATACATATATGAGCATGCCAGCTGATATTATAGGGTGCAAGCATCTAGAAAGGGTGTGATAAATCTAAAGATGATTTGAGATGAGCTTATTCCTGATAAAGAAATCAAATGTTTTCAAAGTAAATGCTAGAATGCTTTATAGGGTTGAGTGTGGTTATACTTAGCCTCGTGCTAACGGGTGTTTTCCTATTTGTCTATGTGTTGCTTGCAAAACCCCTTTCAGGTGGGCTCATAGTGTGAAGAAGTCGAGTTAGATTAGTCTCGTAGATAGAGATATCTAAACTCTAGTACCACTGATGATATGTATGGATTTTAGTCTTTTGACGTTATGTTTTGAGGATTGATGTAGACTATTTGGGGTGACGTATTTCCCCCTTATGTTTTTAGTTTTATGATGGATGCCCGACTTTTACTTTATTTCTAGTTTTAACCCTTTAGCCTATGCAATCACCACAGAATGGTGGTTGTGGCGGTGACACTCTCACTATTTATCTTTTAGTTTTCCGCTGCTTAGTGTTGTTAATGACTGTTTAGAGTTATAATTAAGAGTTAGAAAAGTGGGGTGTTACAATTTGAACCGGGACTCGTGGGCCCTTGCGTTTCGGATCCTCAGGGTCGTCACGACGCACATTTAGAATTAGATTTCATTGATTTTGGAGTAGAAATGAGCATTTTGTGATAGTTTTTGTGAAGGAAAAGCTCACAGAAGTTGTCTGTGAAAGTTGAAATGAATGAAAATGTTAAGTGTTAACTCTTGCCTAATTGTTTGATAACCATGACAATTGTATGATTGATAGATAATGATACATGATCAATATTTGATAAGTTTTGCTAGAAAAGCATGCATAAATGTCTATTTTGACTTGTTGATATGATTGCCAAGAATGTTATGTTAAGGAGCGTGATTACAGTAAATATTTTCATGCTGAGCACTTTGAGTTTAAGTACATGCGGGATACTTGCTAAGTGTTTGCCAATGAAGTTTTGCCAAATTATGAGTTAAGAGCATGTTCACAGTGTTATAATAGAGAGTTGGAATATTGGTTATAGTGAAATTGCATTTTGAGCATATCATGTTTTAAGATGCATATGTGGCCAAAGTGAGCCTAAGTATTACTTTCAAAACTCATATCTATTTTAGAAAGTCATTATCTTGTTGCATTTGAGAAATTGTTGAGAAAATACGTGCATAAGTTTGCTTAAGTAAGTGGTTGCATAAGATATATATATACATATACATATATATGCTATCTACATAAGTGAGAAAACCCATGTTTTGGGGGCCCGTTAGGACTAGATCCTTTCGGAAGAAAAGGGAAAGAAAGAAAGTTGAGAAAGAAATGATCATTGCTATCCGAGGTGAAGTAACGAGGTCGATATTCCCGAGTTATTGGTTGGAAACTGCCTGCCAGGCTTGGAATCCTGGTCAGGGGGTGTGCACACTGAAAGTTCGATACCTGATTCCACAAAGTTTAAGAAAAGGGCGAAGAGAGTTGTCCTACGGGCGAGATGAGTATTAGGCCAGCTAGATGCCGAGCCCAGAAAGGTCCATCCACCTTATGGTGAGGTCCTTCCTCGCTCATGGTCAGAGAAAGCAATCGAGTCAAGAGACTCAAGAGAAAGCAATCGTGTCAAGAGACTCCAGAGAAACAATCGAGTCAAGAGATTCAAGAAAAAGCAATTGAGTCAAGAGAATCAAGAGAAAGTAATCGAGTCAAGCAACTCAAGAGAAAGAAAGCAAGTCATTGTGACTCTAAGAAATTTCCATGAGAAAAGAGTATACTTGTATATCTATATATACTTATTCTAAAAGCATCATGTTATTGCATATTGAGTATGATTGCACTAGATTGCATGATGAGAGCATGATAGCATGAGATTGATTTTATATTATATAATAGCACGAGATTGCTTGTTGAGATTATGTGTTAGCATGAGATTGATATTGAGATGTTAGATAGAGTTGAGATTATTGATAAGTTAAGTATGTGATAGTATGAGCTTGATGATAAGGTGGTTAAATGTGGAAGCATGCCTATTTGATAATTTAGGTTGCAAGCCTATAGAAACCCTGTTAATTATGTTAAAGTATTGCCTAAGTGGTTGAGAATGCTTTACTTGAGAATGTGAAACAAATATTTTCCAAAGTATATATTGTAGTATTTTACAGGGTTGAGTGGCGTTATACTTAGCTTCATGCTAACGGGTGTTTTCTAATTATCTATTGGTTAACCCCTTTCAGGTGGGCCCAGCTCTTGAGAGTGCTCGAGTTAGACTAGTTTAGCTTAGTTTGCTATCTTTAGTCTAAACTCTTATGTTCAGTTATTGATATTTTGAGACTATGGTTGTAGACCCTTTTCGTTCTGATGGTGCTAGACACCGGGGTTTCATTCCCCAAGTTTATTTTAAAGTAGTAAGCTTTTAATGTTTAGATCCTTTTTGTGCATGTGCAATCACTGTGTATGGTGATTGTAGCGGTGACACCCCTTAAATGATGATTAGCAAGTTTATTATGATTGTTAAGTTTCCTTATTTAAGTTAAGTACTTGTTTATAAGGTTTTAGAAAAGTGGGGTGTTACAGGAGTACTCGCACAAGAAGAGAAACGAGAAATATGAGAAAGATTGTGAAAGAAGAGAAAATCGAGTCAATGTGACTCAAAAGAAAGTAAGAAAGAAAGAAAGAAAGAAGAGAAAAGTGAGTCAATGTGACTCAACAGAAAGTAAGAATGAAAGAAAGTGAAAGAACAGAAAACCGAGTCAAGAGACTCAAGAGAAAGAAGAGAAAGCGAGTCAATGTGACTCAACAGAAACCTCCACCGAAAAAGATATTTCTTTTTACATAAGAGCGAGAGTATATATATCTATACATATAAAGCATGATGATTATCTTATTGCGTGACTTGCACGATTTGCATTAAAGTATATTGAGAAGTAAAGCTTTATTGTTGTTTAAGAGTTGGCATGAAAACATGAGCTTATTTGTTAAGTATTAGTTAATTCTTTATCTATTAGCGTGATTGGAAGTAAAGCTTAATTAACTAAAGTTGGCTACCGATTGTCAGTATGAGATTGCTTGTTGAGTTATTTAGTATCTTTTATCTATCAGTTGAGCATGAGTCATATTTGAGCTATGTTTAGAGGTATTTGTTGAAGCATGAGATACGTGTTTGAGTTTAGTACTTGAGAAAGTATATTTATATGATGAATATGTTGTGAGCATATAGAGTTGCATATGAGCATGTTATGATATTGTTGTATAAGTAATTTCAAAAGTATTTGAGATTAAGTGTGCTTGCAAAATGTTTTTCAAAAGTATATCTATAGTACATTACAGGGTTGAGTGGCTTTATACTTAGCTTTCGTGCTAACGGGTTGTTTTCTATTTGCTTGTTTTTATAACCCCTTTCAGGTGGGCCCAGTGTTTGAGAGCGCACGAGATAGATTAGTGCGTAGTTGTAGCGGTAGTTTCTAGATTTAGATTCTACCTAGTTGATTGATGTTAGTTACTTAGATTGATCTTTTGTAGTGTTTGGACATCGGGGTTTGTTCCCCAAGTTTTAAGGTTGTTAATTGATGAAGTTTGACTTTGATTAGTTTACCCTTTTTAGCCTGTGCAGTCACCGCTAGCGGTGACTATGGCGGTAACACCTGTTGGATGGTTTTGGTTGAATTAAGTTATTGAATCTTTCTTTAAATCTTGTTTAACTTATCTTATTAAGTTAAGTATTTGAGATTTAGTTTATAGAAAAGTGGGGTGTTACAGATAGGTTACCTGAAATATGATCTGAGGCACCTGTGTCTAGAATCCAAGTGCTTGTATTACTAGCTTGAGAGAGACACAACAGAGAAGAGGTACCAATGGTGAGAAATGAAGCCATAATATTATTCAAAAGGACAAGAAAATCTACCTCAAGGGATGGTTGACCAACGTTGACTGTTAACCGGAGAAGTTGACCGGTGTTGACTGGTCGTTGATCGGCATTGACCGGCGACAAGAGACCGACGGAGGATCTAAAAGCACTACTAGGTGCATCTCCTCAAGGCAAATCCAATGGAGGCATAGACACCTTGAACGGAGACTTGAGGAGAGAGATCTGACCGGAAAACAATTGCAACTTTCGACGACGGTGGTGGCACGTGCAGCGGTGGACGATGATGGGTTTTTCGGTGAAGACTCGCGACAAGGTACCGAGTACGGCTGTGGTGTTAGTTTCTTTGAACAATGGTCGGAAGTACGTCGGAACGAGATGGGCAGCCTCGTATTGTCGGAAAAAAATTGTGCTTTTAGAAATTTTTAGAAAGAAGATAGCCTAGAAAACTTAGGCTCTGATACCTAATGGTCCCATTCTTAAAAGGACCTAGGGCTTCAACACATTAATATACTTTGAATTACTTATTTAAATACAAACATTGTCATTAAATCTGTCGCGTAATGCGCGTGTAAAACTAGTATAATTATAAACTTTAAATATGAAACTATTAATTCTATCAAATATTTTATATCAAAATTTATACCATTTGAAATATAGGAAGATTAAGCTAAGCGACATATATATGGATTACTCATAATTAAATGTGCCACTACAAATTAATTAAATAAAATTTTATCAAATGATATAAAATTTGATACATACAGATATTACTTTCATAATCACATGTTCTTTTCATAAAAAAAGTTATAATATGGTAGCCAACATAAACTTTCTGAATTGATATATAAAAAAATTTTAAATATAAACAATCCAGCTTGAATAAATTATGTATTCTTTTCCCCACATGTTATGACAACTTAAATGCATGTGTAGAGCATATTGCATTATTATATTCATGTTATGAGATATTCACAATGATTAAGCCATGGCCTTTGTTTTATTATGCTTCATTAACAATTATAAATTTAATTTAGTAACACATCATCCTTCATTTTCAATATTAGTAATGCTACAATACCTCTTACAAAAATTATTATATAATAATTTTCATTAAGTGATATATCATTATTATATTAAGTTTTTATTTGATTCACATGGTTTATTTATTAATTCACAAAAGGATTTGTCAATTTACGAATACTCAGTCAAACTTAAGAAATTCGTTTTTTTTTTTTTTTTTTTTTTTCTCTTTATGGAAGTGAATATTATATTATGTAGTGATTTTAGTAACGTAATTAAATAGTATTTTCCTTTTAATATTTAATTTAATAAAAAATAAATAAGAATATTCTTTTAATGCCAAAATATTAGTATTCTTTTTTTGGGTATACAAGAAAAAAAATTTAAAAAGTTAAAAATTACATAAAACGACAGTATAGCCGTATAGGTAATACCTACAAAATATGTGGTAAAGAGATGTTGAACCTCTGGATACTAATTTGATGTTTGTATTTTTTTTTTTTGGGTATACCCAGGTTTTCACTGTGAGACACAGTGATTAATCCCAATTTAATATTTGTATTATGTATACTATGTTAATTTTATCTTATATTATTTTTTATAAATCAGTATTTTAATAATTTGAATTAATTCCATTTAATCTAATCAATCCATTAAAATTATTGTGAAGTATGAGTATCTCTTCTTGGGATTTTTGGGTTTAGCTTCTTTTTTTTTTTTTTTTTTTTAATGCAAAATTTATTTGACGAGTAAATTACACCGGATGTCCCTTGTCTTTGGTGGTAATTCTAAATTTAGTCCCAGACTATCGTTTTTGTCATTTTACACCCCAGACTATTGTTTTTGGACAATTTTAGTCCTTATGATTTTTTCTATTTTTAGTAAGGGCATTTTTGTCTCTTTATTTTTTTTTGGTTATTTTTCCGGTTTAAACCAGTTTAATTGGTTTAGAACTTTAGGTAACCTCTGATTTTTAGTAACCATATTTTTCAATAAATTTTTATTAAAGTCCTAAAAAGTATATTTAACTAGTTGAAACCGAAAAAATAACTTAAGAAAAGTATGAAGAGATGAAAATTCCCTTACTAAAAAAAAAATAAAAAAATAAAAAAATAAAAAAACTACAAGAAAAACTAAAAGTATCTAAAAAAAGATAATTTAAAATGTAAAATGACAAAAAGCGATAATCTGAGATTAAATTTAAAATTGCACAAAAAAGAAGAGACCTCCGATCGAATTAACTCTTTATTTGACTGCAGAGACTGGTTATTTGCTGGCAAAGTGTTTTGCCGACAAAAATTGTCTGCTTGCAGTCTTTCTAGTTTTCACCGATAGAAACATTCTAATAAATAATTTTTTCTTTTTAAAATACGGTCCCATAAAAAAATTCTAAATTAAATGTATAATTTTTACCGTTGTATATCTAACCATCTAACAAATTTAATTAAAGACAGTACAATATTACTAATTTAGTTTTAAAATGAATAAAAATTCTGTTAGTATAATAACTTGTATTTATTGTGTACTTTATACTTCCCACTAGTTTTTTACGCGCATTGCGCGATTGGGATAATGCCCAATGTTTTTTTTTTTTCTAAATAAAAACATTAAAGTATATTAAGGTAAAATTATATTGGAATTGTTCATGCTTAGATAATTGAATGTTTAATTTGCGTATTTAAATAGGTAATTCTAATTTAACAAATGCAAGATAATATAGTCAAGATTGATTATAATTGTGAATATTATAATTTTATTTGGTATGGTTGAAACCAAATACGAGATATAAGGAAGATCAAATAAAAATTAGGGCATAAAATATTAAATATATACTAATATTGAAGAGCTAACTGCTGATTGCCAAACAAGGACATTGCGAGGTAGTTTCCCACTTCAATTTGATGTGTGATTTGAATACTCTTTTTTGTCAATAAATCCTCCAAGTAGTTAATATGATTGGCTTAATTATATATTTTATTTATTTTTTTAATTTTTTAAAACAATTATTATTATTATTATTATTATTATTATTATTATTATTATTATTATATTTATTATTATGTACACCCTTAGGTCATTTTACATGTTAACCTAAACAGTTAATTTTTTCAAATATCTTTTTTGATTGTCAACTGATTATTGTCAAACACGGACATTGCGAGGTAGTTCTCACTTCAATTTGTTGTGTGATTTGATTATTTGAATACTTCTCCCAAATACTGCCCTTTATAAAGGTTGAATCCCCAACCCCAAGGGCCCCCCCACACTCCGACCCGACAGAGTATTTGGGAGGATGAATACTCTCTTTGTCAACAAATCTCGTAGTTAATATGATTGGCTTTATTAATTATATTTTTTTTAATTTTTTCATGGTATTAATAAAATACTTGGTAAAAAGAAAATATAGCATTATTTTGTATTATAACTTTGATATTTAATTAAAAAATAGTGCACAAAAAAGATAATAGACAATGTAGTGAATATAATCAATTGATGAATTTGAATGTAAAGATAATATAACTAATAAAATTATTTCTCTTAATTAATTTATTGATAATGAATATTTTTTTTAAATAAAGACATTGTAGAGACAATGTAGCGAATATAATCAATTGATGAATTTGAATTTAAAGAAATTTTATATTGAAAAAAATAAAGACAATATAACTAATGAAATTATTTCTCTTAGTTTTTTTTTGAAGGTCAACCAATGGGTTGTATTCATAGATAAGCTGAAATAGCGTCAGGTGGGATAGTATCCCAATACATAACTGTGTCATACTGGAAAGCTGTAGTAGCTAAACTATGTGCTAAAATATTCTGCGATCTAGGTAAGAAGCTAACATGACAATAATTAAAAGTAGATAAATGATTCCTGCATCCATCAATTGCATAGCCAACATACGATCGTGTCAGCAGCTGTGGTGTCGTTAAGTAAGACTGCAGTACCTGGCAATCTGTATAAAGCTCTATATTTTGCTCTCCACGCTCGCGTAGCCAAGAAAGAGCCTCCTTAAAAGCATAGGCCTCCGCCATGAGTGGTGAAAAACAATGTGGCAAAGGTGCGGAGTATGCTGAGATAAATTGACCACCCGGTTCTAGTATTACCACTCCTATCGTTGCTGTGTTGTCCGTGTGTCGATATCCAGCATCGACACAGCACTTGGATGGTGGTGGTTGCGTCGGAGTGTGGTTGGGTCCGGCTCCGTGGGCAGTGGGTTGCGCTAAGGCGCTGGGTGTCGCGGGACTCGGGTCCCCTCTCAGTGCATGGGCCCGACGCCATGCTGTAATTTCGGCCTGGGCCGCGGCGAGCACTCGTCGTGGTCTGGGCAAACATGCATCCCAAACCGCACCATTCCGAGCTCTCCATACATGATAAATAATTGCAGCTGCGTAGGCAATACCATCAGAATCTAGAATATTTAATATTTCACTAAACCATTCATAAAAAATATTTGTCACAATATTTGTAGATGGAAGGTTAGATAGTGCCCAAATGGTCTTTGTATAGTCACACGAAACCAATGTATGCATAATATCTTCATTTGCAACTCCACACATGGCACACACCGGATCAATCTCCACTCTTTTTATAAGCAAGTTTTGGGTAGTAGGAAGAATATCACTCAAAGCCCTCCATAGTAAGGTTTTCCATTTGGGTGGTATTTTCTGTTTCCACAATGTGAGCCATTTTGCAAATCCCACATTTGCAATATTTTCATAGTTCCCCACCATACATCTATACCCATGATTAACCGTGTAATTGCCCTTGGGGTCCCCATGCCAATACCACATGTCATCATAGCTTGGGGAGACTGGTATTTTTAGAATCCTACTCACATCACCGGGCTCAAAAATATCAGTAAGTAAATCATAATCCCAAGTGCCTGTATCTTGGTTAATTAAATTGATTACTCTGGCATTACTCAGTTGGGATGGCATTTCTGTCTGGATCATGGGGTCATCTTCATCTTGCAACCACGGGTGTCCCCACACAAAGGTAGAATCTCCGTTCCCAATTCGTCTTCTCACCCCACTACAAATTAAACTCTTAGCCGTCATAATGCTCCGCCAACAGTGACTTGGATTGTTTCCTAGAATCGCATCAGTAAAAGGTTGGTTAGGATAATATCTGGCCTTATAAACTTTAGAAACCAAAGAGTCTGTATTGGTCAATAGCCTCCAAGCTTGCTTTCCCAATAGTGCCACATTGAAAGCTCTTAGGTCTTTAAAAACCAATCCACCATACTTCTTTGGAATACATAACTTATCCTAGACTTTCCAATGGATTCTCTGGTCCGTCCCTGAGCCCCACCAATATCTATTCATCAACCGCTCAATAGCCATACAGATATTAGTAGGCAAAAAGAAAACACTCATTGAGAAGGTAGGCATAGCCTGAGCCACACTTTTCAATAAGATTTCTTTTCCTGCCTGCGATAATAGTTTCTTGTTCCAAGATCCTATTCTCTGTCTGATCTTGTCCTCTATATAAGCAAATGCGGCTTTCTTATTTCTTCCAATGAATGATGGCAATCCAAGATACTTCCCAAAGTTAGGAGCCTGAACCACACCCAAAACTTGTGCCACATTTTCCTTGACCTCCTCTGTTGTATTCTTACTATAGCATATACTGGATTTATGGTAATTAACAGCTTGCCCAGACAGACTTTCATATAGAGCCAAACATCCTTTAATTTCATTTGCCTCCTGCACAGTTGCTTTAAAAAATAATAAGCTATCATCAGCAAAGAAAAGATGGGAGATAGGCGGAGCACCCCTTGCTACTCTACATCCATGTATTAAACCTCTTCCTTGTGCTTGTTGTAACAACATAGAGAGTCCTTCAGCACAAATTATAAACAGGTACGGAGATAATGGATCCCCCTGTCTTAAACCCCTGGTTGGTATTAGTGAGTCACTCCGTGTCCCATTCACCAGGAAATTATAGGATACCGTCGTAACACACGTCATAATAAGATCAATCCACCTATTATTAAATCCGAGGGCCATCATCATACCTTTCAAAAAAGGCCATTCCATCCGATCATAAGCTTTCGCCATATTTAGTTTTAAGGCACCCCAACCAACCACTCCACACTGTTTCCTGTTCAAATAATGGCCGACCTCCGAGGCAATCAAAATATTATCCGTTATCAACCTGCCTGGTATAAAAACACTCTGGGATTCAGATATAATACTATCCATTAGGGGTTTCATCCTCCGGGTTATCATTTTGGCCATAATTCTATAAACGACATTACTAAGCGCTATTGGTCTCAAATCAGTGACCTGTTCAGGGACATCTTTCTTAGGAATTAATACAACATCGGTATTATTCAAACCAGGTGGCAACGAGCTTGCATTCAGGCAGTTTACAACAAAAGTCGAGATATCACCCCCCACAATATCCCAAAAACTTTGATAAAAACCCGGGTTCATCCCATCCGGCCCTGGTGCCTTATCAAGATACATTTCAAATAGAGCATCTTTCACCTCACCAATCTCAAAGGGCCGCATTAATACCTCATTCTGTGCTTGAGTGACTCGTGGCGTAACATTGTTATAGATCAGATCTCCGCTTATGGGATTATTAGTTGTAAAAATGCGTTTAAAATAATCCAGAACTACACCCACCATATCATCTCCTTCCACCCATTCACCACGACTATTCATAATTTTAATTAAAGTATTCTTATTCCTTCGGTTCGAGGCATACCTGTGATAAAATTTCGTGTTGGCATCCGCATCCTTGAGCCAGTGCTGTTTGGCCCTCTGCTTCCAGTACGCATCCTCCTGCATCTCCACTCGGCATAGGTCCATTTCCAGGCGGTTATACTCATCCAGGGATGCATGATCAGTACATCCCTTGAGTTGATCTTGCCTCCTCCGGAGTTGCTCAATCTTTTCCCCAAACTTATGGTAACGGTCTCCCCCCCATCGGGTTAACCGGTTTCCACAATGTGCAATACAGCCTTGTGCTCCCCTATTCCTTCCTTCCTCCCATGACTCAGCAACTACCGCTCTACATCCCTCATCATAGAGCCATGCCATCTCAAAACGAAACCTTCGGCCCCCACCCCTCCTATTCCCATATTGTCGAATCCCCATGAAAATAACTGAGTGATCTGACCGTCTAGTCCATTGATTTGCAACTGTGACCCCATTTACAATATCCCTCCAGCGGTTAGTGACTAGTACCTTATCTAGTTTTTCCTGAACCCATCCAGGAGTGCCTTTGCCCGTTTGCCATGTGAACTGATTACCACTCATTGGTAACTGTGCCAAACCACACTGATCAATAGTCTCTCCAAAGCCGCGTAAGAGACTGTTCGGGTGTGGATTTCCTCCTCTCTTCTCATACTGATACAGGAGATCATTAAAGTCGCCAATCACAACCCAGGGTAGCTCAGATTGTGTTGCCAACTGTTTCATTAGATCCCATGACTCAGTCCTCCGTGTACGTTCTGGATAGCCGTAGTAACAAGTCATTCTCCAGTTCGGAAAACCACTTATACTCACCTCCACATCAATGTGCGTCTTCGAGTAACCCAGTAATCTTACAGTATTATTCTTCCTCCAAAGCAATGCCAAACCACCACTACGGCCTGTATTATTAACATAAAAAAGACCCTCATAACCAATCTTAACGCGAACTCGTTCTGCATGTATTCGTGCTACTTTCGTTTCCATCAAAAATACAAAATCAGGCTTCTTCTTGGACACCATGTCCACAACTGCATGAACTGTCCGTGGATTGCCCAAGCCACGACAGTTCTAACTCAGAGTACTCATTGTTGTGGGCGGGTCTGGGAACCAGAGCCCGCCTGATGCAAGTTTTTTGAGCTATCTGCCATTTTAATATCCGTATCTGTCAGTTGTCTACTATCCTGCCTGCAACGCTTAGCCAACGCCGTTACCCCCTCCTCCTCCTCCTCCGTTCGGCCTTGTTCCGTTACTACCGGGTTTTCCGGCGCCTCCCTCACGGGTTCCAGGCGGATCGGTGGATCATCGTCGGTTAGTAGCCATGATTCACCGACTAGCCGTGGTCCTCTTGTCTGACCAGCTCGCATCCACACACCATAAGGATATTGTTTAGCAGTCAAAGTCGAGTTTCTAGCTTTCAAGCAGAACTTTTCCGAGTGCCCCAAAAGTCCACAGAAAAAGCAAAAAGTATGTAGTCTCTCGTATTTGAAATTCACCCACCCCCAAGACTTGTCCCGGCGAATCAATTTCATCCTCCTTTTCAGGGGCTTATCCACAGGCATACAAACCCTAACTCGGTAGAAAGCTTTGAGCGGCCCCTTCATCTGTCTTTCATCGATCTTTAAGAATTTCCCCAGAAAATTCACTGTCTGTTCAAGTACCGGTACCGTATTATAACCAACCGGCAGGTTGTACACCTGCACCCATAAATCCACATTATCAAGCACCATATCCTCCGGCAACTGACCATCCTTCACCTCCTTACACAGCAGCGTACAATTCTCAAAGGACCACGGTCCCTCATCCATAACCCTTCGGACATCCGTTATGTGATGGAATACAAATTGAAAAAGATTCGGTTGGAGCTCCGTGATATGCACACCACTTACCGGTTTCCATGCCGAGGCCATAACCTGTCGCATATACTCAACCTTGATCAATCGTTGAGTCAGAAACCGGCCGACCACCACCCAAGAGTCTGCGACCGCTGCTGCACCATTGTCGACCGCCGGCGCCTCAACACCGGCGTCCTCGTCTTCCAACACGATATCTGCCCATCTGCTCGATAGCCCCGCTATCTCAGCCTCAGCCGCTGCCATGTCCGCCATGTAGAAGCCTGCCGAACGTGTGACGGAGAAGCCTGCCGATCGTGTTGCTCGTGCGTGAGCCCCCGTCGGAAACTCTTTGTTAACGAAACCCTAGTTACGGGAGAGAAAGAGAATCCCTAACGTAGAGGGAAAGATTATTTCTCTTAGTTAATTTGTTGATAATGAATAATTTTTTTGAATAACGACATTGTAGACACATAATTCTAAATTAAAGAAATACATATGTATTATTTTTTGTTGGAGCTACTAAATTATTATTTATTTATAATTTAATAAGAGTAAAATATAGTACTAATTATGCCAACTTTGATTAGGATGGGGTTCGAACCTAAGAACTTTCTTACTGAAATCAATGAGTAAATTAACGGTGAACTAACCGAAATTAACGGAAAAGATAATATTTAACGGAAAAGTTAACGGATAATCATATTAATTAAGGATAAATTAGGAAATCTTAAGAAAAAATTAAAATCTGATCAATCTGAGCCATTCATTTGATTAAAAAAATTGACCGCTATTTTTTCTTCCCATTATAGGCCTAACTCTCTTGAGCTCTTATTAGTATAGTAGATAGATATTGTAATTTTAATATAAGAAAAAGAGTTAAATTTACTTTTGATCTAATTGGAAACATATGATTAATCTTGAATTAAAAAAATCATATAAAAAATATGCACCTGAATTCTGAAAAAAAAATATACAGTTGAACACTTTTTAACATACTTTTACCCATAAACTTCATGCCACTTCATATATAAATAAATAAATAAATAAATAAATAAATAAATATATATATATATATATATATATATATATATATATATATATATGAAGTGGAAAGACGCATTTAAAGCTTTAGACTAACGCATCATAAGTTAAAAAAAAAAAAAAAATAGTACACCTTAAGTTTTCAATTGAAGAACTGACACACCACTTAAGCACAGAAACCACATACTTAAGTGTAAAAAGGACGCACATTAAGGTATGGAAAGACGCACTTAAAGCTTTAGACCTACGCACCTTAAGTTCCAACAAAAAATGCACTACCTTGTGTTTTCAACTAAAGAACAGACGCACCTTAAGTATTGAAACAACGCACTTTAAATATTAAATCGACGCACCTTAAGTACAGAAACCACACACTTAAGTGTAAAAAGGACGCACCTTAAGGTATGGAAAGACGCACTTAAAGCTTTAGACCTACGCACCTTAAGTTCCAACCAAAAACGCACTACCTTGTGTTTTCAACTGAAGAATTGACGCACCCTAAGTATTGAAACAATGCACTTTAAATATTAAATCTTCCTTGTCAAGTCCCCACTACCATTGTTCCCATTCAATACAGCGGCTCCATTAGTCTGGGTCAACTGAGTCAGCTGACGTAGGCTCTCCGTCAGGTATGTGGAAGACGAAGCTCCAGGTCCTGAGGAACGAGGAGTCTCTTCTCTAACTCTTTTTCTCGGTGGCATTACGTTAGCCCTTTACACTATTAGAACAGGTCAGCTCAGTTAGTACCTCTAAGAACTAACTACTTCTAACTTCTCTTTTCTCAAGTAAGGCTCACAACAAGTAAGGCACAAAACAAGAAACAAGTAACAACTTTCACAAAACTTTCACTTACACTTTAACTTTCAAAGTCTCAACTATCACTTTCGACTCCCAACTCTTAACTTTCAACTTTAAACTTTTTAGAAGCAAGCAAACAGTACTTTAAACACATTGAAGAAGCATGTAAACAGTTAAGCAAACGTAAGAAACTCAGAATCTCACCGCGTTCCTAACTGAAAAACTTAAGAAACTTCTTAACCTTAGAATTCTCATACTTAACTGCTTAACTTAAAGTCTTTCTCACCTTAAATCTTACAACTTAGAGTTCACCTTCTTAACTTGTCCATCCTAGTACTTCCACTTAGGTCTCCTATGCTCAATTTTAAGGTTCAGCCTTCCTAAATCCCGCGGTTCGCACCGCTCTGATACCAACTTGTAACACCCCACTTTTCTTAATCTAAATTCCCAAATACTTGATTCAAACTAAACTAACCAACGGGTGTTACCGCCACAGCCACCACCCACAGTGACTGCACAGGCTACTAAAGGAAATAAACTAAACAAGTCAACTTCATTAAAAACCTTAAAGCTTGGGGTACAACCCTGGTGTCCAGCACCAACAAAAGATCAAACTAATTCATTAGTCAACAAACAACTAACATCAAACATCAATATCTAGTCATCAACAACCAAACAGAAACTATCTAGAGTCTAACAACTCATCTACGCACTACAACTAAACTCGTGCGCGCTCAACAGTTGGGCCCACCTGAAAGGGGTTATAAAAACAAGTAGAAAAATAAACCCGTTAACAAATTAATGCTAAGTATAAAACCACTCAACCCTGTAAAGTACTATAGAATATACGTTTTGAAAATCATTTGGCAAGCACACATTATTTCAAGTACTTTCACACTTAAACAACCAACTTAGATCATGCTTATAAGCACTTCTATATGCTTGCAACCTAATAAATCGTAAAATCAACACAATAGTCATGCTTTCTCAAGTACTCAACTTAACACAAATTTCATGCTTCAACAATAAATAAAGACATACTAAATAACATAACATCAATCTCATGCTTACACGCTAACAAAAATCAATAACAAACTAAACATCTCAACATACTCTAAATGCAACACATGCAATAAAGTGTAAGGAAAAGCCATAATGCTATAAGTATAGATATATACTCTCACACTAAAAAATGTATACTTTTCGTTAGAGGTTTTTTTTGAGTCACAACGACCCGCTTTTCTCTTCTTTCTCTTTGAGTCACACATACTCACTTTCTCTTCTTTCTCTTTGACTCACACAGACTCACTTTCTCTTCTTTAAACGCGGGCGAGGTAGGAACTTCACCACGTGTGAACGAACCTGTCCAGACTCGGCATCTAGCCGGCCTAACCTCAATCTCGCCCACGGAACCACTCTCTAGGTTCTAAACTCAATCTCTGTGGAATCAGGTATCGTACTTGTCAGTGTGCACACCCCCTAACCAGGATTCCAAGCCCGTCGGGTAGTATCCAACCTAGTAACACAGGAATACGCCTCATTACTTCATATCGGCTCGCAATATCCGTTTCTTTCTCAAACTTTCTTTCTTTCTCTTTTCTTCCAAAAGGACATAGTCCTAATGGGCCTCCGAAAAACCTATTGCCTCACAATAGATAATATATAGATATATCTCATGCAACATCTTACTCATGCCACAAACTCTTCTTATGCAACTCACGCACAAATATTCTCAATCAACTTCTCTTTCTCACAACTTTGGAAATCAAATATCATGCAAACTCTCAATGCAAATAGATAATTATTTTCCAAAATAGATATACATTTTTGAAATATAACTTAGGCTTACATAGAGCCAATGATGCACTTAAACATTGAAATGCACTAAAACAAGCTCTTTACTATAAATCAATCTCAATTCTCATTCACTGTGATCTTATCAAATATGCACTGCTCACGTGGTCAATCTCAAATTCTTAACAAAACTCCTCAACAATTACTAACAAGTACTTAGGCATGCTTCTCAATTCAAAATCAAAGCTCAAAAGCCAAAAATTCATTTACTGGAAATCGACTCTCAGACAACTCGTAGCTGAGCCACAAAGGGCCCGGCCTGAACTGGGATTGGCCAAGCGGAGCTTGGTGACGGGGCTTGAGAAGCCCCATCACTGGGCTCCGCCAGACTACGGATCATGGCAACGGTTCTTGCCTAGAACCGTGGCCTTGATCCGCCCCTCAACGGAGCTGCCCAACGGACCTTGCCAAGGTCCGTTGGCTAGCTCTGTTGGGTGATCTGGTGTACCTTCTATGTGCACCAGACACCTCCAACTTCACCTGTAAAGCAAAACCAGTGCACAACCAACACTTCTAAACCACAATAAATCAATCATAAATCATCTACAACACACCAATAGCTCAACCACAACATCTATCTAGCATTTCTACACATCAAACCACCATCTAACAGTTAACAAAGAACAAAAAATTGATAGTTTGGGAGTCCATGGTTTATACCTTTGCTTGTTCTTCTTCCTCCTCTCTACTCAACTTCCACCACTTACACTTCCTAGACTCCTCAAACAATCACACAAGAGAAGAAACCTCAGAGATTGAAGGCTAAGAGATGAAACCTTAAGGAACGGATGGAAATGAATAGCTATAAATGAAGTTGAAAACTTACTGTAAATGTTTTCTTCCTTCAACGTAGAACACAAAGGTAGAGAGGCAAGGAAAGAGATCAGGAAACAATGGATGAATAGTGCTGAATATATAGGGTGCAAAACCCTAGGTGAGAAGCCAATGATTGGTTGAGGGTGGAATGGTAAATTGACTTGATTTTTAAAAGGTCAGACAAAGGTAGAATCTTATGGTCCACCTTGCATCACAGACCAAAGTCTAAAATGTGGATTTTGGATAACTTGGGGTCAAAAATAGATTTTCTAAAAATGGTTTCTAGTTAAAACACTTGGTTCGGTTTCACAGGTTCCTTTCCGGTTTCACTCAGATTGACTTTTCGGGTCAAAACTTGGTACATAAATGTACCCGGAATTTAGGATTTTCAAAATGCAATAAGTCTTGGTGTTGAATTTATTTAAAATATTTAATTCAAACACCGTTTGCAAAATAAAATTTTGGAAGAGTGAAAATGGCTATTTTGGAATTTTGTAAAATAGAATTTAGAAAAATTATTTTTGGGTTGTCACAAATACGACCGACCACCATCAGGTTACCCGGCCAGAATAAGCTTTGAATATTTTATTACTCTGTTGCACGCAGTATATAATGATGGTCGGACTCCCCGCACTGTTAATGATGATCGATGTTCCCGTCACCAACCAGTTGCAAAATTCAGTCTAATGAATTTAAAGAGTTCGGCATCAGTCATAACTCCATGATGTTTGGAGATTTAATCTTGAAGCACCAGTTAGCCAGCTTTAAATGCCTGTTTCATCGTTTGTTTAACCTGTTGAACCATCTGAGCACGACCGTCCGAGCTTCTCTAATCGGCAAGATGCCGATCTGGTATATGAGTAAATGAACCGGCGACTGAAAGATTAGCGTCCTCAAACTAGGTCTCATTATATATCCTTCGACCTCGCATTATCCACCCATCGAAGTAGAGCTGAGCATGGCATACTATCCCTCCGTTCAATTGATCATCTATTCGCTAGTTGATCACTACCAGAACTGGTCACTATTCCCCGAGCATCACGATCACGATCAACCGACCCAGCGGTCAGTGCCTTCACTTGGCCGGACAGATTAAGTTTGGCGTTTTCATGCATTCCACTGATGGTCGATCACCGAGCTCCAACGACTATTTCCCGATCTAAGCTCCGTGCAACCAAGCCAGATGCATGGGCACTATTGCTTGGTGTCATTTTCTCAGAAATCACGCGGGTAATCTTGATGATGTTGCATTACCCCCGAGCATGGGCACAGTGCATTCGACGCAGTAATCATTCAAAACCATCGCCAATCATTGTAACTTTGCCGATCGTAGTATCTGAACATATTTTTGGCCTCGGTTGACGAGCTCTAGGTCCCCGACCTCATCCTTTGGAGGCGCTGTGAACACCCCCGATTTTTCAGCATATTTTAAAGCAATTAAAGCTTACGAAATAAGGATGAATCTATCATTACCAAAATAGAGCGAAAGCTAACATAATAGTTTGGGGGTGCTATGTCACATCTAAGCTTGAAAACCTAGATGCATAGACTAATAACTAACTAATCACAACCCATAAACATCATCCAAATACAAAAGAGGCTCACAAGCCATCGAACTAAAGCTAACTACTATCTAAGCTAGGAGCCACAACTCCGACTAGCCCGCTCGCGAGCCAACAACTCTTTTCTTGAAAAAAATATGATGTAGCAACTGTTAGCGAATAATGCTAAGTAACTCACTCCCATACGTTGAATACAATTATATAGATATAAGAAGAACATTTTGAGACTTGGGAATACATAGATATAGTCCTAGGAACTTTAGCTTTAAAACCTGGATAATGACTCATGACATATCATAGACATCGACATGTTAAGACCACATCAAGATACAAGCATGCAACCCATGACTATAAGACAAGACAACGATAAGGGACACATAACAAACTCTGACTACAGGACAAGACGTCAATAACAAACAACAATAAGACCACATAACAAGACACGTCCATGTTCCAACCTTATACCAAGTTCCAACCTTTACTCCTCTCCATGCTTATATCAGTTCAAACCTGTACTTCCAGGCCACCCTGTACTCCACCAGCCTTATCCCTCCAGAGCAATGCTCCCCGCCTGCTTTGCCACCAACTTTCCCACCGATCTGAGCACTCGCAGTGCCAAAACCTTATTGTACCGCAGCACAATAAACTAAGCACGCGCAGTGCAATATCATCAGCACACACAGTGCAACCTGATCGTACCGTAGCACGATAATCTAAGCACACGCAATGAAATATACCGCCAATATATCTTTTCCACCAATCACATATCTTTTCATCATCCATGGACATTAACACAACATTCAAGACTCAACAACGACGCCAATCAAGGGTACCAGGGGAAAGGGGAGATCATACGAATAGACTCACAACGACATGGGATGTCAATCTAAACATACGATCTACGGGGAATAACATAAACCATTCTTTGGACCCACACATTACAAGTTTAGACCTCATGCATAGACACGACTCACAAATCCCATATACGGTACCTAGGACATCATTCTATACTCACAAACATCAAAGAAGACACCTCATGGCACGGGGTTCGACCCAACGGAGACCAAACGACCCCGTGCCAGTCCGTAGCAGCGGGCGGTACGGCAGGTGGGCAACCACCCGCCGGACTGCCCCACCGGCGGAACCACATGTTCCAGCGGGTGGTCGTCCACCCGCCAGCCTCCCACTGGAACATCACGCCGTTCTGGCGGGTGGTCGGGTGGGGGTTCGTCCCCCCACCGACTACCCGCTGGAACATCTCCTCTTGTCATTTTTTTTTTCCATTCGGGAATTCATCAATTTCACCCAAGTTCAAGTCAAAACCCACCCAAAACACACATCAACAATAATAGGGACTTGAACACATAGAATGACTCAATGAACAACATTATTGAACCCTAGACACAGGCTCTAAACATGCAATAACACAAGAATAACTATATAAACGTTCAAGAGTATCAAGAACATCATGACTATCAAGAACCCACAATAATAACCCTAAAGACAAGCTCTAAACATGCTTAAACATAAGAACATGCATATAAACGCTCAAGAATATCAAGAACATCACGAAGCCACAATATAAACCCTAAAGACACGCTCTATCAAAGCATAATTACAAGATAACACATTCATCATCCAAGGATGCCAATAAATCATAACATAGCAAAGAAAATAGGTTTTGTAAGACATGGATTACCTTCTTGCTTAATTAAACTTCTCACCACTCCTAAGGTCTTTCCTCAAAGTCTTTTTCCAAAAGATCTCTCCTAAGCTGGGTGGTGGGGATTTCTCTGACTAGGTCAAGGGAGGGAATTTTCGAGTGAGAGGGAGGAAAAGCGTTCTACATGCTTTATAATCCCCTTTAAATAGGTGTACGATTCCTAATGAGAGTTTGAATAGGATTGTGCATCTCATCTTTATTCTGACAGGCTTAAGGCTTTAATATAGACAAGGATCCACGGTCCACCATGGACCATATTAATGAATTAAGGGGTTTTGGGCCAAATTAAATCCTTTTTGGCTACTCCCAACGGAAATAATTAAATAATTAATTCGGGTTTGAAGGGTAAAATTCTGGGGTGTTACACGCTGGTCGGATATGCTACTCGTTGGTGACATCCTCATCTAATTCCACTCGTTGTTACCAGGCATCAACAAATTCAAAAATTATTTACTTTGACCTGTTCGGCATCAGGAAAGGCAAGGGTATACTCACTCATTCACATCCATAGGACGTGTCGTTGATGACACCGAAACTAATTTGACGGACTAGTGGCGCAGCTTCCCGAGCGACTTAGCACGTAAACATATGTGTTCGCTCATCTGGGGGTTTTTTAGAATTTTTAAAAGTAGTAAATTGTTAATATAGATTAAATTGTAAAATGTGTAGGCCAATTTGTAAATTGTATTAGTTAGTTAGAATAGTCCTAACAAATTGTATTGGTTATAGGCTTATACTTAGAAAATTATAATAGTTAGAATTAATTGTAATAAGCCCGGTTAGGTTGGCCACGCCACCTTCGGCATTGTTAAGCCCATGAAAAGTCCTGGCATCAAGCCCTACTAAGTAGGCAATTTTGGTCTCCGGACCAATCGGACGAGGCTCCGACCTTACGACCGCAATTTCGCGTAAACTATAAACAAGTTCATGGACACAAGTCCGACCAACCAACCGCAATGTCGCGTAAACTATAGTCCGATCATCACCGATGAGGGCACATGCCCGAGCATACGACCGTAATGTCGCGTAAACTTTATATACGACCACAATGTCGCATAAACTTTATATACGACCTCAATGTCGAGTAAACTTTAAATACGATCGCAATGTCGCGTAAACTTTAAGTACGACCGCAATGTCGCGTAAACTTTAAATACGACCGTAGTGTCGCGTAAACTTTAAGTACGACCGCAATGTCGCGTAAACTTTATATACGACCGCGATGTCGCGTAATCTTTAAGTTCTTGTCATCACCGATAAGGACGAGGTTCCTTCCGCTTTGGTCTTATACTGATAAGGACGAGGTTCCTTCAATTCAAGTCTAAGGCTAAAGAGGACAAAGGTCTTCCAGTTCCAGTCTTGTTTTTAAGTCCGGTTAGGGCCACACTACCACCACCGATTCAGTCATCCCGAGATCATATATCGGCTTTAAGCCATACAAGGTAGGCATTTTTCAGACCGGTTAGGTTGGCCTTTCCACCACTGGCCCAGTCAGCCCGAGATCATGTCTCGGTATTTTTTAGACCGGTTAGGTTGGCCTTGCCACCACCGGCCTGGTCTCCTCGAGATCATATCTCGGCTTTAAGCCTGCGAGGTCGGACTTCCCACCCCGAGTAAAGATTGATCACTTGATCGTGTCTGAAACCCGATCGCTTGATCGGTAGCACGCAAACCCTCTATCATAACAGAGGCCTAGTCTCTAGATCGGTAAATTTAGACTTCGTAAATCTTCCAAGTCCTACAAGTTACGCAAATCGACCATCGGTACCCTAAGTATAGTCTAATGCATCGGCATCATGAGACCAGTGGAGTCATTTTCTGATCGCAATCAAAGTTGCAAAGCAAACTCGGAAAACTGTCGTATCTACTCCGTTATGTTAACAATTCTCGTAACTAAGGGAATGGGGGGCTACACCGGTAGAGAAGCTCGTTCGCTTCGCTAAAGTATTTCCGGAGTACATCGGTAGAGTAGCTCGTTCGCTTCGCTAAAAGTATTCCAAGCGCCAAAGCGCTTGTTGGGTAAACCGACTTTCCCAGTCTCGTTGTCATCTCCCGATCAAAATTACTTTCCCGGTCTCATTATCGTTAGACCTTCGGGTCTCTTAGCAACACCTTCGCTTGGGACCCTTGGTTCGCGAACCGAGTGCACCTCGGTCGGTATAATTTTTTGGTTTTTAAGAACCTATCATAGTGATTAGTGCAATCACCAAAGGCTAGCCAATCGCAATCGGCTAATAACGATCTTTTAGTCGAGTAATCTGTATTAGAGTTTGACCGAGCTCAAACTAGTTAAACCATAGCTCGAGTGAAGGGCATTGGGAAGAGTGTTCCCACTTATGATCCACACAATCAATTGAGGTCCTCGGATCGTGAGTAAAATCTAATTTCTCAATTGGTAATACTTGATCGCTAGACGCGTTAAAAGTCCAATCTCCCGATTGGTGCAAGTCGATCCCTATATCGATGTAATTTGACTTCTTTACCGCGCAAGAATTCGATCCATTGATCGTCAACAAACACAACCTTTTGGTTGGTGAAAAGTAGACCTCTAAATCGTGGTTAATTCGACCTCCTTGTCATAGCTAGCATCCCGATTGCCAGATAGGTATAATTCAACCTCTCGAATCGCGTTGCAAATCTGATCCCCAAATCGGTACAGCTTAAGCGATCCCGTATAGTCCGTAAGACTGTGTTTAGGGTTGTACTCTTTTTCCTTGGATATTTTTCCCACTAGGTTTTATATTAGCCTAAGATTTTAATGAGGCAACCGGGGTAAGTCACGGACCGAATAACCAATTTTTCCACCCCGAACCCTTCCTCGTTAAGTTCGTCGTCAGTGAACGGACTAGGGGGGCTTCGTGATATGTTATATACCTCGGGTTCGAGTTCCCTATACGTTCGTGTTCCCGTTTTATAGTCGGGTTGGGGTCAAACGGCTCGGGTCCCGGTCTACCGGTGAAAGCCAAGGATGGCGGGTCAATCCTGTCCAAACCTGGCCTGTAAAAGGGCATTTGGCCCTCATTGTTAAGGGTGCTTCCCGTCAACTCTCTTTCTCTAGCTAACACTCTTAACTCTCTCTAGAACCTAGAACAACAACAATGAATAAAAGAGAAACCTTTGGGCCACTTCTTGTCTATTCTATATTGTTATTACATACAGTACATTCATTCTACAAGGATCGGGAATTAGTACTATCAATCTATATTGGTCTAGGTGACATTGTGATATCAAATGTTGTGCATCAATCTAATAAATTTAATAGTCTAGATTAATCTAGATTAATAGTGTGCGAATGCGATTAAATGTGTGCGAACGCGATTAAGTGTGTACGAACGCGATTGATCTAGATTGATCTAGACCATTAAAATTTATTAGATTTATGCACAAGATTTGATTTCACAATCTCACCTAAATAAATGTTCTCATATGAACCCGCTCTATATATATATATATATATATATATATATATATATATATATATATATATATATATATATATATATATATATATATATATATATATATAGGGAAGGGATCAGGTGCGGGTGGTGCTTCCCGTGCGGTTGTGCGGGTGGACTCACATTAAGCATTACACTAGCGTACTTTAAGTACACAGCACACGCACATTAAACACACTAACAAAAGACATTCAGAACACAAACTCATGCACCTTAAGCACAAAAGTCACGTATCTTATGCACAACCCTCACGCACCATAAGCACAAAACTCACGCACCATAAGCACAAAAACACACGCACCTTAAGTTTTAACAACAACTCACATTAAGTACACACTCACGCACATTAAGTACAAACCTCTCGCACCTTAAACACAAGACTCACGCACCTTAAGCACAAAACTCACGCACATTAAGTACAAAACTCATGCACTATAAAGTTTCAACAACTCACATAAAGTACACACTCACGAACAATATGCACAAAACTCACGCACCTTAGGCACAAGACTCACGCACCTTAAGTACAAAACTCATTCACATTAAGCATTACACACTCACGCACATTAAGCACAAATCTCATGCATCTTAAGCACAAGGCTCACGCACATTAAGTACAAAACTCACGCACATTAAGTACAAAACTCACGCACATTAAGCACAAACCCACGCACATTAAGCACAAAACCCACGCATTTAAGTATAACTAACAGACCTTAAAATTCAACAACTACTGACATTAAGCAAAAACTCACGCACATTAAGTACAAAACCCACGCACATTAAGCACAATTTCATGCACATTAAGCACAAAACCCACGCACTTTAAGTATTAACTCATAGACTTTATGTTTCAACAATTACTGACATTAATCACTAATCTCACACACATTAAGCACAAACTAGGGGTGGGCACTTCGGTTCGGTTTATCCGAACCGAACCAAACCGATCCGAACCGAACCGAACTAGTAATAGAAAATCGAATGGTTCGAGATTTTGTAACCCGAATGGTTTAGTACCGAACCGAACCGAAATCGAACGGTTTGGCAAAACCGAACCGAACCGAATGCTATATAATTTTTTTAATAAATGATAATAATAATAATAATAATAATAATAATAATAATAATAATAATAATAATAATAACAATAATAATAATAATAATAATAATAATAAATTAATAATAATAATAATAATAATAAAAAAATTAATAATAATAATAATAATAATAATAATAATAAAAGAAGTAAATCCAAGTTCCTTGATGCTTGCTCCGCCGTTTAGTTCTCATTCTTACTGGTACCGAACCTTAAATTTTTTATTTGATTTCTTTATAGCTTGTTTTCTACAGTGCACTTTTGTTGTTTGTCGCAATTGTTCTTTACCTCACAATTATATCTAACTTGAGTTATATTTACAATATTCAGTATTTTCCTTAGTTTCATGTTTTTTTCTATAAATTTAATGTGCTTTACAGTCATTCTAATTTTGATTTCCAGTGCATTATAATTATTTTCTAGTACTGGAATATATTTCGAGTGCACTAGCAATGACATTGTGTCTAAAAATTAACTATATAGTAATTGACACTTGTTCTTTTAATATCAACTATACAGATAGATGATTATTCATCTTATCAATAAATATATTAATTCCAACTGAATATTTTTATTTGATGTTTCATGTTTGTACTATTTAAACATTGGATTTGAAGATTGAACTACGTGATTCATGTTTGTAATGTTTGAACTTTGAACTTTGGATTCTAATTTCTAAGTATGTGATGTTTTGGTAATTAGATTGCTATTAGTATGTGGTGTTAGTATTTAATATTTAGTAGTATGTTTAAACTTTGAATTATTATTTTGTTATATAACGTTTATATTTTAGATGTGGATTATGTGAATAGGTATTGTTTGGTAGTATGTTTGGAAAATTATGAAATGTTGAAATTTGATGATCGTAATTCTCGTAAAGTCTTAAACCGAACCGAATTAAATCAGAACCGAAACCAAAACGATTGAAATCGAACCGAACTATAATGTTAAACCGAATGGTTCATCTTTTCTAAAATCGAAAAACCGAAACCGAAAAAAACCGAACTGAAGACCGAAGTGCCCAGCCCTAGCACAAACCCTATGCAAATTAAGCACAAACTCGACTCACATTAAGAAAAAATCTCATGCACCTTAAACACAAAAGCCCACACTTTAAGTTTTACCAACTACTCACATTAAGCACAACCCCACGCACATTAAGCACAAAACTCACGCACCTTATGCTCAAGACTCACACATCTTATATACAAAACTCACGCACATTAGTGTTGGGTAATATGGTTGAAAATTCCCAAAAATAATAATAATCCTACGGAAAGATTAATATTATATGGGAAAACAGAAAAATGGGAAAGAAAAAGAGGAGTGTTTGGGTAAAGGTTTAGCACGAGTTCGAACACGAAGTTCTTTTCCTTAAAACCTTATTTGCTACCTCCCACAAGTGCTAGGAGCGTTGTAGCCTAGGTTTCCCAGGATAAAACATGCTACGATTCTTTGTTTAAGCACCTAAACAAGGAACCCGGCAAACAAAGCAAAGCTGGAACACTGGTTGGCTAAAAGAAGAGAGTAGAAGCAGAGTTTTGAGATGAAAAGCTACTGGAATTCCTTTGTTTCTCACTATGTAAAATGCAACTGCTTCTACCTCTCTTTATATAGGGATGTTGGAGTGATAGCATTCAACATGGCCATTAAATTAGTGTTAAAACCAATTGTGTAACACCTGTAACGGTCACCACTAAGTAGGATTAAACTCAGAATTTAAAAATTGGAATTAAAACAGTATTAACTCCATAACAGATGAGTTTAATCTCTACAACAGGCTGAACTTTCGGGTTTCAGACCGTTGGGGTGCAGGTTCACACGAGAGCACACGGATCAGGCAACACGAGAGTACAACTCTCGTGCGCACTGCGGTGCAACCCGAAAGTGAACTACTCTCGTGGTCACAGATGCACGAGAGTTGTGCTCTCGGTGCACCACAACCTCTCTTGCTCCTCTGTAGCACGAGAGTAGGTTCTCTCGGGATGATACCGAAGTTAGGCATAACTTAGCCCGCAAGGCCAGCCCATTTCCGGACGACATTCGTGCCCGCAGGTGCCGGCGCACGCGAGCTCGGGCTTGAATCAAGACTTTTCGATGTCCTCTAGTTGGATTTTGATTTGCACCCCCCCCCCCCCCCCCCCCCCCCCCGCGCGAGAGAGCCTCTATCTATACAATTCTACTAGCTTGAAAAGAGCTCATGTATATAAGGGGGGCAAATCTTGTTTCCAAACCAATGTGGGACAGAGTCCTACATTTTCCCTTCATTTCCCAACTTAAATGGGTCTACTTTGAGAATCAATATCTCATTCACCCATTATCCGTTTTGAGCGTACAATATATCAATCTCTTTGTCTTACTACGAAGAATCCGAATCCACTTTGACCTGACCCAAATCGGAAGTGGACCCCACTGATAATTGTACCACAAAATAGCCACTTAATATGCCATTTTAAGCTAATTTTTTCCAACAATCCCCCACATGAATGAAAATTGATTTTCGGGGTAGATTTAAAACGGAAACAACTGTGTTCAACGGTCGATCCCTGCATAGGATAGGTAGGGTCACACCCTTTGAACCTTCCCTCGTGAAGATACATTTACTCTACTGACTGTACGGTAGAACGCGATGTCTTTGAACCGACTGCCGTTTGTGTAGACGATGACATATCTCACACAGGAACTTCCCAACCATGCTTTGTTCTCATGATTGTGCCCATTTTGGTCGTGGGTCACCATTCCTGGTTCTGCAAGAGTTTGTGAAGAATTGTGCCCGTCAATTCTCCTTTGAAGCGACCCTCACTTCTCTCTCACATAGGTGATTCTTTCCCGAGTATCCCGCATACTCACATATGTCAACCGACATTCGAATCACTAAAGCATTTAACATGCTAACCTTGTGCGGGAGCCACTGTTTCTAACGAGGAGTGGTAGGGAATCCGAGACCCCCACAGTGACACGCTCCGTTCCATAATTTAGTTGTCCCATTGAACCTAGGTGCCAGCTAGGTTGGGTGTCCACTATAGAACTTTATACCAAGGGCTTTAGACCCATTCCTCGTCTCAACTTCTCCACAGCTACTCTACATAACCCTTTGGTTAGCGGATCCGCTATATTGTCTTCTGACTTTACATAGTCAATCGAGACAACACCAGTTGTGAGAAGTTGTCTAATGGTATTATGTCTACGACGCACATGTCTAGACTTACCATTATACATATGATTCTGTACTCGTCCAATTGCAGCTTGACTATCGCAATGCACACACATTGGAGGTACAGGTCTTTCCCAATTAGGAATATCCTCTAAAAAATGGCGTAGCCATTCAGCCTCTTCACAACATTTGTCCAAGGCTATCAGCTCAGATTCCATCGTGGATCTAGTTATCACGGTCTGTTTAGAGGATTTCCATGCAACGGCTGCACCGACTAGTGTAAACACGTAGCCACTCGTGGACTTGGAGTCCTTAATATCGGATATCTAGCTAGCGTCGCTATACCCTTCAAGTACAGCAGGATATCTCCCATAGTGCAGTCCAAGGTCTCGAGTATACCTTAAGTATCTCAGAACCTTCACTATTGCCGTCCAGTGCATGGCACCGGGGTTACTCGTATATCTACTGAGTTTACTAACCGCAAAGGCAATATCCAGCCTAGTACAGCCCATTAGATACACCAAACTACCAATAACCCGAGCATATTCTACTTGAGAAATACATTCCCCGTGGTTCTTGGTTAGATGAACGCTTCGATCTAATGGCGTCCTAGTCCCTTGATGATTATCCTTGTTAAATTTTTCAAGGATTTTATCAATATAATGTGATTGGCTTAACATCAGACCATCAGGTCTTCTAATGATTCTAATCCCGAGGATTAGATCAGCCAAACCCATATCCTTCATGTCAAATCTCGCATTTAACATGTTTTTGGTAGACTTGATCATCCAATCGTTACTACCAACGATGAGCATGTCATCTACGTATAAACAAAGAATGACATAACCGTCTATCGTTTCTTTAACGTAGACACATTTGTCACTTTCGTTTATTTTAAATCCATTAGTCAACATCGCATGGTCAAACTTCTCGTGCCATTGCTTAGGCGCTTGTTTTAAACCATATAGCGATTTAACCAATTTACACACTTTCCTTTCTTCGCCCGGAACCACGAACCCTTCGGGTTGTTCCATATAGATTTCCTCATCTAGTTCGCCATTTAGGAAAGCGGTTTTAACGTCCATTTGATGAACTTCCAAATTCCGCAGCGCGGCTATAGCAAGTATCATTCTAATGGAATTTATTCTCGTCACGGGAGAATACGTGTCGAAGTAATCAAGGCCCTCGCGTTGCCTGTAACCCTTGATTACAAGCCTAGCCTTATACTTCTCGATGGAACCATCGGGTTTCATCTTCCTTTTAAAGACCCACTTGGATCCTAAGGGTTTACTACCCGGAGGAAGATTAACAAGTTCCCAAGTGTGATTCTGTAAAATAGAATCCACTTCACTTTTAATAGCCTCTTTCCACATTGGTCCTTCTGTAGAAGTCACGGCTTCTCCGTACGTTCGAGGCTCGTTTTCTATCAAACAAGATAGAAAATCGGGTTCATTTTCTAATAAACAAGTTAGAGTACTCGAATCGTACTCCAACAAGTAAGTTAGAAAATCAGGACCGAATGATTTTCCAACTCTCGCCCGCTTACTGCGTCTTGGCTCGAGCTCGGGTTCTCTCTCGGATTCCCCACTATCATTATCCATAGCTTCGTCAAACGTTCGTTTTGACGAACTCGGTCCCTCATTGGACCTACAAGGAAATACATTTTCAAAGAAAGATGCATTCCTTGATTCTATTATCGTGTTCTCGTGTACGTCCGGATTATGGGACTCGTGTACTAAGAACCGATAAGCACTACTGTTATGTGCATAGCCAATAAAGATACAGTCCACCGTCTTAGGACCTATCTTTACTTTCTTAGGTGTTGGCACCAAAACTTTGGCAAGACACCCCCACACTTTCAGGTACTGGTAGGAAGGTTTCCTACCGTTCCACAGCTCATAAGGAGTCTTATCGAGCTTCTTGTGGGGTACCTTATTTAATAGGTAATTACTTGTCAAAATAGCCTCTCCCCACTCGTCTTGAGGTAGGCCCGAACTTATAAGCATCGCATTCATCATATCTTTCAATGTACGATTCTTTCGTTCGGCAACACCGTTCGATTGAGGTGAGTAAGGTGCAGTGCTCGTGTATTATACCTACACTCGCACAGAAGTCACCAATAGGTGCTTCGTACTCACCACCTCGATCGCTTCTAACTTTCTTAATCTTACGATTAAGTTGGTTTTCAACTTCATTCTTATAAAGAATGAATTTTTCCAAGGCTTCGTCTTTGCTTTTAAGCAAATACACATAGCAATAACGTGTGCTATCGTCGATAAATGTGATAAAATATTTATTACCACCTCTCGTTTGTATCGATCTAAAATCGCACAAATCACTATGGATTAATTCTAGTGGTTCAGTTTCCCTTTCAACCGATTTGAAAGGTACTTTTGTTAATTTTGCCTGAACACAAATTTCACATTAGTTATTTGTGTTAATTTGAAAATTAGGAATATGGTCCATGTTAATTAATCTACGTATAGAATTATAATTAACTTGACCTAGTCTACCATGCCACAAATTGGAAGACTCATGCACGTAAACAGAATTAACTTTGCTCTTATTCATGATAATAGGCATTACATTGAGCTTAAAAAGGCCATCAGTTACATAACCTTTGCCTACAAACATTCCTAACTTAAACAAAACAACCTTGTCTCTGGAACATACAGCACGTTGTTCAACGTCAATTCCTTCCAGGAGGTCATCTTCAGAACCACCTTGCCCACGCCTTCCACAGCAGACTGAGCAGAGTTTCCCATCCAAACCTTTTCGCCCTCAACGGTCTCAAAGGTATTGAACATCTCTCGGTTGCAACACAAATGCCTTGTTGCACCAGTATCGATGAACCACTCTCGTGGGTTAGAGTCGACGAGGTTCACCTCGGTCACCATAGCCGAAAGGCTAATCTCGACCTCCTTCTGATTGCTTTCCTCAACCATGTTGGCTTCAGAACTCTTGTTCTTCTTCTTTGGAACTTTGCACTCAGAGGACTTGTGGCCAGTCTTGCCACAATTGAAGCATTTCCCATGAAATTTCTTCTTGGTAATGCCTCATTTCGGACCTAGCTTTTGCTTGTCCTTCTTGTTCTTCTTGGATTTTTTAGCATGTTCCACAACATTGGCTTTAGCACCAATAGTGACAGAATTTCTTCCATCATTCGTCTTGTTCCCCTCCTCAATTCGGAGTCGCTGGATCAGGTCCTCCAGGTTCATTTCCTTTCGCTTATGCTTAAGGTAATTCTGGAAGTCCTTCCACCCTGGAGGCAGCAAGTGGATAACAGATCCCACTAGGAAGGCTTCACTCAACGTCATGCCTTCGTCACGGATTTCATCAAAGATTAGTTGTAAATCTTCAACCTGACTTAGCACGGTTTTGGAATCAACCATTTTGAAGTCAAGGAATCGGCCAACAACAAATTTCTTTGCGCCGGCATCCTCACTTCGGTATTTATGATCCAAGGCTTCCCACAGCGCTTTCGCTGTGCCAATCTTGCGATATACATCGTATAACGCATCACACAATCCATTTAGGATGTAGTTTCGGCATAGGAAGTCCGAATCCTTCCAATAGCCAACTGCCATCACGGATTGGGCATCCTGTTCCCTTAGTTCGGGAACCTTCTCGGTCAAAAATCTCGCCAAGCCGAGAGTTGCTAGGTAGAACAACATCTTTTGTTGCTACATTTTGAAATTCGATCCAATACCGGTGAATTTCTCCGGTTTTTCGGCCGAACCACTGGGTACCGTAGGTACCCGAGTCATGGGAATATATCCCTCAGTGCTCCCACCATCTTGTGAACCAACGTTCACTGGTGTAGCTTGGGAATTAGCAACATTATTGCCATTCCCACCACTGTTATTCTCAACAACATTCTTCTCCCCGAGAGCTGGCAAAACTGGATTCTCCATTTCTTCTACGAAATTAGAGATTAACAACCACGGGAAACGGAATTAAGGTTTTAAGATTGTTGGGTAATATGGTTGAAAATTCCCAAAAATAATAATAATCCTACGGAAAGATTAATATTATATGGGAAAACAGAAAAATGGGAAGGAAAAAGAGGAGTGTTTGGGTAAAGGTTTAGCACGAGTTCGAACACGAAGTTCTTTTCCTTAAAACCTTATTTGCTACCTCCCACAAGTGCTAGGAGCGTTGTAGCCTAGGTTTCCCCAGGATAAAACGTGCTACGATTCCTTGTTTAAGCACCTAAACAAGGAACCCGGCAAACAAAGCAAAGCTGGAACACTGGTTGGCTAAAAGAAGAGAGTAGAAGCAGAGTTTTGTGATGAAAAGCTACTGGAATTCCTTTGTTTCTCACTATGTAAAATGCTACTGCTTCTACCTCTCTTTATATAGGGATGTTGGAGTGATAGCATTCAACATGGCCATTAAATTGGTGTTAAAACCAATTGTGTAACACCTGTAACGGTCACCACTAAGTAGGATTAAACTCAGAATTTAAAAATTGGAATTAAAACAGTATTAATTCCATAACAGATGAGTTTAATCTGTACAACAGGCTGAACTTTCGGGTTTCAGACCGTTGGGGTGCAGGTTCACACGAGAGCACACGGACCAGGCAACACGAGAGTACAACTCTCGTGCGCACTGTGGTGCAACTCGAAAGTGCACTACTCTCGTGGTCATAGATGCACGAGAGTTGTGCTCTCGGTTCGGTTCTGGCCGAACCAAGTGACTATACCCGATGGAAAATGATACCGAAGTTAGGCATAACTTAGCCCGCAAGGCCAGCCCATTTCCGGACGACATTCGTGCCCGTAGGTGCCGGTGCACGCGAGCTCGGGCTTGAATCAAGCCTTTTCGATGTCCTCTAGTTGGATTTTGATTTGCACCCCCCCCCCCCCTCCCCCCCCGCGAGAGAGCCTCTATGCTATACAATTCTACTAGCTTAAAAAGAGCTCATGTATATAAGGAGGGCAAATCTTGTTTCCAAACCAATGTGGGACAAAGTCCTACATTTTCCCTTCATTTCCCAACTTAAATGGGTCTACTTTGAGAATCAATATCTCATTCACCCATTATATGTTTTGAGCGTACAATATATCAATCTCTTCGTCTTACTACGAAGAATCCGAATCCACTTTGACCCGACCCAAAGCGGAAGTGGACCCCACTGATAATTGTACCACAAAATAGCCACTTAATATGCCATTTTAAGCTATTTTTTTCCAACAATTAGTCACAAAACCGCTCACATTAATTTTGACCTAGATGCAAAAATTACAAAATTTCCACCGCGTTTTTTTTAAAAAATTTTTGGTAATCCTGGACGTTAATTTAAGCGAGATGAATGGCCCATTTTAAACTGCACAACCGCACCTGAGCACTCTAACCGCACCAGAACCTAATTATATATATATATATATATATATATATATATATATATATATATATATATATATATATATATATATGTATATATATATATATATATATATATATATATATATATGTTGGTGATAGTGAACCACAATCGATTTAATATCCCAAAAAATAATATTTATATATACACACACTAGTATATAAAATATTATTGGATATTTATCCGAAATATATATATACACACAAATATATATAAAACGGATCCAAAGTTTATATATACATGTATATCTACGAAAAAGATACACCAATATATCAACCAAAATTGAAACTAATAATCCTCAGATTATGAGTCCAATCCAAATAATATATCAAAAGAGAGAGAACGGATTTTTGCTTAAAAGCATAATTCAACAACAAGAAAGAAGGAGAAGAAGAAAGAAATGTACGAGTTAGGCAAGATGCCTTTGTTTCCTTAAAACCTTATTTGCCACCTCCCAAAAGTGCTAGGAGCGTTGTGGCCTAGGCTTCCCAGGATAAAACGTACAACGGTTCGACGTTTGAGCACCCAAACGAACGAACCCGGCGAACTAGAGCACGGGACGAACACAGCTACAAGAATGGAGTAGAAGCAGAAGTATTTTGAGGCTTGGAAAAATAATTTTTCTTGTGTGTTCTTGTTACTTTTTTCCCTTTGAAAATTTCTGCTGCACTCTACCCCTTCTTATATTGGAAATGAGGAGTCAATAACTTTTATTATGGCATTTAAGGGCATCCCTACAACTCTTGTAACGGTAACCATTAACATGAGTGTTAATTCAAAAATTAAAATTGAAATTAACTCAAAGAATTAATCCCATAACAGCTGAATTAAATCCCAACAGTCACAAACAAGAGCTTCAGGCCAAACTTTCTGCCTAGGTAGTAGTTTCGGCCTACTACACGAAACATATGATCAAAAACAAGAGCTTCAGGCCAAACTTTCTGCCTAGGTAGTAGTTTCGGCCTACTACACGAAACATATGATCAAGTTTCGTGGTGGGCACGAAAGTTGCATTACAGTGAAACCATTTCTCACTGTTTCACCACGAATTAGTGAAACCATTTCACCAATTAACTTTCGGATTATTTCGTAGCTGAATTGGATAGGAAAATCGCGCACACGTGATTTGTCTTGATCCAAGCCTTTTCGATCTCATTTTTGGGATTTGATTTGCACCCCCTTGCGCGCGAGAGAGAGCCTCTATGCTATACAATTCAATAAGCTTAAAAAGAGCTCATGTATAAATAGTGGGGCAAATTCTCTTCCCAAACCAATGTGGGACAAAAGCTCACATTTTCCCTTCATTTTCCAACTCAAATGGGTTTACTTTGAGAATCAATATCTCATTCACCCATTATCCGTTTTGAGCGTACAATATCTCAATATCTTCGTCTTACTACGAAGAACCCGAATCCACTTTGACCCGACCCAAATCGGACGTGGACCCCACTAATAATTGTACCACAAAATAGCCACTTAATATGCTATTTTAAGCTATTTTTTCCAACAATCCCCCACATGAATGAAAAATTGATTTTCAGGGTATTTTTGAAATCGGAAACAAACTGTGTTCAACGGTTGATCCCTGCATAGGATAGGTAGGGATCACTATACCCTTTGAACCTTCCCTTGTAAAGATATGTTTACTCTACTGGCTGTACGGTAGAACGCGATGTCTTTGAACCGACTGCCGTTTGTGTAGACGATGACATATCTCACACAGGAACCTCCCAACCATGCTCTGTTCTCATGAGTGTGCCCATTTTGGTCGTGGGTCACCGTCCTGGTTCTGCAAGAGTTTGTGAAGAATTGTGCCCATCAATTCTCCTTTGAAGCGACCCTCACTTCTCTCTCACATAGGTGATTCTTTTCCGAGTATCCCGCATACTCACACATGTCAACCGACATTCGAATCATTAAAGTACCAACGTGCTAGCCTTGTGCGAGAGTCACTGTTTCTAACGAGGAGTGGTAGGAAGTCCGAGACCCCCAGAGTGACACGCTCCGTTCCATAATTTAGTTGTCCCATTGAACCTAGGTGCCAGCTAGGTTGGGTGTCCACTATAGAAATTTTAGTCCAAGGGCTTTAGACCCATTCCTCGTTCTAACTTCTCCACAACCATTTGCTTACCCTCGGGTTAGCGAGTTAGCGACTGCTACGTTATCTTTTGACATCACGTAGTCAATCGAGATAACCCCGTTGTGAGAAATTGTTTAATGGTATTATGTCTATGACTTATAAGTCTAGACTTACCATTCCACATCTAACTCTGTACTTAGCCAATTTTGGCTTGACTATCGCAATGCACACAAATTGGAGGTACAAGCTTACCACTAGGAACATTCTCAAAATAATGGCATAGCCATTCGGCCTACTCGTTCGCGACACGAGTGTAAGGCTCTCAGCTTTGATCCCGTCGGATCTTAGCTATCACAAATTCATTTTTGAGAATTTCCGTTTAACCGACTGCACCGGCCTACGTAAAGACGTAGCCTTTAATGGACTTAGCGTCCTTTGATATCCATGTTATACTTTCCAAGTACGACTAGATATCCCACGTTGTGTAGTCTAAAGTCACGAGCATACCTTAAGTATCTCATAACTGCTATTGACTTCTAGTGCGCCACACTAGGGCTACTCGTATGTCTACCGAGTTCGTTAACCGCAAAGGCAATATCCGGCCTAGTACAACCCATTTGATACAATTAAACTACCGATAATCTAAATGTATTCTCCGTGAGAAATACAATCTCCGTGATTATCGGCTAGTTGTACATTAGTATCTAACGGTGTCCAAGCCACTTGATTAACGTCCTTTGCAAAGATTTAATCAACACAATGAGATTTGCTTAACACGAGACCATACGATCTTCTCCCAATTTTTAATCCCGAGGATTAAATCTGCCAACCCCATATCCTTCATGTCAAATCTCAAACTTAACATGTTCTTGGTAGAATTGATCCGGTGATCGTTACTACCCACGTTGAGTTTATCGTGTATAGACAAATAGTGATATCACTGTCTATCATGCGCAATACGTAGACACACTTTCACTTTCGTTTATACCAAACTCGTTGGTCATCACTGCATGATCAAAACCTCACATGCCAAACACTAAGGCAATTGTTTCGAACAATACAATGATCTCACCAATTACACACTTTCTTTCCATAGCGCGGAACCACAAAACCCCCAGGTTGTTCCATGTCTATTAAGAAAGCGATACATCCATTTCGATGAACTTCCAAGTCTCGCTAAACAGCTCTTTGGCAAGTATCATTCTAATGGATTCCATTCTCATCACAAGAATATATATCGAAGTAACTGTGGCACTCGCATTACATGTAATCTACAATTACAAGTCCGGCCATTTTACTTCAATATAACCAACCGGTTTTATCTTCCGACTAGTGATCCACTTAGGATCCTGAGGTCTTACGACCTGGAGGAAGAACAACCAGTTCCAAGTATGTTTCTCTAAGATCGAATCTACTTCACTCTCGGTAGCCTCTCTCGGGTTGGTCCATCTGTAGAAATCAACATTTCTACAAATGTTCGAGGCTCGTTTTCTAACAACCATGTCAGAAAATCCAATTTATTTTCTAGTAAACAAGTTAGATTGTGCGCATCACACTCTAACATGTACGTCAGAAAATCTGGACCAAAGGATTTTTCAATCCTAGCTCTCTTGCTGCGTCCAGCTTTGAGCTCGGGTTCTCTTTCATACCCTTCAACCATAGGTACGTCGAAAGTTCATTTCAACGTGCTAGGTCCCTTATTGAACCTTCAAAGATACATTCTTCGAAGGAAAGATGAATTTTTTTTTGATTCAATTTATTGCGTTCTTTGTACATCCAGACTATAGGACTCATGTACTAAGAACCAATACACACCTTGGCAAGACACCCCCACATTTCAGGTATTAGTAGGAAAATTTCCTACGTACCAACAATTCGTAAGAATTTGATGCGGGTAACCTTATTTAAAAGGTACTTACTTGTCCAAAGTATTGTCTCACCTCACATACTTTGAGGTAAACCCGAACTTATCAACGTCTTGATCCTTATGTTCGGCCACAACGTTCGATTGAGGTGAATACCGTACCGTACTCTCGAGTACAATATCAACGCTTGCGCCGAAATCACCAATAGGTGTTTCACTTTCACCAGATCGATCGTTCATAACCGCATTAATCCATGATTAATTTGGTTATCCTTTTATTCTTATAAAGAATAAATATGTGTTACACGTTAACACATTTCGTAGAAGCTAACAGATTAGCCTTCACAAATCCATTCGGTTTTTGATCGAAAGGCCACAAACTCGAATCAGTGCTTCCAAAATTGAAGCACCAATCAGTGTTTAGCACGAAACATGCTACCAAACTAACCCACCGATTCCAAAGCAATCTCTATTGCTTTAAATTATAAACTCACAGCAACATTCGGTTGCTTAATTTATAATTCCAGTGCTACTTAGCACTAGGATTATTGGTTAATTACACAATTAACCAAACTTCCTTTCGTGCTAATCACATAGCACCTTTACAACGCTAAATTAATAATTAGCCACACACGAAAGGTTTAAGCTAAGTAGATTAGCATTAGAACCAATCATAACCTAGCACCTTTATTGCTATTACCAAAGCACCAAATGCTTAAGTTTTCAACACCTAAAGGTGCAGCCACCAAGTGGCCGAAAGTGCCTAATCAAGCACTCTACCTAGTGCTTAATAGCACTGTTACAGTGTTGTAATTTGCACTTCAAAGTGCCAAATTACACTTTCCACTAGTGCTACAAAAGCACTATTCACCAAAACACAATTTGTCTCAAATTAAATATACTAGTATAATTTGGAATTTTTGATCAAGTTAATTATAACACAATTAACAAGAACGAATCAACCAAATCTTCCGACTAGTTGAATCACGATTATATAATCGTTTTCAGAATATTAATAAAATATTCAACAATTGAGCTGTGACGCTCACGATTATATAGCTATCCCAATTTTTGACATATTGACCCTTGAAATCCTTATGGTTCTACATGAACTTGAACCGAAGTTCGTTACGGGATTTCAACATGTAACACGTTAGTTACATTTCTTTCCGGCCGTTAAGCCATTTTAGCATTTTCCACATAATGCTCCGTGATGCTCTAAGCACCCTTATTGAATCTTATATATATTAAAAATATCACACAAGAATATTTTAAAATATACAAAGTTCAATACACACAAATGAAACAATTCATTTTATTCAACAATAAAATGTATCACAAGGATACTACAACATTTATTAAAAATAAAATGTATCACAAGGATACTACAACATTTATTAAAAATAAATAAATAGGAAAAACTACATTGGAAATAAATTCCTTATTCCTATCTCGTAGTAGTCCTTCAACCCGTGTGCCTTGTTCCATTTTCCAACCGTCCACTCCACGAAGGGTGGTCCATAGCGCACATCGGGGGTACCTCGGTTGTGACCTCACTCGTCCAACCATCCACATGTTTTAAACATAGCGAAGTTGTCCTCAACCTTTTCACCAGGATGACGGTTCGCTTCATAGTGGCATTTCTCCTTCTTCTCATAATCTTCTTGAAAGCTAAGCTTTCGCTTAAGTTTCCTTTGATTACAGTTGAAGTCATTGGTCACACTACCATAGTCCTCAGACCATGTAGTGGTCACACCATCGTAGGATCCTTCGTGGCTTTTAGCCGATCCACTAGGCAACACAATAGGTACCAATTGTGTGCCATTAGCCACTAGTCTACCGGATCGTGAACCAAAGTTCTCCGGAGCACTATCGTGTGATTTAGCAACTCCCATGGAAACATCATTTCCAACGTTGCTGCCATCAACTGGCATCACGGAATGTGCAACATCGTTGCTGTTCCGACCATTTGAATGTGCACCTCCGGCAACATTCACGGATCCAACACTTTTGGAGTCCATCGATTTGTTCATTATCAAAATAAATAAGGTTTTAAGATTGTTGGTGATAATGAACCACAATCGATTTAATATCCCAAAAAATAATATTTATATATACACACACTAGTATATAAAATATTATTGGATATTTATCCAAAATATATATATATATACACACAAATATATATAAAATGGATCCAAAGGTTATATATACATGTATATCTACGAAAAAGATACACCAATATATCAACCAAAATTGAAACTAATAATCCTCAGATTATGAGTCCAATCCAAATAATATATCAAAAGAGAGAGAACGGATTTTTGCTTAAAAGCATAATCCAACAACAAGAAAGAAGGAGAAGAAGAAAGAAATGTACGAGTTAGGCAAGATGCCTCTGTTTCCTTAAAACCTTATTTGCCACCTCCCAAAAGTGCTAGGAGCGTTGTGGCCTAGGCTTCCCAGGATAAAACGTACAACGGTTCGACGTTTGAGCACCCAAACGAACGAACCCGGCGAACTAGAGCACGGGACGAACACAGCTACAAGAATGGAGTAGAAGCAGAAGTATTTTGAGGCTTGGAAAAATAATTTTTCTTGTGTGTTCTTGTTACTTTTTTCCCTTTGAAAATTTCTGCTGCACTCTACCCCTTCTTATATAGGAAATGAGGAGTCAATAACTTTTATTATGGCATTTAAGGGCATCCCTACAACTCTTGTAACGGTAACCATTAACATGGGTGTTAATTCAAAAATTAAAATTGAAATTAACTCAAAGAATTAATCCCATAACAGCTGAATTAAATCCCAACAGTCACAAACAAGAGCTTCAGGCCAAACTTTCTGCCTAGGTAGTAGTTTCGGCCTACTACACGAAACATATGATCAAGTTTCGTGGTGGCCCAGGTGGCCCACGAAACAATTGTTTCACACGAAACAAGAAACGTTGTTTCATTTCACACCACGAAAGTTGCATTACAGTGAAACCATTTCTCACTGTTTCACCACGAATTAGTGAAACCATTTCACCAACTAACTTTCGGATAGGAAAATCGCGCACACGAGATTAGGCTTGATCCAAGCCTTTTCGATCTCATTTTTGGGATTTGATTTTCACCCCCCTGCGCGCGAGAGAGAGCCTCTATGCTATACAATTCAATAAGCTTAAAAAGAGCTCATGTATAAATATTGGGGCAAATTCTCTTCCCAAACCAATGTGGGACAAAAGCTCACATTTTCCGTTCATTTTCCAACTCAAATGGGTCAACTTTAAGAATCAATATCTCATTCACCCATTATCCGTTTTGAGCGTACAATATATCAATATCTTCGTCTTACTACGAAGAACCCGAATCCACTTTGACCCGATCCAAATCGGAAGTGGACCCCACTGATAATTGTACCACAAAATAGCCACTTAATATGCCATTTTATGTTATTTTAAGCTATTTTTTCCAACAATATATATATATATATATATATATATATATATATATATATATATATATATATATATATATATCACTGCTGGAAATTTGTCATTTTCCGACCACCGAAAAGTGGTCGGAAACAGCCTTAATTAGGTTGGAAACGCCTGTTCCGACCTCTTTTCCGACCAATTTGGGTATTCGGAAAAATTCCCCTAGCTATTTCCAACCACCAGAGAGAGTGGTCGGAAAGAGTAACCACTTTTCTAAACACGTCGGAAAAAATGGCCAACAGAATAGTTAGGTGCGTCCAGATTTTTCGACCACCGGTGGTCGAAAATTTCAACCACTTTGGTGGTCGGAAATCTGGACGCAGTCAATAAAAAAAATTCATTTCACTACAGAGGAATCCTCTGTAATGAAATATATATATATATATATATATATATATATATATATATATATATATATATATATATATATATATATATATATTATTTGGTGAAAAACATAAAATACACATTTCATATGCTTGAAGATAATTCATTCATCAATATACAATTGAAAATTTAAAACAAGTCAAAATATGGCATTTCTATTAGTCTCTTAAGTCTAAATGTATAAACAGGAAAGACACAAGTTCCCAGGACACATTTGCAGTATGGAAGCAGCTTGTTCCATCATCAGTGTTTCCATTGTCCTTCTGCAGATTAGGCATTTTCACTATTAGGCAGCTGAAAGAAGCAGAAATATATAAACAAGCTAGCTTTATCATTTTCATCTCAGTTTTGAATTGCACTCATGGTTAGAGCTCTCTTAAATGGAGTAATGCAGTTCAACATCATTGCCTCATTTGTTAAACACATGGAATCAACCAACTCATTCAGACATAACAAAGCTTTAGCTTTTACCCAAATTTAAAAATACTAATTTCAGGAGAATAAATTAATAAATTGTTAACTATTGGTCTATTCTTAAGTGGTACTACAAATGAGGTATAAGCATCTATATAAAGTTCTAAACCATAAATGGCTAATAACTATTAAAGTCTTGGACAACAAAAACTCCAAATAAAAGTACTATTATCAAGGTCAAATGAAAGCAATTTCTCAAGTATAAACAAAAGGCAATTGTAACTCAAACCTTGGATATGGTATGCTAAATAAGATTTATTCAAAACTCATGTACCATGGAGTAGTAGGTTACCTTAGTCAAGCCTTTGATTGATTCATCTGTCTCTTCAAATAAGAACCTCTTCAAGACATTATGTACAAAGCTGTCAAAGATTATAAACACTGGTTATGCAAGAGAATTAGCAATAAAAGCAATACACAAGATTCCATTATGAGAAGTTGGAATTGAGCTATATAATCCATACGAGGAAGGCCTCCCACTCTCAAGTTGTAGAGTAACAACAGTTCTCCATGGAAGTGTGAGAAGTGACCGAATCTTGATCCCTCATTTTCTGTCTTGCTTCCCTTCCTCCAATTCAGCTTACCTTAGATATCTTTTGTGCTACTTTCTTCTTTCTTCTCATATGTTTTTACTACTTGCCTCCTGCTTATCTGTCAGTGATCTTTGTTTTGTTAAAGAGAAGGGAGGATAGGAATCCTGCAGACAGTCACAGATTTCCTCATTATTATAAGTAAACAGTAAAATCCGATAGCAGTAGCTCTCCGAAGCTCCATGGAAACTATCACTTGGAAGTTTAATGTACCTTTGTTATTTGTTGCGCCACTTTTGTCACTTGTTGCACTTCCTCTGTCTTCACATCTTCATGAACTTGGTATCCGTTTTCAATTTGCTAGTTGTATAGAAGTTTTACATTCAACACTACTCAGAAAGAAATAAATATCGGCATGTTGTTACCTTTAATGCTGAATCTGCTTGGTCTGAGTTTGCTACATGCTCTACAACTACTCTTTGAGTGCGGAGAAGCTCATTTTCTGACTCCAGATCCCCCCCCCCCCCCCCCGCCGCCCTATTTCTTGGCATCAATCGGTTGTACATCCATTTGCGATGTTTCAGTATATTAGCCTAGAAAATAGTAAACATTAATTTAATAATATTTTAAAATTTGAATAATTCTATATTCTCAAATTGTGTTAATAATATGAGTACTGTATCACTGTTCTTACCTCTACTGGAGATGAAGATGAGTCTATGGATGTTGATACAGCACCCAGCCAAGCTTCCACAAAGAAGAACAAGAAAAAGAAATCCAAAGCTGTGGAAGAGCAAGACTAAATGTATAATTAGTTCCTATTTTATCTAGGGTATAATGATGCAAAATGAGCCACAGAGAGCAAGACTAAAAATGAAGTAGACAGATGTTTCTGATTATAAATGGTGAAACCATAAGTAAAAAATGAATAAATTAGCATGAAGCAAATATGCACACCAAATGTGTAATTAGTTGTATTTCACAAGACCTGGCACTGTAAAATGACAGAAAATCTAGGGAAGGGAAAGGTGTTAAACAGAATAAAAGGAGAATTCTTTCATTAGGGCAAAAATGTATGAATAATAAGTTCATAATTTGTTCACATAGCATAAATAATACATCCACTTTTATTCCTACAGTCCCTCTTTTGGTGAGACTTTATAGAAATTTTAAAATAAATACACCCACTTTTTGTCTTAAAAAAAAAAAAGGAAGCAATGTTCTTTTTCTAAGTTGAAACATAAGAAAATTAATCGAAGAATTGTTTTAGAGAGTGAGCAACAACAAATTTTTTACATTGGAAGTAAGAACACAGAAAGAATGACAGCAGATGAATGCTTAACAACTAGTTTATAAAATGAAAAATGTAAAATGGTTAAGTTAGTCATTTCATGCCATTGCCACAATGTAAGCATTGCTCGTCAATGTATGTATAGCCAACAAAAGATCATGAGTTATACCTGCTACACCTATAAAACATAACTAGTCCAGAAGTTGCAACGAAAACACCCAACCATGCAAATAAAGCACCGCCAGCAGTTAATTTTGGTAGAGTAGGAGCTGTGAATCAAACATAGTTGTAAATATTGAATTTAATCACATGTCAAAGTAATTAATTAGTTTTAATAAAAACAAAAACAAGAAAAAGTTTGCATGAAAAGTTACCCATGATGACTGAATGGATATATGTTACAAGTAGTAGAAAAATTATACACCATAGTATAGGAGCAAAGCCTAGTTTTGAAATTTTCCCAAGCCGGCTGTTCCCATCACAACGTTTTTCAAACATCTTTCTAGCATTTCCCTGCAGAACCACATTTGTCCAAGAAACATTTAGGATCTTTGTTAGAAAGTTGTGCCACAAAGAATCACATCCACTCCAAACTATCTCATCTTATAACCAAACATCGAAACAAACTTACAATAAGCTGAGAGTGTGAAACAATTTGCAAAATAATAATGATGAAGTAGAAAATGATGATGATGATGATGATAATAGCAACAACAACAACAATAATAATAATAATAAAATGAATTTAAGCTATCAATTATTAGAACATAAGTCAAAGTAAAAAGATTTGGTTTGCTAGAATCAGATCATGAATAAGGGATGTCGGAATGTGTAAGTAAGAACTGACAGAAATTGATCTTTATAGGCATTAGTATATTGTAAGTTAAGTGCATAATAATTTTTACCATCTGCTTATGAACATTGTACATTTATAAAGTTGCTGATAAGTAATGAAATAGAATGAAAAAAAAAAAATTGTGGGAGAAAAAGTCTAGCAGGTGAAGCCAAACTCAATTGGAGCTGATACAAACTGGGAAAGCTTGAAATCAGGAACAAAGAAATGATATTGGGGTAGCCAGATGTTTTTATTGTAGCCAGGTGATCTCTTTTTCCGCTTATCTGTAAAATGGCCAGATGTTTTTATGGTAGCCAAGCAATCTTTAACTATAATCTTGGGGTTGTACTGGTTTGTAGACTAGTAAAAAAATACAATAAAATTATATTTTTAAATAAAAAATACTTGCAAGAAAAAGAAAAAAAAATTACTGAGATCATAGATAACCACAATTCAGTTCATATTGAGTCGGAATCAAAATCAGAACACAAGGGTTATCTAGCTCCTATGTCTCCTCATAGTACTGGTTAACTAATAAATCAATAATGACAATGAGCCTCTAAAATTAGGTGACCTAAAGGAGATGCTAGTATTCTAGCCAAGAAATGCTGCTTAGACTTCACAAACCAAAAATTTGACTAAACAAAACACAAATAAGATAGTTAAATAACTAATTTCAAAGCTGTGGAAGTAACTACTATGTAAGATTAACATACAAGCAACAGACCACCGAACCCTGCAACCAAGCAACCCTAAACCACTGACCAAGCAAAACTAAAGGAGGAAGGAGCAGAAGAACTGTAAACTCAGTGAAGATTTTGGACAAAAGTTCATATAACATAAACAAACAACTAGAGAAGTAAAATTTCTGCAGAACAAAGTAAATAAATTCAAATCTTAAATAAAGCAGTAAGCTAAATAAGTTCAGACAGATAATCGGTATAAAATTTCAATCCTAAAAGAAATCTAGACAAAATCAGTTAAGAGAAGTGAAATGGATGTGAGTATGCAACAGATCAGCGAATAAATCAACAAGACAGTAGAAATGCCTAACCTTCTACATTCCCTGAGAGCAAATCCCTCCTCTTGCATTTTCGATGGCGGCGGCAGAACTGGTGCATTAGACGTCGCAAAAGCATCTACGAACGGCTTCTCATCTTTCGGATCGGAGGAGCCTTCAGAAGCGTAGATTGGCGACGAAACAAAGATCGGCTCGTCAGCAAACGGATTCAGGAAACCATCGTCGAATGGAGGATTCGAAGCGTTGGACTGAGAACAGCTGAGGGGCAAAGGGAGAAGACTGAGCAATGAACAGAGCTGAGCAGCGATGGTAGTCTAGGCGATAGACTCAGAGACAGTTGCGAGAGCTTTTTTAAGAGAGGAGTAAGAACAGCTGAGGGGCGGAAATGAAATGAAATCAGGGTTAAGTCTTAAGGGTCTCAAACTCTAACTTTACCAATATATACAATAAATAATTTCTATTTTTTTAAGCATTTCCGACCACAAATTAGAAGGTGGTCGGAAATTCCAACCTTTTTCTGCCCAGTCCACTCTTTCGACGGAAAATTAAAATAATTTCACTTTTTGCGACCATTTTTTGAGTGGTCGGAAAAGTGGTCAGAAAATTGTTAATTTCCAGCAGTGTATCAAAGCTTTATGAGGAAAAATAAGAAGAAAAAAAAGTAAACATTAACCTTAAAATATCGGGTCAATTAACTTAATCACTATACATTAATTAGACAAAATTATTTTAAATGGTAAAAAATTAGATAAATATATATTACTTTCATAATTTTATGTGTTCATCAAAATTATAGGAGTGATAAAGTTCAAATTGAGACAAGCCCTGGTCTAATAGGCAAGCTAATTAGCAAGTTCTGCCCAAACTTTCTAAATTGATAAATAAATAAATAATAAAAATTATCAAGCTTGAATAAATTATCCGTTTTCTTTTCCATTTTTCCCACATGGTAAGAAAAATGCATGTGTAGAGTATATTCTTTTTTTGTTTCTTTTTTTTTTTTTTTTCATTTGGTGTCAACGTGTCATATGGGATTTTCACAATGCTTTAAGCCGTGACGTTTTTATTTTTTATTTTAAAGATCATCTATGTAATGGATTTTGAGGAAATTTTTGCAAAGAAAAAAGTGAATATAAGTTTTTAAAAGGTGGGATTTTTTTATAGTATTTCACTTATAAAAAACTTTTCTTAAGATCTTTTGCAAATCTCACATTTACAGCTGTGAAGAATGTGTAAGTTGTTCCTTTGGCACCTGCTCTTCCTGTCCGACCAATTTGTTGAACAAATTTAATAGGCACGGCCGCCAAGGCCGTCCAAGGCCGTTTGGAACGAGGACGTCGGTTTATGCAGGCTGTTTGAGGTCCAGATCTGGACCTCATGTTTGATAGCCGTGGTTATTCGGCTGTCCTCGCCGGACAGCCACGACTGTCTGTGAAATACGCAACCACCAGTTCTCCTCGTCAGACAGGCAGTGGCTGAAATTCTTTTTTTTTTTTTTTTTTATTTATTTTTTATTTTTTATTTTTAATAATTGAATAGGCAACCGGTTAGCAACCTGTAAATAAAGTTAATCGAACAAATTTAGCTGGTAAGTGTGACTAATTAGACTTTAATTTAGTTCATGGAGGGAATTTAGTTCGCAGTAGTAGATAGACGTATTTAACACTTCTACCTAAATTTAATTTAGCAATACATTCTTCTTCCTTAGCTGTCAAGTTCTAATTATTCGGAGTCAAATCCACTTTGTTTTAGCTCTATTTATTTATTTACTTATTTATTTGTATAAGAAAGAAAATTCTCAATTTCTCAAAGGTATGTACTAGGTAAACTATGTTGTACTAGTATTATGAGGAAAACTCTCAATTACTCAATGGTATTGTATTAGTAGTATGTTTATTAATTATTTCAAATTATTGAGTTAGTTAAGTTATTTTCGATTTTTTTTGAAACATTATTTCAATATTTAATTTATAAAATATCATCATCAATATTTTTTTTAAATAAAAAAATTTACGCTTATATTATGTATATTTTGTTAATTTTGTCCTATGTTTTTTTTTTTTTTAACACAATCTTGTCTTATGTTATTTTACGGTCAAAATTTTAATAACTTGACCTAATTTCACTCAACTTAATCAGGGCAGCTCTGAGCATGTCTAACATGCGCGACCGCACATGGCCTCCAATTTAAACAAAAAAATAATATGTATATATAGGATAGAGAATTTCAGGCTAACTGCGGGGAGATTGGACCAATTAATTTGTGATAGGGTAAAATCGAGCCCAATTGGAAATTACTTTTGATAGTACTAATATCCACGTGTATGCGGTCTAAGTACTAAATGAGAACGAGTAGTAGTAGTAAAGGTTATTTTATTAATCAGAAGGTGACCCAATACAATCTAAATGGCTATCCCGAGGGCCGACTGACTGCGGTCGGGCTGCTTTGTAAATAGCCTATTGGTCGTTCCAAAAGTCCCCCTCACTGTAGCCGCCGTGGGTATTTATAGCCTTTGGGCGGAGACAAACCTCTGGCCTACCGGCATGTAACCCACGTAACGTCCACGCGTCTTCACCCGGTGAACCTTCTCTTCCAACGCCTCATATTGCCACGTGCCTCTCTCCAACATCTCTGTCTCTTTTTAAAGTAAAGGCACGATGACCGGGAAATAACACCAGTCGGGAAGTCTACCGGTTGGGTCCGACCGCCTCGTTTTAACGACGCCCGACCCAAAGATCCTGCACAAACTACAAGAAGAATCTATCTTATGTCGGTCGGGATATATCCTACCAAGAGCCCCCCAGCCCGGGGCGTTTTGAACTGCCCGGGAAAAAACTGGACGGGATGGAAAGTCCTTGTCAATCGGGCTTCGATCCCGACCGCCCAGCTGTTGCTAGTCGCGCCACGTATCGGTCTGCAGGAATTTTGGGGTCTGTAATGGTCAAATCGCGCAAGTGGGCGACTTCCCGCCAAATCTTCTTCTATAAATAGGTCTCCCTGAGGTTCATTTCAACTTTTACAACTCTGTGAGAATCAATCGGAGCTTCCCGAGCAAGCAGCACTGTAGATCGGTCGAGCAACATATTTTTACCTCCCGACAAGCTTCACTTACCGGTAAGTCACTTCTTTTCCCTCTTTTTACTTCTTTATTTTCTTAGTTTCTCATATAACAGCCAGTTCTAGCACCCCACTAACCCCGACCAAAAGTAACCGACCCCTTTCCGCTGAAACGGCGATCTCCTTTATGAAGGGGATATGCCAGACTCGGATAACCTAAACGTTTCGGGGGCGGACTACGATAACACGATCGAGGAAGTTAGTGAAGAAACGATGACAGAGGCATCCTCACCCGAAGTTACCGAAGTCGTTTGAAGATCAAAGGCCACTCCCGAACGAAAAAGCTCTTCTAGGTCTGAAAGCTCGACCAGCTCAAGCGGCTTAAGCAGCGATAGCGATAGCACCTCAACAAGCGGCCGTGAATCCTCTTCCCCTCACGCTTGAGAAACGCCCACGAGCACCATCGGGACCGATCACGGAGCTCACGTTCCTTCACGCGACCGAGAAGCTACGCCCGATCCGGTCGATGAAGAACCGGCCACATCAATAGCCAAAGAACCGGAGTTCGTCTTCCTCAATAGCGAGAGCGTTGAGCAGCAGGAGTGCCTTTTAACGACTCGCGAAGCTGCGAAGATCTCAGCAAGGCTAAGCGGCCGGGTAAAATTCGACACCCGTAGGAGCCTCGGGGGAATTAAAGAGCGTCACCAAGGGAAATGGATCGGGATGCACTTCGACTCATTGCAGGCCCCGATCACGTTCCCCTACTCTCCCTTGCTGACCGCCTTCTTAGGCATTTACAGGGTCTTGCCCGCTCAGATATGCCCGAACGCCCATCGCATATTGGCGTGTTTTCCGCAGATCTGCGCTCGGCACAACGTTACGTGCTTGATGGAGCTGTTTAATTATATCTACACGGTCAAGCCCTTAGCGGCTAAGTACGGTGGCGGATTCCTAATGGTTCAATCCCGGGATCACCTGTGTTCGATCGATGATCTACCCAGGAATAACCGAGGATGGAAGAACAGAATATTCTCGGTCGAGTATGTTCCATGGATTCTCCCGATCGACCGGACGTGGGGGACGCATTACAGGAAGCAAGTGCAACCACCAGCTACCCGGGCCCTTCGCGAAGCAACCTTCCGCATATCGTGTGAGTACTACGAGTATAAGATCTTCCGAACGCGGGAGGCTTAAGACAACGCCCGATTGCCGCCGCCTCGAAACGACCAAGAGCGAAAGTATAAACCTCGATCGATGGGCGTATCGATTGCTGTAGCGGCGCCTCAAGCCGAACCGACCGACGAAGGTCTAACACTAACTATACTTTCCCGGTCATTTCCTGCCGATTGATTGTTATTATTTTTAACCTTATGGTTTATGATTGCAGAGATGGGTCCAACTCGCGGGTTCCCCGAGCCCCCCGAGCTAAGATGACGCTCGGGAAGAAGGCCACTAAAGCCGAGACATCGGCCGGGCAAGAAGCCGACGACGTTTCTGTCCCTACCGCACAACCGCTCGGTGCTTCCACCACCCTTCCAAGCGATACCACGACCGACCCACTAGCCCTCCGAACCCCCGAACGAAAAGGCAAGGAAAAAGCATCCGGGAAGGACATAGAAGAGACGGGCGCTCTTAAGCGTCGTCGCAAACAAAGCCCTCCGAGCGGAGTCGTCGCAAACAAAGCCCTCCGAGCGGAGTCGTCTCGAGCGGGGAACAGTCTCTCCTTACCCGGCTGAACAATCTACAGCCGGTCGGGGAGGATAGGAGCAAGCGGACACCGGCGCAAATAGCCGAGAGGGGTGCTCAAGACCTGGTCGAGGTTTGTTTTATTGCATCTTCAACTTTATTTTCAACTTTAGTCGCTCGAGCTAACTTATTATTTTTGTAGGTATCCCGAGCAATTCAGAGCCTCCAATACCGAGCCTTGTTGGCCAACGAGGCCGAGGCTTTGAAGAAGGTCGCCGAGCGGCGAGGGAAGGAAAACGCCGAGCTTCAACAAGATCTGAAGGCGGCAAAGGATGCCCTACCGATCGCTGAGAAGGCCGCTCGGGTTGCGCTGAAGGAAGCAGGTGAACTGAAGACCCGATTGGGCAATCTGGAAGGGTTGGCGAAGTTCCTCTGCCGTGATGAGTCTACGCCGACACATTCTTCCGAGCCTTGATGAAGAATAAGCTCGGGGAAGAAAAGATTTGGACGTCCGGTCACTGGGCCGATGTGTCCGACCAACGGGCGATGCGGGTAGAGACCCGGTCGATAATGGAGGAGGTCTTCGAGGGCGAAGATCTAAAGGCGGTGTTAACCACGCTTCCGGACGAGATTCCCGATCCTAGCCCGACGCCCTTCACCGAGCCGTCCACCTCTGGAGTTGCAGCCGAACCGAGCACCGGTGACTAAGATGAGGGGAAGGGCGTGTAGTCCCCGACCGACCTTGTAATTTTCGTTTTAAGTTTTGTAAACTTAACTCAGTCGGGAGCCCAGTCCCGTTTGTATAGGGAAACTTTTATTTTAAATGAATGAATTGCTTCTCTTAGTTTTTGTCTTTTATGAACTTTTTCATTTTGGTAATCAATTGATTAATTTGATTACCCTCCCTAGCCGCCACACTACCGGACACATGAGGAACGAATGAGTGCGAGAGTGTTTTAGGTAGGTTGATCGGGCAGATCCCGGATGCCCTGTTCTCCCGAACGATGGCCTGACACGATTGTCAGCCGAAGAAGAGCGTTTTCTTCCGGACGTTATAAGTTTCCCGGATGAGATGTAGAAGACTTCAAAATCTGTTAGGTTTTTACCCCTATCGGTCGGTGCCGAGTGAGGGGTGTGTACCTGTATCGGCTGTAACTAAAAATTTTAGATCCCGGTATAATCGGGTAAGTTTTAGCGACATTGTGGTCGTTGGGCTTTTGCCCAACTTGATCGTTGATGCTGAGTTTTGGTCAAATATTTCACAATCAAAATAACTTCCGAAATGGATTTAGCCGAACTACTTGCTATTTACACATCTTGACAGTCGGTTGAGCCGCCGTGCACAGACGAGCGAGCAATCATAGATCGACAATACATACTTTATTCCCGTACGCAGACGGACATACAAATTTTACATATAAAATAAAAGATGGGCGTGCCCACTCGCAGGTTGAGCCCCTAACCCATCCGAAGTTACATAACAAAATCAATGTCGAAATAAGACCAAATTCTCATAATTCCATGTGCCATCAATCACTATCCCGGTTGTTGTTTCCAATCGATAAGTGCCCGGGCGAACGACCGATGTGACCAGATACGGTCCCTCCCAATTCTGGGATAATTTGCCTCCTTCCAGGGGTTGACTCGCCTCTCGTCATCGCAGTACATAATCTCCGACCTGGAAGTACCGCGGATGAACCCGCACGTCTTTAGTACTCTTCACTCTTTTTTGATATTCGGCCATGCGTCTAGCCACGATTTCTCTTTTCTCCTCCACACCATCTAGATCCACGACCAAAGAATGTTCGTTCCCTTCGGCATTGTATGACCGCTCTCTAGCCGTCGGGATCCAATCCTCGATTGGTAGGCGCGCCTCAGCGCCGTAGACTAGAGCGAACGGTGTTTCCATCGTTGCCTCTCTAGGGGTCGTGCGATATGTCCAAAGCACTTACGGGAGCTCCTCGGCCCAACTACGACCAGCTGAGTGCAGTTTCTTCTTTAGTCCTTCCAGGATGGTTCGATTGGCATTTTCCACCTGAACGTTTCCCTGCGGGTAAGCTACCGATGATCGGATCGAAGTTGTCCCGATTATCGCCAAGAAGTTCTGAAAATATTGGCTCACGAATTATCGACCATTATCACTTATCAAGTGAACGGGGACACCAAACCGAGAGACCACATTCCGCCATAAAAACCGTGCACATTGTTGAGAAGTGATCGTGGCCAAGGGCTCGGTCTCAATCCATTTTGAGAAATAATCAATTGCCACTATAACAAAGTTCCGCCGTCCGGACAATTGCGGAAAAGGCCTCAAGATATCCACCCCCCATCGAGCGAACGGGATTGCAGTCGTGACCGATTGATAAAAGGTTGCCGGACGACCAGGCATCCGAGCTTAAAGTTGACATGTTTCACAACTTCTTGCAAGCTTTTCACAATCTAACTGAATGGACGGCCAATAATACCCGATCACCATGATACGCTGAGCAAGCGAGCGAGCTCCCTGGTGCGACGAACATATGCCGAGTGTAACTCGTTCATGACTAGGTCTGCTTCAAAAGAGTTCAAACATCTCAACAAAGGACCACCATACGATCGTCTGTACAAGCGTCCATCTTGCACTTGGAATCTTGGTGCCCTTAATTTCGCCTTCCGAGCCCGTTGCGGATCGTCCGGTAAACGGTCATGCAGCAGATAGTCCATTAAGTCAGAGATCCAAGTTTCTTCAGCCGGTTGAATCGAGATGACCGATAATCGATGAATACTGCGTCTCGGAATCACCAAAATGCGAGCAATCTTAGACATATGCTCAGGTGCATCTTGTGCTAGCTTCGATAGGATATCTGCATCGGCATTACCCAGTCGGGGAACATGGCGGACAGTATACGCCCGGAATAAGTTCAGTTTCTCCATCGCTAAGTCAAGATAATCTTGTAATCGTTCTCCATTGACCTCATATTCACCAAGGACTTGCCCCACCACCAACACTGAATTAATCTGTGCTCGGATATAATCAGCCCCCAAATCCCGAGCGCATTGTAGGCCATTGACAAATGCCTCATACTCTGCTTCGTTGTTGGTCGGGGTAAACTGATACATTAGAGCGTAGTAAACTTTAAACCCCTCCGGGCTCGTGATCACAACTCCTCCGCCCGCTCCCTTTTTACTACTCGACCCACCGGTGGCCAATGTCCACCAAGCTGCTTTGAGTATCCTGAGCAGTGCATTCGACCAAAAAATCGGCCAAAGCCTGGCCTTTGATAGCCGGTCGCGGTTGATAGTCTATAGCATATTGTGTCAACATTAACGGCCATTTGACTAAGCGTCCGGATGAAGAAGCGGTGCGAAGGACTGCTCCGATCAGTTGGTCCGTCAAAACACGTATGACTCGTCCTTGGAAATAAGGAGCCAATTTCTTCGCCGTCGTATATAAGGCATAAACAATCTTTTCAAGACGGGAGTAGCGAAGCTCCGGACCATGGAGCGCATGGCTCACATAGTAAACCTGTCGCTGAACCCCCTCCGGATCTGTCCGGCATAGCACCGCACTGACAGCCCGATCGGACACGGCCAAGTAAACGTCAAGCTCTTCCCCGGGCTCGGATTTAGACAGCACAATTGGGGACATCAAATACTCCTTCAAATCATCGAAAGCTGAACGACATTCATCGTCCCACACAAATCCGTTGACCTTGCGTAGCACTTTGAAGAATGGTAAGGCGCGTTAAGCCAACTTCGAGAGGAACCTGCTCAAGGCCGCCAATCTCCCGGTCAACTGTTGCACCTCCCGAACGGTTGTGGGTGGTTGCATGTCGAGGATTGCTTTAACTTTGGCGGGATTTGGCTCAATCCCTCTCTTCGTCATCATATAGCCTAAGAATTTCCTGGTCTGTACAGCGAACGTGCACTTGGTCGGGTTCAAATGTAGCTGGTACGTTCGCATAATCTGGAAGCACTGTCAGAGATCACGAGTATGGTCCGCTCGGTCCCGACTCTTCACAAGCATATCATCAATATAAGCTTCTATGGTCTGGCCTAGCAGGTCTTCAAAGAGCATGTCGGTCATGCGCTGATATGTGGGTCCCGCATTGCGTAGGCCGAACGGCATAACCCGGTAACAATATAAACCATCAGGCGTGATGAATGCCATTATACACTCGTCTTCATGGTTCATCATGATCTGATGATAACCATTGAAAGCATCCATGAAGCTCATTAGCTCGGCCCCGGCCGTTTCATCAACTATCTGATGAATGCTTGGTAGGGGATAAGGATCCAACAGGCACGCCTTATTCAGATCGGTGAAGTCAATGCACATTCTCCAGGATGGAGGCTTAGGAACCAACACTATATTGGCCTCCCACTCGGGATAAGTGACCGGGCGAATGTGCCCGATCGCGGCCATCTTCTTCACCTCTTCGCGGACAAACTCCCGGCGATCGGAAGACAAATGCCTAGTCTTCTGTTTGATCGGTTTAGCGACGGGATCCACAGCCAACTGGTAGCAGATAACAGTTCGGTCGATCCCGGGCATATCCTCGGGCCCCCATGCAAATAAGTGTTCTGAACCACTCGGCTGCCCGACCAAAGTCAAAACAACTTATGGTTTGATCATTACCTTATTCATGACCTTTTTTTTTTTTTTAAAAATAATCTTTAGAAGGCTAATTTGGAGAAAGAATCAAGGGAGTTGATTGAGATCTTGACAAACATTTATTCATGCAATGTACCTTGGGAAGGTTTTTGAATTTTCAATCATACAAGGAAATTAAGTTTGTATTACGATTCTACAAGGAGAGAGATACAACTTGAAATTATCCTTTCAAGGGAAGAAATTAGTGTTATTGTACATCTTTCGTGAATGAGGATTTTCTTAAACTATAGGAGTTACTAAGGAGGTAAAAGTGGTTTTAGAAATTAAAGAGGGTAGTGTTCTTGATGGATTTAATTAACTCGGAGTAGCCCGAATTATTAAACCTAATAATAAAGTAAATGGATAATACAGTAATAAAAGACAAGGAATAATATATGTCGCGGAGACAATTCTTGTATTCATAATAGTTTGTAGGAGAATTACAAGGAAAATGTAAAGATTAGACAAGAAATTGAATGATTTTATAACAAAGCCCCCTATAACCGCTCCATGAGAATAGGGTGGGCGGTTGGATCCCCTTTGACCGGGTCCGCGTGCACACGCCCGAGGCCGAGGACACCTCAACCGAGGCTGCCCTTCAACGTAGACCCATCGGGACGTAGCTGCCCCAACCGAGGTCGACCCAGCCAAGTCGAACTTGACCGAGGTCGCCCTTAGCCTCCAAGATCACATCTCCTCTTTTTCATCGGGTCGGTTTGCCCTAAGCCCGTTTCTAATAAATCCATCATCAATACCCCACTCTCCGAGTTGCGAATCTTCTGCAGCGAAGGAGAGTAGTCCCGAACCAAAATCCAACTCAAAATTACAAGAATAATTACTTGTTGCAACCCCTCTTCGTGCATCCTTACATGGGACTGCCTCCCTTCATGTTGGTGATGTCCCCTGGAGGCACGTGGCGGAGACCCTTCCTTGACTCCTCGCCTAGAGGACACTCACCTACCTGGTGACATGGCCGCCCTCATTTAGCACCCAGCTAGCACTGAGCACCCCTAGCCGAGCTCCCCTCCATATGCCTAGATTAGTGTTCCTATATGTTTTCGCCATGTATTTTGGATTCCTTGGTTTGTGAATGAAACTTCTGATTTATGCGCTCGCTTTACTTCTTTCATGCATTTTTCCTTGATGTGTTCTCATCTTCGGCGAGCCCATGAGACGGCCCCCTTGATGTGTACTCGTCTTGGGCGAGCTCATGAGGTGATCTCCTTGATGCGCTCTAGTTTTGGGCAAGCTCATGAGATAGTCACCTTGACGTGTCCTCGTCTTGGGCGAGCTCATCATGAGATGACCTCCTTGATGCGTCCTCGCCTTGGGCGAGTGTAATACCGAGTTATTTTATATGTATTATTTGTACAAAGATATTATTTTATGGGACCCAAAACTATTTTAGACTAGTCTACTATTATTTTATGGATATTACTATTACTAATATAATATAATATCTAATTTTTGAATTCTCAAACTAATATGTTTTAATTAAATAAACTTAAAGTTTGTATATATCTGTGTGTGTGTGTGTGTGTTAGTCTTGTACGGTTGAAGTCTTAATATATATGTTATGTATGTTAATAGGTTAATATGTACTTACCAGGACTATGTGGTCTAATGGTACTCGGGTTGGACTTCTATTTGGAAGATTATGAGTTCAAGCCTCAATGGAGGCGTTATTGATTTTTTGTGTTTCAGTAGGTTGAGAAAGTATATGAACAGTTACTACAATATAATAGAGCCAGTAATGGGTTGAGTCTCTCTTGTCCCTTGTTGTTTTATGGTTAATATAATAGAGCCAGTAATGGGTTGAGTCTCTCTTGTCCCTTGTTGTTTTATGGTTATGCTTCGGGGACGAAGCATCCTTTTAAGGAGGATAGATTGTAATATCCCGTTATTTTATATGTATTATTTTGACATAGATATTATTTTATGAGACCCAAAACTATTTTAGATTAGTCTACTATTATTTTATGGCTATTGCTATTACTTAACTTCATATTACTAATATAATATAATATCTAATTTTAGAATTCTCAAACTAATATGTTTTTATTAAATAAATATAAAGTTTTACTATATATATATATATATATATATATATATATATATATATATATATATATTAGTCCTGTACGGTTGAAGTTTTAATATATATGTTATGTATGTTAATAGGTTAATATGTACCTAAACTACAATATACATATGTGAGCTTAAGCCTAATAGATATATAATTACTAGTTGTGCCTAATACTTAATTAACCTAGGTTAGTATTCTGCCGAATGAAAACTGATGTGGATAATTCACCCATGAAGTTTATGTGTACTCTATTGTGTATAGAACATGCATGAACATGTGAAAATGAAGAGAGAAGATGGAGTAGTTTATGTGTACTCTATTGTGTATAGAACATGCATGAACATGTATGAAAATGAAGAGAGAAGATGGAGTATATGAACAAGGAACAAAAGATATAAGAAAGCAAGGTTCTTTTATTAACGTGTGTTCTTGCAACTCTAGAGAGGGTAGAGAGAGTGGAGAGGAAAAGCCCCTAACAATGAGGGCTAAGGCCTTATTTATAGGCCCAAAGGTTGACGGGTTTGACTTTGACCCATTTACCCGAATCGTTTGACTCCGACCCAAACAGGAGCACGGAACGTACGGAGAGGCTGAACCCGGGGTATAATCCCCATCAAAAACAAAGGAAACAAAACCCTTGAGAATCCACCTTTCGTTTCTCAATTCCCTAATCAGCAGCCGATGCCGACCTATTCTCCTTCATCACCAATTCTTCCTTTCGGTGTCATTGGAATTCTTCCTGTGTCATTGGAATTCAGGTAAGATTTATGTTCCCTAAAATTTCTTTTACCCCAAATCAAAAATCACTTTTCCTATCTGTTTATGTGATTCATGATTGTAATGAATTTGTGATATTTAATGTGGAAAGTTATTTGATTATATTATGTGAATAGATATATGAGTTTATATGTTTTGAAAACCCTGCATATGTGATATGGTGATTAAAAAGGAAAAAAAAAAGTTTACTCAATTTGATCATTGCGTGAGAAAATTTTGACTGGCACAGCTGGAAAGAAAAATTCGTGAAAAATGCTTCCTAAACTTATTTTTGCTTCATTGTTTTTTTTGGAGAACCCAGATTTGTTATATTTGATGTTTGTAAAAAGTTTTGGTTAAAAATACGTTTCAGTTTTTCCATAATATTTCAGAAAGTGGAGGCAGTGTGCTGCCAGTTCAATTTTTGTCTGGCGCAGTGTTAGAAAATATTTCGGGAAAAATACTTGTAGACCTTGGATTGACTTGAAATTTTTTGTGTATAATCTAGACTTAGTGTCCCTCATATCTGAAAATTTTCATGTAGAAATTTGTTACCGATTGTTCTTATTAAATTTTGCAATTCAGGTTATACCTTCTGACAAAATATATTGTGTGAAAAAATATATTGTATATTACAGAATATGTATTGATGCCGCACGTATGTGTGTAATATATATATATAGGAAAAATATATATAACTATTGTATAAATGTCTGTGATTGCCGTATGTGTGTATTCATTTCATCATAACAAAATGTTTAACTATTACTTGTTTATACTATGCCGTATTGCTTAAAAAAAAAAAAAAAAAAAAAAAAAAGTACACGTGTTCAATTATGTGTATATGTGGGTGTGAATATAGCAATTTATTTTTTAAAAAAAATATTTTTTTAAATATACATGTACTGTACGTACATATGCTACTTACTTATTATTATGTTTTGGAGAATATATATTTTGGAGAAATCAAATATTTTGAGGAAAAGATATTTTGAAGAATTTGTACTACCTCTATATTGTGGACTAAAACTGACTTGGGAAAAATTATGTGGAGAAAAATATGATTGAAAAATCTATATTTTTTCTTCTGGAAAATTTCATGTGGAAATGTGTTACCGATTTTTCTTAGTAAATTTTGCAATTCAGGTTATACCTTCTGAAAATTTCTGTCAATTTCTTATTTGAATTGTTGAGAATTTGCTTGCTTGAGAAATAATAGTAATGTTATCATTTTTATAAAGATGGAGGATAAAGAAAAATGGATTCTTAAGAATTGTCTAGTATCCTGTTATGAAATTCTGGATACTTGGGTTATGACCCAGTTTGTGGTTTGTTGTGGAGTGAGCGGTTGAATATACCGACTCAATAGTGAGCTTAAAAACTCTCTGTTATTTTTGAGTAGTGAGCAGTGGATCGAAACATATCCTGTCTCACTAGGACTTTTAATCCTGTTATTTTGAGGAGTGGTTAGCGGAGTCTACCAGTAGGGTATCTACCCTGTTGAGTAGTAGTCAGTGGAAACGTATCCTGACTACTACGACTAGTTACTACCCAATGAGCTTGGAAACCCATTAGGGGTGTGCACACTTAAGGTATTAGTTCTGTTCCACTTTAATAGGATTTTTGCGTAGTGTTCAGTAGAGTGAAGTTCACTAGGGCTTATTGAATAAGACCTTGCCCATTATTTGGTTGGCTTAAATGGGATTTCTGCGTAGTGTTCAGTAAAGTTATTACTGTTCTCTAGCGCTTAAATAATTAAGACCCTGCCCATTATTTGAGATTGAATGGGATTTTGTGTAGTGTTTAGTAGGGTGATTACTGTACACTAGGGTTTGATGAAACAAGACCCTGCCCATTGAGATTGGTGTTCCTCTATTTTGGAAAAAAATATATTACGTTTGAAATGTTTCTAAAATTCTTATTGTGAAAAATACTGATTTGGTATTATTGATGAAAATAAAAATGTTTAAGGGGTCATTCTAGATGCAAACTATCTGCTCCTATGTGTTACATGCTATGTGCAAAATGTTTTACAGGGTGAAGTAGATCTTACAAGCTTTATGCTGAATTTGTGTGTTTCTTTGTTTTCTATTCTTTAAATGTTTTTGCAGGAACTCTTGCTTGAGCATTGGGCATAAGAATGAGCGAACCACCTAGAGAAATCATTTATTAGTTAGACAGTTGAATTGTTAATTGTTTTTATACTAGTACATATCTTGAGTTGTTTATTGCAAGTTGTAAATTTAGCCTTAGCACTTAGGTTGGTGGTTGACTAAGTGTGGCGGTAACACCCATTTTCTTTTGATTAGTTAATGTTTCCGCTATGAGTTTAGTAAATTGTAAATTAAGAAAAAAAATTTAAGAAAATTTTGGATATGAAAATTGGGGTTCAGGAATTCCAAATACGTTCTAACACGATTCCTAAACATGCCAAGACTCCACACTAATCATATAACGGTTCAGGAACATCCGGAACCACAAGAACATCAAGAAATCTATATGCAAAGTCCTAAATACAAGTCCAAGGCTAGACTCAACACCCGATCATGCATAATCCCACCTAAATATACCAAGAACATCATAATACGAAATTCACGATATAAACCCTAGGGTTCTAGACATAATTAAAATACAAGATCATACACATAATCAATCACAATATCAAGAACATCAAGATTATCAAATAAGCACAATATAAATCCTATGCAAGGGCTCTATCAAGACTCAATCACATAATTAGACGTACGATTATTAAAGGAGCCAATGAATAGGATATAGCAAGAAAAATAGGTTTTGTAAGACATGGGTTACCTCTTAGCCCTAATGAATATCCTTGGCTACTAAGGTTCTTCCCTAAGATCTCCTTCCAATGGATTTCTCCAAGTTTGGTGGCAGGGAAATTCCTTTGCTAGGTTTCCTCGGGAATATCTCTCATGGTAATATTAATTGTGGTAGGGTTTCTAAATGCTTCCTAATTCCCTATATATATAGATTCAGGAGTCATAACTAGAATCTGAATAATAAATGCCCACTTTTCCTAGAAGAAGAAGAAGAAGAAGAAAAAGAAGAAGAAGAAGAAGGGATTTTAGGGATTTGGTGGGGGTTAAGAGGGTTGGGTTCCCTTGAAGTGGGTTGGGTTCCCTTGAAGTTTTAAGAAACACTCATGGTCTAAGAGCTTGGTTCTCTAAGTGGGAGGCTTAGGGTTTAATTTTCATTGGTTATATTAGTATTTTTTGTGCACTCCTTTTATGCTTTTGAGGGTTTTCTATTATTCATTTGTCTTAGGGTGGGAAGAGTCCCGATTAGGCTTTCTAGTTGCACCTATTGATCTTACCGAGTGTTGGTTTCGGGATTCATAGATCTGTAGGAGGCACGAATTTAATCCTTCAATCAATCCGAGGGGCAGAGTAAGAGGGATTCAAGCTTATTGAACTAATTAACTTGGCTTTTATTAAAAGTATGGGGGTTCTAAATAATCGAACTAAATAAGCGGTTATACTAAAAGGTAGTTTACAAGGGTTCGTAGTTCATCTATCATAGACAGAATTCTTCTTCCGGATTCTCTTCCAACTGGTTCGTATGGTCCTCGTCTCCTAGGGCTACGTTTTCTGCGTCGATCCCAACTTCGGCTTCGAGGTCGGCTTGGGTGCGACTGATGACGAACACCTTTCTAGGTGCCCCGTAGTTCCCTCGATTGTTCACGTTCCCCGATTAGACCGCGACCGTGGGCTTTGCACTTGGGGGTTGGTTACACTGGAAAGCCTTGTGTCCTTCTCCTCCGCAGTTGAAGCACTGTAGGGTGTTTCCGATACAATCCTTGCCCCTATGATCCTTGTTACATCTACTGCAAAGGAATTGTTTTACGTTGGCTTCGTTGTATCTCGTAAGCGGTCCTTGGTTTGGCGGGTTGGCCGCTCTTGCGTTGGAGTCGTTCTGGGTCCTTTTCACAGTCCGTCCCCCACTTCCGGTATTCCTTTTGCGGATTTGTTCTTGGACTCCCTGTTGTAGAAGCTGGATCTGGTAAAGGTCGGCGACGCTAGTTTAAGCCTCGTTAAAGGTTCTGGGCTTACTTATGGTTAGAGCCTTTCGAGCTTCGAAGTTGAGGCCCGCCACAAACTTCTCTATTTTAGTCGCCTCTGTAGGCACCAATTCTGGTGCGAAACGAGCTAGCTCAAGGAATCGTTTGTGGTATTCCATGACCGTGATCACTCCCTGTTTCAGGTGGAGGAATTCTTCGTACATGGCTGCCCTTATGTGTGCGGGGTAGAACCGTCCCCGTAATCGTGCCTTCAAGGATTCCCAGTTGAATCCCGGTTCTTTCTTACAAGCAGGTCCTTCGTGAACCCACCAAAGATTGGCCTCGTGTCCGAAATAGAACGAGGTTAATTCCACACGGCGTCCCTCCGGGCACTCCACTACCTCAAAGAACTTGTCAAATGTTCGGATCCATTCTTCAAGGGTCGTGGGATCTTCTTCCCCTGAGAAGATATGCGGGCGATGGTTTGAGACTTGGCGAGCTATATCTGAGTTTCCGTTTTGCGGCAGTGGTCGGTTGTTGATATGGAGGATGGCGTTGCTCTGTGTCTGGGCGACCTGGTCAGTTGTTGTAGGTTCAGGGGTTCTTGACTGACTCCTTGTTAGGGCCATCCCGGTGTCTACAGGATCAACACCGATCGTAACGATAAGTTAGGGACTTGCATCCTTACCTTGGTGTTATAATTTATAAGGGGCTTTCAAGCTAAGCACAGAATATATTAGGGAGAAGTTAAGCAGGTAATGTTAGATAAACTCACAGTCTCACCTCGTGTCCTAGACTTCCTAGATCCTATGTATTTATGTACCTAGAGTCCGAACTTAATGCCCTAAAGTCTTGTCCTTTGGGGTCTTATCCTAGGGTCGAACTTAGGCTCCGATACCAACTGTAACACCCCTAAATTTTAAAATATTTAAAGCCTATAAAGTAAATGCGAATCTAATGTTAAATCCCAAACAGAGCATAAACGAAACATAATAGTCGGGGTGCTATGCCACATCTAAGTTAGGGAACTTAGATGCACAGGCTAACTAACTGACCAAAGTATAAATCCATAGATCCATAATTGAGTACAAATCAAGGCACGCAGGCCGTCTTACTGAAAACTACAACTATCTAAGCTAAGTACGGGAATCCAACTAGCGCACTCCGAGATACTGATCTGAACCTGAAAACATGCGGTGTAACAACCGTCAACGAATAATGCTGGCAACCCACTCCAACGCGTTAAGTACAATATAGGTAGATATAAGGGCCCATGATCCATTGTGGACCAGATGAATTAATTAATGGGGATTCTAGTCTAATTAAATCCTTTTTAATTATATGTTAATGGACATAATTTCATAATTAATCCGGGTACAAGGCCGTAACACGGGGTGTTACACCACCCCCTCTCTACGAGTAGTGAAAATGAGTCCACGGTGAATTTTTACTACTTTCATTGAACGGGACGGACCACCTCAAGAACAAAATCATTGGAAATATTTGAGTTGGTGCTCATAGTTCCACATTCTATCTACCGTCTTTCCTCTTGGAGTCTTGAGCTTGTAGCTGCTGGGACGAACTACGGCTGCTACCACGTACGGGCATTCCTACCTCTTGGCGAAATTGCCCCCTCCTAGGGCTGGCCTACCTCACGCCTCCACAAGATGTAGCCGCCAACCTAGAAGTAACGAGGTCGGACACACTTATCATGGTAGGTCTTAGCTTGGCGTCGGTAATGCTCGACACGGAAGGTCGACCTGGAAGTAACGAGCTTGGCCTCCACCTCGCCTGGGGGAGTACGCTTGTCTTCTTGTTTCTGTGGTCTAGCCAATAGGTAGCTCGAGTTTGCACGAGGAAGACTGGGTAAGCCTCCAAACTGGACATTTTGAGGTCCTCCACCCAGGTTATGTTGGAGATCTGCTCAGGTGCCGAGGTCGAGGGGCTGGGCCGAGCATGTCCCCTTGTGTACTTCCTCAATGATAGATTTTGCCTTGTTAGGGTATAGGCATTGCAGTAGGGGGTCGTTATAGGACCTCTTGTTGAGTGTATAACTGAGGAGCAAGTAGGTTTTACCTACCTGCTCGACCTCAGCCTTGTCAGCCCGTAATAGGTTCTTCCGTTAGGTAGTACTGAGCTGGGGCGTCCCCCCTATACTACTGTTAGGGAATGCCAAGGTCGGGTCGTCGTGCACGACCGCGACCATGGGTTGATAACTCTTCCTTCTGCTAGGCGAGGTTGGACTTCGTCAATTCTACTAAGGAGAACATATGCCGAGGTTCGGGGTCAATCCCCCACATTTACCTTTGAAAAAATAAAATAGTTTTGGGCTTTAGGGGTGGGGTCGCTAGGTGCACCTTTTCTAGAACAATGATATTGCTAGTCGCGAGCCAAACCCCTCAGGGAGCCCATGGGGTAAGCCTTGTTGAGGTCGGTGTGGTCCACGCACACCCTACAGGTGGGAAACTTGGGGCCGAGGACCACGTTGGTGAGCCACTCGAGGTATATTACCTCCCTAATGTGCCCTATTTCGAGGAGGGTGTTGACCTCCTTCTTCACGAACTCCCTCATTTCCGCGGAGAGGAACCTCTTGCGTTGTTGGCCTGGCCAGACCGCAGGGTCTACAGCTAGCTTATAGGTGATGATGTTTCGGCTGGCGGGAGGGGGTGGAGGTACCCATCTGGGAGGTCGATGATCTCCACTTTGATTACCAAGGCATCTTGTTGGGGGAGGGGGCCATATAAGAGGTCGTCGCCGGTGAAAACGCTGGTTTCCTCTTCGGCCTCTTTTCGTGTAGGTGTCGCACGATCTCGCCCACATAGGGGCTCCTCGCCCACCTCTTCCTCTTTTCCGAGGGGTCCCTACCTTCTGGTCTTTCGTGAGGAGGATGCCTCCATGGGTGGATAATTTGCGGTTGACCTGGGTCATATGTGGTCACGGGCGGTACGTAGAAACTTAGTCGTCCCAAGGTAGACTTGGTGCGAGCTGGCAGCCCTCCATTCTCCATTTGATGTTTTAGCTCGTCCTAGCTAGCACCACCTCCTCCATGCCTATTCGGTGGTCGAGGTGAGTTGACCTCCCCCGTCTATCCTTAGAAGTGGTGCCATAAAGGTCGGCCCCTTTGAGATGGTTCGGCATAAGGTTGAGGGGGTTGACACCTCTTTAGAGCTCCTCCCCGAGGCGAGTTAGTAATGTGAACGCCTCCATTGGTGGATCGCTCGTAGTCGGCCTTGGCTGTAACACCCCAAAATTTTGAAACATTTAAAACTTATATAATAAAGGTAAATTCTAATTAAATCTCAAAACCAAACATAAGAGTTTCGGGATTGTTCCTGAATTTCCCATTGTAGAAGTTGGATTCGATAGAGGTCGGCAACACTGGTGTAGGCTTCATTAAGGGTTCGGGGTTTGCTTACAATTAGGGCCCTCTGGGTTTCGTAGTTTGTGGCCTGTCACAGACTTCTTTATCTTGGTTGTCTCTTGTAGGATCTAATTCGGGTGCGAAACGAGCCAGCTGGAGGAATTGTTTGTGGTATTCCCTGACGGTGGCCATCCCTTGTTTTAGGTGGAGAAATTCCTAGTACATCGTTGCCCTTACGTGTGCGGGGTGGAATCGTTTTCGTAGCCGTGCTTCTAGGCACTCCCAATTGAGCCCCCGGTTGTTGCCCATAAGTGGGTCCTTCGTGGATTTGCCAAAGATCGGCCTCGTGTTTGAAGTAGAATGAGGTTATCCCTACGCGGCGTTCCTCTGGGCATTGCACTAACCCGAGGATTTTGTTGAAGGTTCGGATCCATTCTTCGTGAAGTGTGGGGTCCTTGACTGATTTCTTTGTTGGCGCCATGCTGCTGGTTTTCAGGGCCAACATTTATTGTAATGATGAGTCAGTATGCTGCACCCTTACCTTGGTATGGTAAGCATAGGGGGGGTTCTTTAAGTTAAATGCAGGATAGAGTGAGGGAAAATTATGTGATGATAGGTAGGCTCACAATCTCACCGCGCGTCCTAAGGTTCCTGAATCCTATGTTCCTAAATTCCTAGAGTTCAAGCCTAATGTCCTAAAGTCTGGTCTTAAGAGTCTTATCCTAGGGTCAAACTTAGGCTCTGATGCCATCTGTAACACCCCGAAATTTTGAAACTTTTAAAACTTATATAATAAAAGAAAATTCTCATTAAATCTCAAAACCAAACATAAGACTGCAGGGTGCTATGCCACATCTGAGCTGGAGAGCTCAGATGCACAGGCTAAACTAACTAAATATCCTCAAAGCAATGTCAATACATAATCATGGCACGCAGGCCGAAAGGGAGACTAACTACTCTACGCTTTGGATCTCTAGCGCGCTCCGGGGTCTACTCATCTGTGCCTGAAAGCCAAATATATCTGTTCAGCGAATGATGCTGGTAACCTACTCCAACGCGTTGAAATACAATATAGGTATATATATATATATATATATATATATATATATATATATATATATATATATATATATATATATATATGAAAATCATTTTAAAGCATGAAGATATGTATTTAGGAGACTCTAGCTTTAAAACTAGGAATAGACTCGACAAGTAGGGACAAGCACATTAAACAACGATAAACAGTTATATAGAGACAATATCATAAAGAACATGTATCTAAGGTCACAGTTAACTCTCAAATCATTCACATCATCATTCAATCATCATTCAAGTCACACAAGCACACTTTGGTGGCGCCACGAGTCCAATCGCATGCCCCACACATGATGGTTAACACATATAGCTCTAACACGGCCCCGCAGCACCCTACCTCATACCGCAGCATGAAGGGGTTGATCACAACCAACAGTATAGACTGTTGATGATTTCAACGGCGGATCACAGCCCTACACACCGCTGACGCGCTCAGTCGGTGGACTGTGATCCTCTTTAGGGGACTACGAACCTACACACCGCTTGACGAACTCAGTCAGTGGGTCGTAGTAGATCAAGCCCTACACACCGCCTGAGGGACTCATTCGGTGGGCGATGATCTTCGGAGACTACGACCCTACACACCGCTGGCCCATACACTCGGTGGATCGCAGCCGACCATAGCCCTACACACCGCCTGATCACTCATTTGGTGGGCTATGGCCTTCCTCGGGCTAGTGGCCCTACACACTGCCTGGCGCGTCCAGTCGGTGGACCATAGCACACGAGGCCCATGTGGACCGCAGCCCAAGAAGTGAGTCACTGACCACAGCCGAGAAAATGAACCGCTGCTCATAAGTAACCAATTTGACCGCAACCAACTTCTGAACCGCAGCTCACAATACAAGAAAAATCTCGATTCGCAACGGAATTTTTTCGTCGCAAAAACGAGAAATTCCGTCGCGAATCGCGTTTTGCAACGGAATTTTGCATTTTCGTGACGGAATTCATTCTGTAGTCTCCAGGCTTGTAGTATTCCATTTCGTGACGGAAATAATCCGTCACGAGCGGTAGCGACAGAAAACCGCAACGGAATTTTCCGTCGTGAAGTTGGCTACGGAAATCATTCCGTCGTGAGTCTGTCGCGATTTTGGCAACGGATATCTTTCCTTCCGTCGCCATCGTGTGAGAAAATATTCCGTCGCGAAACTCATATTCCGTCGCACATCGTCGTGAAATATAACAACGGAAATAATTGTCATCGTGATTCCGTCACTAACCTTTTCGTTGTAAATTTTGTATTCCGTCACGAAATTCCGTCGTAACAAAACAACAGAACAAACTGTCGTCGCAATTTCATCGCTAGATATTTTGTCGCAAAGTTTGTTTTCCATCACGACATTTCATCGTAAGAATGTAATAAAACTAATTACTGTCGCAATTTCATTGCATTTTGGGCGACAGTAATCTTCTCGTCACCAATTTCGTCGTCATAACGACAACGAATATTCTATTGCTAAAATTACATTTCGTTGCTATTCTTCTAAATTATTAATTTTTTAATATTTCAGTAATTATTATTATTATGTTAAAATTCTAAGGTGAGTATACAAAATGTTAATATGCAATTATATTTATAAACAAAAGCACTATTAAAACTAAAATACAATATAATTTGTAATATAAAAGTAATAGTGCTTTATAATTCACAAATTTAATGGTGTACTTAATATGAAATTCATGTCTAAACAACAATATAATAATCCATAAAATATGAATATCAAGTCTAATCCACTTGTGATGAGGGTGATGATGAAGTACCAGCTCTCTCACATTCAAAAGATCCAATCTTTGCTGCATAAGAAGCATAGAAAATCTATTATGTTAGCATTAATTGGACCACAAATGATGCTACCATATGAGCCTATAAACTCTTCTTTTCTTATCATGCCTGCCAACCGCAACATAGTCCTGATTTCAAAAAAAAAAAAAATGATTAAGACTCTTGGGAAGAAGTCAAGAAAACAGCTTAACTATTCTATATGTAAAGATTATAAATTTACAAATTTACTTGAACCTAATCCCTTTTTTATTAGTTATTTCCTTAAACAAGCTATAACAACTACGTTTTTCAAAAAAAAAAAAAAAAAAAAAAAAAAAAAAAAAAAAAAAAAAAAAAAACTATAACAACTACGATCTAATATGATATGAGAGGCTAAGAGATAAATCATACAATATTTAACATTAGAAAGCACACGAGTAATGAATCTTAAGCATATACACTCATTTCACATTACACATTGCAGTAAAATTGTAGGATGTAACTGATATATATATATATATATATATATATATATATATATATATATATATATATATATATATATATATATATATATATATATATATATATATATATATATATATATATATATATATATATATATATACACTAATAAGTAGAACCAATCACATTTTAAAGCCTCCAAATCCCTAGAAAAGGAAATAATGTGAAATGTGAAATGTACTAAATATCCAACTATGCTAAGTAGAACAAAAATGAGGCTGGACATTTTAAATGTTTCTAGGCTAAAGATTGAATTCCATGAGAAAACAGAAGCATTACATACGAATAAACACACTTATGGAGCTCTAAGCCATTTACCGTCAAATACATTAGTTCGGTTTGAGAATCTCAACATTTCCTAATTATCTAAGGCAAATTTTTTTTCACTAATAATTTAAATTTCTAAATACACACAAATTAATAATGCATATTTCAAGTTTCTCTAACATTGTCTAGTGTTGGAAGATGTTGACTGCCATTTTTAATTTGTACTGCAGCCAATCACCTTAACAACAGCACCTCTTACATTAGTAGGTAGCTTTGGAAATGCAGTCTGATCATAAGATGGCATGGAAAGGAAGCTGAAATCAGAGGTTTGTAGCCTACATGCAATTAAGAAGAAAATTTTAAGTATATTATCTATGCTTTGAGTGAGGATTTGTAAGATATGATAGATGCCACAAATGGAGAATTAGAATTATACTTTTCCTTGTAAATCAATAGCAATCATGCAAGGACATGCAGAACGTACAAACTATGTTGTGCAATCTGCAGTAACAATCATAATCAATTTCAAGCATTCATGAGGAATATATATTATATATATATATATATATATATATATATATATATATATATATATATATATATATATATATATAATCAACTCTTAAACAAAGATATATAGTAACTACCTGAACCTGAGTTATCCATATAAAACCTTCAGAATGCAACATTGACAAAACCATATATATACATTCCCATTACAAATTCCAGTTCTGGTTACAATACAAATAGATATAGGAGTAGACACCTATTACACATTTACACTAACAGGTTAAATAATTAATTTTTTTGGGACGACAGTGTAATTCTCCTATTACACTAACAAATTAATTTTCTCAACAAGCAACAGAGAGACAACAAACGACGGCACATTCTGACCACGCCGGCAGAAATTCATGGCCACTGGACGACCGACATAATACACCAGAATAGCACAAACGAGAGAGAAACCTAAAAGAAAACAAAATAAACGGAGAAATGAGAGGAGAGCGAGGGAACCTGTTCAGATCTGGGGAGACTCTACAAAGGCCTTCTCGGAGGCGATCGGAGAAGATGACCAGTGACTCTATGCAGCGGCTGACGGCTCACGGGGAAGGCGGCTGATGGTGACGGAGGCGTTGGCAAGCAGCGATGACTGCAGCAACTTGGGTTCCTGTGGCGATCGATGAAGAGGGTTTTGGTTTAGGTTTAGGTCTGGGAGAAATTGTAAGATTTTTGGAAGGTTTTGAATTTAAGCTTGGGGGAATTTTGGATTTAAGTTTGGAGGGAATTTTTTAATATATATAACTGAAGTTATAAAATCAATTCTAATCAATTTGAATAATAAAATGATGTTATACAATATATAAGATTTATGTTTTTTAACCTATGTTATATACCATATAATAAAAATAAAATAAGAAATATATATATATATATATATATATATATATATATATATATATATATATAATAAAATAAAATATAAAATCAAATCTTTTTAAAAACCAATGTTATATACCTTATTAAAATTCAATAAAAACATAAAAATATATAAACAAATATTTTGAAAAAAAAAAAAAAAGAAAATAACTTATTTGTATGCCTTATGATAATTTTTTTTTTTTAAAAAAAAAACACATATGTATATAAATTTTTTAAAAATATATTATATTTTATCTTAATCATACGACGTCGTTTTTTTTTTTTTTTTCTAAATTAAACCTAAGATGTGGGTTCTTTATGGAACCGACGTCGCAGGTTTATTATTTTAAGTTTTGTTAAATAATAATAATAATAATAATAATAATAATAATAATAATAATAATAATAATAATAATAATAATAATACGGTGGGTTACAAACCCCAACATATTATATGTATTTATATTTAAAATAATTTTAAAAACCCTACGACGATGGTTCCCTTTGCACGATTATATATATTGTTATCATGCATATATTGTGCGTTAAAATTGATATCCAACAAACAAGTTAAAATATGTAAATGTTTAGAATAATTTTTAAATGTTAAATAATTAATATAAAATAAAAATGATTATTTTCGATATAATCAAAAAGAGTTTTTTAAATTTTAGTAATAAAAACTAGTAGTAAAGATGATTACTGTTGTACATAGTTATAATTGATAATAAAAATGACATCGTAACAATTTTTCATATTAAAATAATTTAAATCTTCTTAATACAGTATTGATTAGACAGTAAAACTCAACTTAATATTTGTTAAAAGTGAAATTACTGTAATAAGTTTACTGATGTTGTGAAATAATCCACATGTCCATAATATCTTGTCACATTTATTTTTTTTGCATGGTTTTTAATTAATGCAACAAAACAGATGTTTCTAATTTTTAAATTTTGCCGTTCAAAAGTAGGTGTCATTTGTACAAAGTACAATTGTACTTGTCTCATTAATTGTCAAGAAATTTGAACAAGTCAAAAGGACAAATTGGAAAATGTAAAATAATAGTTATGTTCAATTTTGGGAAGAAAACACTATTTCGTGACAAACTAAAAAGGAAAGTAAAACAAGTAAAATAGGATGGAGGGAGTAGTGACAAAAGAGTTATGCAATTTAGTTATAGCATATGAGTTCATTGTCCGAGTATAATTATTTTGCTAAATCAAATTAAATTTCAGTTATATAATTATTTTATATATTTTGCCAAAAAGAGTCTCAAATTTTTATTTTGATGATTTCACAAATTGTAATTTAACTACCAACTTAATTCACTAAGGAATTATTAAAATTTTGAAATTTTAAATACATTGTTTTAATGATTTAATATATTTTATTATTTTTAGTAATTACCCATTTTAAATATCAATTCTTATTGTAATTTCAAATATTTATGTCCGTAACTTTATCTTAGCAAATCAATATAATTATTAAACAAAAAAGGTTATAAATAAATAAACTTCATATTTCATTTTTACATATAAAATTAAAAAGATTAATAATTTTTAATAATTCATATGCAATTTCAATTTTAAATTAAAATTTGAAAATTTACTACTAGTAAATTGTAATACCAAGTCTAAGTGCAAAATTCGACAATAAAAAAATTATAAATTTTACTTGAAAAATTAAATATTCTTGCAACGGAAAAAACGACCGTCGCATGTTCCGTTGCCAAACTCAAAAGTCAAATATATCTTTGTGCAATCAAACATCGCAACCAAATTAATTTCCGTTGTTGACTCCATCGCTGTAACACGACGAACATGTGGGGTGTCGCTTTTTCTGTCGCCAATGTGTTAACATATTGGCAACTGAATCGATTCCGTTGTCTCATTCTGTAGCAAAAATAAACTTTACTTTAAAACATAAATAAATATTTTAGTGACGGAAAGAACGATCTTTTCAAGTTCCGTCACTAACCTCAAACTTCAAATCTATCTTTGCGCCAAACATCGCAACAAAATTAATTTTATTTGCTGATTCCATTGCCATAATGCGACACACATATGGGGCGTGGATTTTCTACCGCCAATGTATGAACATATTGGCGACAGAATCGATTTCTTCATCTCATTCTGTAGCAAAAATAAAATTTACTTAAAAAATTAAATATTTTAGTGACGGAAAGAACGATCATCGCAAGTTCCGTCGCCAACCTCAAACGTTAAATCTGTCCTTGAGCCAAACATCGCAACAAAATTAATTTCTGTTGTCGATTTCATCGTCATAGCGCGACAAACATGTAGGGCGTCGTATTTTCTGTCGCCAATGTATCAACATATTGGCGACGGAATTGATTCTACCGTCGCTTTTTGTAGCAAAAATAAACTTTACTTCAAATTTTAATTATTTTCGCGACAGAAAAAAAATCATCGCAATTTCCGTCGTCAGCTTCGGTCGTCAATTCCTTGGTGCATAGATTACATGAGAATATTTTCCACTTTGCCCAAAATATCGCAACAGAATTGATTATCGTCGCCGATTTTTGTCGCAAAACGACGATGGAACCATCAGTCGTTGCCTTTTCCGTCGCCGTTGTGGTGACAGACTTAATTCTGTCGCAAAATCCGTCATCAAAATATGGGCACCAAAATTTCTCAGTTTTTTTTCTCACTTTGAGCCAAAAATCCCTACGGAATAGAATTCTGTCACCATTTCCGATGCAAAAGCGTGACGGAACACATTCCGTAGCAAAAACCATCGCAAATCGACAACGGATTACATTTCGTCGCGATGTTTCCGTCGCGATTCGTGATTTTTCTTGTAGTGTCAGGAACAACCAATTTGATCGCAACCAAATTGGGGTATCATACATCACATAACACATAGTAGCACGTATTAGCACATTGGGAGGGGGAGGCGTATAAATAAACTTATGTGTGATCATTCACATGCTAAGAATAGTCCTAAGGGGTTCAGGCATCTTCCTCCTAGGCCAACGGGTTACCGATTCAACTAGCGTGCAATACCTAAGACTCCTCTATCCTACGAATGGCACCCGAAACATCAAACTAGACTCATGCACGACAAACGGGGTCCGTTGGGACACCACGGGGATTGGGGAACATCAAACGCGGAAGCCAAACTCCCAAAGTGGGCAACGAACAGCATGTAGCCGGTGGGTGGATGGCCACACGCCGGCTTGCCCGCCGGCGACAGATTTCCAGGCAGCGGGTGCCCGGCGGACAGCCGCCTGCTCGCCGGCTACCCGCTGCCAGTGGTGTTTCTTTAGGCAGCGGGTAGGTGGCGGGTCCCCCTACCCCCACCTACCCCCCACTGACTCTTTATCAAAATAAACGTCCCGGGATCCTTTGTGGAACCCGAAACCATGCTTAGACACTTTTAAACGCAAATAACGACACCACGTAGGCAATTAACGAATCAAAAGCAACAATCACGTAGAACACAACCTAACATGACTTCTAAACATAATTATCACCCGAGCATGCGAATTCCCAGCCAAATATACCAAGAAAATCCCAATACGAAATTCATGATTCAACCTAGGGCTCTAATCATATTTAAATCAAAAAATCATGTTTTATCTTTTAAAAATCAAGAACATCAAGATTAATCAAGAACATCACACAATTATCAAGAACCTCTTATCATCATCAAGATCATCAAGATCACACATAAAAGCACCACAACAATTATCAAGATCATATCACAATTATCATAGAAGATTTCATCAAGACACAAGTATAGAACAGGGAGCCAAAGTAGAAGATTATAGCAAGGAAAATAGGTTTTGTTGAGACATGGGTTTTCTCTTAGCCTTAATTAAATTCCTTGGCTATGAAGGGTCTTCTCTAAGATTTCCATCCGATTAGTCTCCCTAGGCTTGGTGGTGGGGGATCTCCGAGGAATATTTTTGTGTAATATAATTATGGGTGGTGAGGGTTCTAATTGCTTTCTAATCCCCTATTTATAGAATCAAGAATCCTAATCCTAATCTGAATAGTAAATGCCTACTTGCTTTATTCCTAATAGATGTATAGGTCTAGGTTTCCTAATTGGAATCTGACTAGTAAAAGGTTTACTCTTTTTATTCCTAATAGGAGGCACAGGTGTTACAATAGCCGTTCGAGTTCTGAGAGGTGAACATCGACCTTTCCATAGCTAGTGGAATATGGAGCACGCTCGAGCATGTACGTCAACTCTCAACAATAGCACCAACAATGGATTTAATTAACCCGCGGTAGCCCGAATTATTAAACTCGATAATAAAGTAAATGGATAATACGGTAATAAAAGACAAGGAATATATGTCGCGGAGATAATTCTTGTATTGATAATATTTTGTAGGAGAATTACAAGGAAAATGTAATGATTAGACAAGAGATTGAATGTTTTTATAACAAAGCCTCATCCAACAACTCCATGAGAATATGATGGGCAGTTGTATCCCCTTTGACCAGGTCCGCGTGCACATGCCCGAGGCTGAGGACACCTCAACCGAGGCCGCCCTTCACCATAGACCCCCCGGGCTGTGGCTGCCCCAACCAAGGTCAACCTTAGCCTCCCGGATTGCATCTCCTCTTCTTCGGGTCAATTTACCCCGAGCCCATTTCTAATATATCCATCAGTTCTCATTCCTTGAGTGTCACACTAGACCATATTAGCGAAAAGTGTATGATTAAGAATGATTTCTTTTCATATAAACACTCTGAGTTTCTTTCTAAGTTGTGTTAGTGCCCTGTATAGTCAACAACTTAACAATTTGTTGGTGTCCTTCCGATACTTTGTTTTATTCTATGGTTCTAATTGTAATATTCATTGACGTAAGCGAACAACACATGCAATGTACGTACTGTAGTACATGCAACATTGTCCAATATTAATCCATAATTAAAAGGCTTGATTCAAGGCCGAACTCGTGTGCGCCGGCACTTGCGGGCAAGAATGTCGTCCAGAAATTGGCACGAATGTCGGTATCATTTTTTTAGCCACTTGAAAGCTGGGTTCGACCTGGCCGAGAGCAACACGAGAGTTGCTCTCATGCGTTGGCAAGAACACCACGAGAGCAACTCTCGTGCGCTGGTCGAGCAGCAGCACGAGAGTTGAACTCTCGTGTGTTGCGGCCGAGCAGCAGCGCAAGGCTGAAACTTCGGTCTACCATAGTCGTTTCTGGACAGTTGGAGATTTAATTCGTCCGTTACGGAATTAATCTCTGTATTAATTCCAATTTAAATTTTGAATTAAATTTGCACTAATGACTAGCTGTTTCAGATGTTAGCAACGTGCCATGAATGCCAACTAAATGCTATTTAGTACTCCAATTCATATATAAGAAGGGGTAGGAGGAGCAAGTGATTTACAACGGAAAGGGAAGAACAAGAGAGACAAAACACACAACGATAAGCACCTTTTTCTTCTCAAAACTCTGCTCCTACTCCTTTCTTGCTACTGTGTTCTCCCGTGCTCTTGTTCGCCGGGTTCGTTCGTTTGGGTGCTCAAACGTCGAACCGTTGTACGTTTTATCTTGGGGAACCTAGGCCTCAACGCTCCTAGCACTTTTGGGAGGTGACAAATAAGGTTTTAATGAAAGAAAGGCATCTCGCCTAACTTGTACTAATGTTTCTTCATCTCCTTCTTTCTTGTTTTGGATTATGCTCTAAGCAAAAATCCTTTCTTCTTTCTTGTTGGATTGGAATTATAATCTGAGGATTATAAGTTCCAATTTTGGTTGATATATATTGGTATATCTTTTTCGTAGATATATTCGTATATATAACCTTTGGATCCGGTTTATACATATTTGTGTGTGTGTGTGTGTATATATATATATATATATATATGTATATATATATATATATATATATATATATATATATATATATATATATATATATATATTTCGGTTATATATCCAATAATATTTTATATATATTTTCGTGTATATATATAAATATTATTTTTGGGATATTAAATCGATTTTGGTTCATTATCACCAACACTCTTAAAACCTAATTTATTTTTTATAATGAACAAATCGATGGATTCCAAAAGTGTTGGATCCACGAATGTTGCTCATGGTGCACATTCTAATGGTAGGAACGGCAACGTTGTTGCACATTCTGAGATGCCAGTTGATGGCAGCAACGTTGGAAATGATGTTTCCATGGGTGTTGCTAAACCACACGATAGATGTTTCCATGGAACTGACCACTAGTGTTGTTTGTACCTTCTTATTGGTTGATGATAACTTGTGTTATTCATCGTTGTTGTTGTTGGACTGTGATCCATTCCTTGATTGAGTATGGTTTCATATCTTCGTTGTGATCCGTTGATTGATTCCTGTTGAGGTGTGATGTGTGTGTGGCTTTACCTGGATTGCACGATTAGAGGTATGGGACACTAGTCACCAAGGTATTGCAGTGGTTATCGTGGTGGCCATGACGTGATTATGGAGTTGTGACCTTTGTGTAAGGTTCAAGTATTTCTTGGGTGGCATGTGTTGCCGTGTGTGTGATCGGTACCCTCGTGTACTATGAAATTGGTGGTTCTGTTGGAGGGACTGTTGGACGGGGAACGATGGTTCCCGGAGGAATAAGGTTGGACTTGGTGTACAGGGGTCCTGGAGGTAAATTTTGGAACTAGATATAAGGTTGGTGGTAGCCATAAGGTTGGAACTAGGAATAAGGAAGGCATATCAATTCGTGATGGGTGATGTCACGAAGGTTTGTGTAGCCGTTGTTGTGAGTTCTCTTCTTGTGACATGTGTTGTCACAAAGGCATGTGTTGCCTAGGCATGTGTTGCCATTGGTTGTGTCCTTATTCTTTTGAGTTGTGCATGTTGGGTGTTAATCTATTGTGTGATGATAGTTTATACCTTGAGCCGTCCTTGTGAGTTGTTGTTGTCCTTTGTGGTCTTGGGATGTGTTCTCTTATCTTGTTGTGAGTGCTTTGAGTCTTGTGTTGACCTTTGCTCTTGGTTTTGAACTTATATATATGTATTCCGTTTCGCAAATGACTTTACAAACATATATCTTATCTATGTATGATATTTCACATGTATTGGTGGGTTACCAGCATTATTCGCAGACCGGGCGTCGTCCCATCTTTTATGTATTTCTTTCAGGTGATGTTTAGATGAGAGCGCGGTTTAGTGCCAGCTAGTGTAGCTCCTTTCTTGTGTTTGGTGGCCTGTGAGCCCAGTTTAGACTTAGTACTTTGAACATGTATGGTTTTAGATGTTGAAATATGCAGATGTTAGCATGTGCGTTCATCTCTGGATGAGCGTAGCGTGGCATAGCACCCCTTTTACTTCCAGTTTATATATTCCTTTTTCAGTTTTCCGCTGTGTTTGATGTTTTGTTTAGGTATCTGCATATTTAAGGTTTTAATTAGCTTGGAAAATCAGGGGGTGTTACAGTTGGTATCAGAGCCTAGGTTTGAGCCTAGGAGGATAAATTCTAGACTTCTAAGTGGCTAAGTGTGGTTTGAGACCCTAAAGTGACCTTAAGAATCTAAGTGTTAGGTTTAGGACTCTAGGTGGCGCGGTGAGCTGAGTGTTGCTTTCAGTTATTTGCTTGTTTGTTGTCTTTTTGGTAACCGTGTTGTTGTTGTAGAAGTTTGCGATGCCTCCTCGCCCACGAGCGCGTATGAAACACCCCCTAAAAACATGCTATTTAAAAGCCTTAAACATGTAGATAACAGAGCTAAACAAAAAATACAGCAGAAGACTGAAAGATAACTAGATAAACATAAATCCAAAGCACGGGATGTTATGCCACGTTCACCAAAAGGATGAACGCTACGGCAACATCTGCAATGTTTACATCTAATCCATAGTCTCAAAGTGCTACATCTAAACTGGCACACAGGCTACAAAACAAAGAGGGAGAAGCTATACTAGCAAGCACAAGACCGCGTACTCGTCTAGACATCACCTGAAAGAACACAATAAAACATGGGACGACGCCCGGTCAGCGAATAATGCTGGTAACCCACCAATACATGTGAAATAACATACATAGATAAGATATAAGTTGTAAAGCCATTTTCGAAACGGAATACATAAGTATATAAGTACAAAACCAAGAGCAATAGTCAACACAAGACTCAACACACTCAACAAGGATACGGGAACACATCCCAAAACCACAAAGGATAACCACAACACAAAGGATAAAGACAAGACCGATGGCAACACATGCCTAGGCAACACATGCCCTTGTGACTACACACGTCACAAGAAGAGAACTCACAACAGCGGCTACACAAACCCTCGTGACATCACCCATCACGAGTTGATATGCCTTCCATATGCCCGGTTCCAACCTTATGGCTACCCCCAACCTTGTATCTTCTTCCAACCATTACCTCCAGGACCCCTGAACTTCTTAGTCCAACCTTTTCCCTCCTGGGACCGTCGTCCCCCACCAACGACCACCAACGAGACCACCAATTTCATAGTAAACGAGGGTACCGTACACACACACGGCAACACATGCCACCCAAGAATCACGTGAACCCATCACTCAGGTCACAAACTCCATAATCACGCCACGACCACCACGAGGACCGCTGCAATACCTTGGTGATTAGTGTCCCATACCACTAATCCTGCAATCCTGGTAAAGCCACACACACATCACACCACAACAGGAATCAATCAACGGATCACAACGAAGATATGACACAATACTCAATCAAGGAATGGGTCACAACCCAACACCAACAACGATGAATAACACAAGTTATCTTCAACCAATAAGAAGGTACAAACAACACGCACGCTAGCATTTAAACACCGAACTAGCATGCTCATCAAACGGGTAAACCAAAGGTAGTTCCGAAGAACACACAAGACTCATCACGGTTCAACGAAACACAATGTTGAATACTTAGCACGATTCACGACACCAAAACCTACAGGGATTCCTACCACATAGTTCTAGACATACGAAACATCAAGAAGACACTCAAATAGTTCCACAAAAGAACAACGGGAAGTCCAAAGACTAAATACCAAGTCAAAAGAATCACGGGAAACAAATCCCCGCCATCACCACAATACATACCCGCGGGTAGGCCCACGGGTAGGCCTCTACCCGCGGTTCCGCCCGAGGGTACAGGCTGCCCGACCAATGTACCCCGCGGGTGGGCGGCGGGTTGGACGCCTACCCGCCGTTCCGCCCGCGGGTACATCCCTGTACCACAATACAACACTTCACAGATTTTCATCTCCAAACTCAAATTCAAGTCCAAAACATGCCAAATCTCACCAAATACAACAAAATGACTTGAATAAAAGGAAATGCCAAGCGATGGCACAAATGAACCCTAAACACAAGCTCCAGATATGCATTTCCACAAGACAATGCATAAACACTCACATTTCATAGCAAAATCACATGTAGAATCCAAGAATCATCAAATAGGTAAGCAAAATAGATTTTGTAGAGCATGGGTTACCTCATTCGCTTATCCAACCAAAACCAACGCCAACTTAGGCTAGGCTCAACTCATAAGCCAAATGGGAACCTATGAATCAAATCGATCCTTCAACTATTAACAAACGTACTAATTAAAACTAATTAAACTTACAATGGGATTCAAACTCCAATCTTTCCCTAAATTACCCACCAAGTCTAATTAACCATCTAGGCTAGGTGTTCTATTGGAAACTTAATCACAACATTAAACACTAACAGCACGTTTGGTTCACGGAATGAATTTTGAGGTAATAGGAATGTTATTCCATAAGGAATGGAATAGGCAAGGAATATAATAGGAATTGTATTCTGTTGTTTGGTTCGCGGAAGGAATAGACTTTAGGAATTATATTACAGTGTTTGGTTGATTTAAGGAATAGAAATGAAATATATTTTAAAGTCATAAATACCCTTATAAAAATATGTGATGGTGGCGATGGTGGTGGTGGTGGCGGTGGTGGTGGCGATGGTGGTGGTGGTGATGGTGGTGGTGGTGGTGGTGCTGGGGTGGTAGTGGTGGTGGTGGCGGTGGCAGTGGTGGGGGCGACGGTGGTGGTGCTGACGGTTGACGGTGACGGTTGTGGTAGTGGTGGTGGGGCGGCGACGGTTGTGGCGGTGGTGGTGGTGGCGGTGGTGGTGGTGGCGGTGGTGGTGGTGGCGATGGTGGTGTGGTGGTGATAGTGGTGGTGGCGGTGGTGGTGGTGGTGGTAGCGGTGGCAGTGGTGGGGGCGACGGTGGTGGTGGTGACGGTTGACGGTGACGGTTGTGGTAGTGGTGGTGGGGGCGGCGACGGTTGTGGCGGTGGTGGTGGTGGTGGCGACGATTGTGGCGGTGGTGGTGGCGGTGGTGCTGCTGGGTGGTGGTTCTGGTGGCGGTGGTGGTGGCGGCGACGGTTGTGGCGGTGGTGGTGGTGGTGGTGCTGGGTGGTGGTTTTGGTGGCGGTGATGGTGGTGGCGGTGGTGGTGATCGTGGTGGTGGCGGTGTTGGTGCTGGGGTGGTAGTGGTGGGGCGGCGGCGGCGGCGATGGTGATGGTGGTGGCAGCGGCGGTGATGGTGGTGGTGGTGAAATAGGATAAATTTATATATAGGATAAAAAAAATTAGGTTAAAGAAAGGGGTAAAAAAGGAAATAGATTCTAAAATCTATTCCTGAGCGTTCAGTAATAGGCTAATACCAGGGGGGCCCTAGTAATAGCTATTAGCTATTACCTTATTTGAGGTAATAGGCTATTACCAGGAATATTATTCCTGGTAATAGAAATGGTTACCAAACAAAGGAATAGGCCTATTACTGGGAATGCTATGCCATTCCCGGCCTATTCCGTGAACCAAACGGGCCATAATAGATTAGTTAATTAACCAAGACTTAATAGTAAAACCATTAATTAACTAATATGAGCTAAGTAAGGTTCAAACCTTAGCCAAACACTAACACAACCACCCATCTTACCACTAGACTAAGCTACTATAACACCCCCATTTTCCAAAACCAAATTAATTTATAACAAGGCATTTCTTAGATTAAAATTTCGTTATTTACTTGCGGAAGCTAAACAAAACAAGGAAAAAGGGATGCTACCGCCACGTTTCAATACAAGCTATATCTAAACGCACAGGCTAAAACCAACACTACCAAAAACAACCAAAAACTAAGACTAGTCTAATAACTCAAATAATACAATTGTCTAGGTACAACTTCTAAATTTTCTAACAAAATAAAACTCCAAATCTCTAAAGGATAAATCGCTCTCATGCTCCCAATGTCATGCAAGGTGTACCTGCAAAAGAAACTAAGCAGGGGACAAATTCAGCATACAACAGCGGATAAGACTTACTCCACCCCGTAAAATATTTGCACATAACATGTAACACTTTGGAGCACATAATTCCACGTTAACCCCTTAGTTATATTATCCTTAGATTAATTCATCACACTACTCCACATTTAATCACCAATTACCAAATCAATCATATAATAAATATAATTTATAATTCTAGATAACATTCCAGAATTTGCTATATAATCATTTAACTTCACATAAAATTCCACAACCTCCACGTTTCACCACTTTTATCAATAATAGGATAAGATTTAACCGTTTATTTACCACCAATTTCCATCAATCATAAATATATTATGACATTTTCATATTTATCCATTGTTTACCACCAAGTCAATGAGGAGGGAAAAATACCAGGCAAGAGCCATTACTTCGGCCCCAGTGACAAAAAAAAAACCAACCAGAGACCCACACAGTTGGTCCGAGATCAATTCCTTAAGTATGCATACCCCCAATGGGAGACCTACACCAATGGGCAGAACGAACTCGAGGAGTCTGTGGGATTAACTACCCGGCCCACACCGGCATGTAAAGTAGACTCCACATCCATAATCAATCGTGGGATTAACTACCCGGCCCACACCGATATATAATAATAATCCACCATCAAACATGAGAGACCAAACTCACAAGAAAATCCGGGTACAAATCCTCCATAACCAAAGTGAATTATAATATAAATTTAATACCAATTAATTTGTTCTCTCCACCATACTTGAATATATATATATATATATATATATATATATATATATATATATATATGGATAGTACTATTCTAATTACACCACTTAACATACCATGTACCAAATATTCACAAAATATACAAAATCTTTACGAACATACAATATAAGAAACTGTATACTTAATTATCCTTTACCATACGATATAGTAAACTGCGTGCATGTGTCTATTCACCAAATATATACAAATAATGTATACAAGTTTGCACAGAATCCACAAAAACATCAACTTATATTTTCCAAAGTTAACATATGCAGATACATACCTCAACTTTTTAATGTTTGCATGAACCCACATCATAAATATCAAACTTAATGTTTTCATATTTACAACACAGTACACTAACTATGCTTATCTATTTACGAATAATCGAATAGATGTACATACAATACGCATACGAATTATCCCATACAAACATATTTTTATCTATTACAAATAATTCAGATATTAAACATAATTTTTCACAAGGATCATGAGTCACATAAACTCTTAGTAAAAATGATTTTCTTTGGGGTAAATAAATTTTGGATAAACATAAATCTTACCTTGAAAGCTTATTGTCCTCAATTACTCTAAGCCTGGATTGTTCAAATCCTCCTCTTCTATCGACCATGATCATCATCCAATAATAAACACAATAAGCGCATAAAAAAATATTACAACCCTATTTCCATTCTACTCATAAAATAAAATTAATAAACTTAGAAGTCTTACTAAGCTGGAAGGAACCACTTCAATTCTTGAAGGAAAGAAATGGAAGAAGTTTGTTTTTTTTTTTTTTTAATTGCCGAATGGGGAAGAAAGAAGAAGCAAGGGAAATTTTTGTTCTCCTTGATGAAATGATGATCGGCCAAGAGGGAGAGAAAAAGAATAAGAAGGGAGTTATCTCCTCTCATCATTGATCATTAATCATTAATTCTAATAATAATATAATTTATGATTGATTAACATTAACTTTTGTAACTTATGTAACTCCTAATCACATCCCAACACATTAAAAAAATAATCTTTTTGATTAATATAAAAAAAAAATATATTGGATAGATATACCTACATATATACACGGTAACATATATATTGGTATGCAAAATTATTTGTACCCAAGTAGTATACATACATACGTATACTACATATATATAATGAAGAAAATATATATATATTTTTCGAAATAATAATATATGTATTACGCCACTTGATTTTGTACAAAAAAAAAATAATATATACTTTTATTATCAATAATTAATCATTAATAATAATAACAATAATAATAATTAATAATAATAATAATAATAATAATAATAATAATAATAATAATAATAGTGAGGCTATAAGGAATCAAATGGGTTTAGGACCAAAGGATTTAAAAGAATGAAGAAAGAAAAGTATTAAATCGGAAGGAAGAAAAACCGGGTATTACAGCTACCTATTAATAACTTAATTAAACAACAACCTACTTAACACTAAACAAGCAAGGTAAACAAGGTAAGAGCTCACCATCCGCCATCTTCTTCTTCGTTCTACATGCTCACCATCCCGCGGGTGGAACACGGGTTCACCCTCCACCCGCGCCTGCTCTGCTTCGCCGGAGACTCGTAGCACGGCGGAAGGCCTCCCACGCCGCCGAGCAGCTCTGCTTTGCCGGAAACAGAGAACCCCGATCATCCATCATCAACACCGTCGACGCACAGCTTGCCGGAGATAGGAGGGAGAAGCATCGCAACGCAAAACTGCCTCCACCGTCTCAAGATTCCGACGTCCACCGCTGCTTTGCTTCTTCACCGGAAACAGAGGAAAAGGCCGGAGCTTCAATCAATGCACTGCCGTTGTCCCCATCTTCTACCGATGCTGCTTGGCCGAAGCTCCTCTTGTGGCTTGTCGCTGATGATCAAAAGGGAGGGGAAAACAGGGCTGCCGGTCTTGCCGAAGATGCTCTACACTTCTACAAGAGGTCACGAGAAGAGCTAAGGAGAAGGGGGAGGATGGGATGGCTTGATGTTGGTTGCAGCTTTAAACCGAGAGAGAGAGACGAAGAGGTGGGGTTGCTTGGCTGCTACAGCTTGTCGAAGAAGGAAGAAGGAAATGAGGTTGTTTGGTTCGTTCTTGACAAAGCCAATAGGGAGAGGAGGTGCTTGAGCTAAGAACTCGGCTGCTTGGATTATAGATGATACAATGCATACACACACACGAGAGATGGTAGGGTTATCTTTCTAGGTTGGGCTTGGGTTTAGATAGATTTAGGGCTTGATAGAAAATACATATTATTTTGGGCTCTCAAAATAATAATAACACATATATGTATATATATACATTATAAGGGCTTGGTGTAGGTGATGGGTCCAAAATTACTGACTTATAGGTTACACATATGTTTGGGCTCAAAAACAATTAATAGGCTTTTTGGAATTAAAACCATTTTGGGTCTAGGCATATTTTGTACAAAAATATTGGTTCAGCATAATAGGTAGACCCGAGCCCGTTTTTAATATAAATAGCTATATAAATATTTTTATTAAAATATTTATTATCGGGACTATAATTTATTTTAGGAAAATACGGGGTGTCACATCCTCACCCCCTTAAAAGAAGCTTTGTCCCCGAAGCTAGAAAAAATCATTTTGGGGATAAGAGTGTCACAACAATACGGTAATTTATATTAGGGAAAATATTTTACGGGCAAAATTATATATAAGGTTAGGGAAGATTGGGTTCGATAGGTTAGAGTGGATGTAGGGTTTAGATTTTAAACTTAAGGACACGATGGTTGGTAAGGAAAAGGGAATGAGAGTTTGGGTTCCAAACTTGAGACAACGTCAATTAGGATTAGGATCAAAGTCATCAAAGTTGCAACTTAGGAAATAAGGTTGCCACCTTGCACAGAATCGTTTGAAATGAAGGATTAAGGACGAGATTTGAAAGAATTGAAAGGATTTCCTAATGAAAGGCACTAGATTTAGGCTCAAGGATAGCGTAGATTAAGAAGGAATTCGAGATTTTCAAGGTTACAACTTAGGAAAACGAGGTTGTCACCCTGTACAGAATCAAATTAAGGAGGAAACAAGAACGAGGCTCGAAGAGATAGGACGGATTTTACGAGAAGGCAGAAGATTTGACGAGAAAAAAGGAAGGGAAAACGGCTCAAAGAGGGTTAAGGACTCTCAACTTCAGGCGACTTCTTCGACTTGACGCTTCGATCACTGCACTTTTGACGAACTGAAGGTTCCCAACCTTGATTCTGACGCGTTCTAACGCTAAGATCTATTTCGGACCCTCTTCATAAGCTGAGATCACAAACATCTTCACCCCAAACCCTTCTTCAAACACTGGTTGTTTCTTTAACTTTGTTATGGTCGAGCGGAACTCACACGGACTAGGCAACTGCGAGTTGACTTGCTTCCCTTATCGGTCTTCATCATTGCTTTAGAAACGAAACTCTTAGCAATCTTCCTTGATCTTCTTAGAGATTCGGCTTGTTGTCCGTTCTAGCTGACTCAAGATCGGTCGAAGCACTGACCACTACTTTCCTCTTTCTTGAAGCGCACTCGATTGTCTGATTTTCTCATCTCAGGACTTCGGTGATTTACAAACCAAACCTTCTTCTTTAATGCACCTGAAGATCGTTGAGATCTAAGCACCTGCGTGATCCTTATACCTTCCTTAGCATCGTGACCGTTGGCATTCTAAATCTCACCAAAATCTTGTAAGGAGTCCTTTGAATGCTTGACACCAACCACCACTGAAAGGAAACTTGGTCCATCGTTAGAGCACAACCCACGGTCTTCATAAATCTATAGCGCAAGTCTCCGACTTGCCTTCTTGATCGGTATGATCCTTTTCCCGTTAACCATCTGAAGCTGGTTGAATCGTAGAGCTCACTGCAACCTTAAACCAAACGCAAACGGTAGAACTTTTTGTAAACTGTAGCCTTTACCATAGTCAACATTTGGAGTCGTTACATGGTTCCTTGTCCAAAGATTTGCTCATATCCTTACTAGGAGCTCCGTAGGTCGAGTCTTGTTCACCGTTGACAATCTTGCAATCTTCATAAGGTAGTCGGTTAAAACCACTCGGTCTTTTCTTGTCTTGACTAACGGTAAGTCTTCCCTGAACACTTTGTTGCCACACGAGCATGACCTACTTATGAAGGTCCAACGGTAGAATCGGTCTGTAGGTTGATCTCTGACTGCCCTTCCTTTTACTGTTCGAACTTCCCATTCAAGATTAGCTACTTCTCGTTCCATCCTGGTTTTAGGTAGATCTCTTAACAGGGATCATCGGCATAGAGCCCCACTTGCAACTTAGGAACACTCGGTGATCAAATCTGTCTTTGCTTCGCTCTTGTCGGTTCTAGTCTTCTAACTGCCCCCAACGTTTGATTGCAACTCGGTTATGGCTTCATTTTTTCTTTGTTGTCGAACCTCCTAACCAAAAGACATCATGTTACCCATAACTTTCCAAGTGTGCCGATTGGGATAAACGGTACCCTCATTCACCAACCACTACTTAACTTCTTCACGTTTCACAAGATCAGGCGACTTGACAATCAACGATGTTCGTCCCTTCTAGGTACCTTGAAGGTCTAAGCTTTCTTGTAAGGCCATCTTGAGCTTTGTTACTTCCAAGTTCTTTGCTTCGAACTTTCCCGATCTTGGTTTCTCTTGAAGGTAGGTAGGACTACTTCCATGTTGAACACTTCGATATTACACTTCAACTCTTCATGCTCAGAACTGTCCGAGGTTGACTCATAACCCTTTAACTCTGGGAGGCTTCAAACACGTTGATCCGAAAGCGGCTACTTGGCGTATATTGACATCTTCTTAGAGCGTCTGGGACCGCTCTTGGCCACCCCTCACGAGTGAGGGTCTTCTAAACTTGATCTTCGAACTCTAAACGACGACTTACTTCATAACGGACTACGGTTGCACGAAAAGTAAACTTCAACTCTAGGATTAGCGTAGAACTGATGACGATGTCGTACGAAAAACGGCGCCACTTGCTTGAACGGAGATTGTTGTAGCTGACTCTCGATTTCGTGCATAGCAGACCATCTTCTTTGTGTTGACCACGTGCCCAGCTGTAACCACCACGACTTGACTATCTTGCATCAGCAGATCTTCGGTCTTCTTACTCTTGGACACGGTCTTCGTCAAAACTTCAACGAACCCAGAACGAGGCGACTTACCAAGAAGGTTCACACCAACTGAGAACAACAGCTACAACTACTTGAGCTAACAACAGAACAAGATAAAAGAACTACACATATAACAAGAAGGTAACACACAACCACACCGCGCGTCCTAAGAATCCTAAACATAGGTACGTAAACACTTAGAGGCTTCACTAAACATCTTAAGGTCTCAACTTACAACACTAACCTAAGCTCAACTTAGGTTCTTAAGGTCCAACACTTAACATCCTAGGCTCAAACCTAGGCTCTGATACCAACTGTAACACCCCCTAAAAACATGCTATTTAAAAGCCTTAAACATGCAGATAACTGAACTAAACAACAAACACAGCGGAAGACTAAAAGATAACTAGATAAACATAAATCCAAAACACGGGGTGTTATGCCACATTCACCAAAAGGATGAACGCTACGGCAACATCTGCAATGTTTACATCTAATCCATAGTCTCAAAGTGCTACATCTAAACTGGCACACAGGCCACAAAACAAAGAGGGAGAAGCTATACTAGCAAGCACTTGACCGCGCACTCGTCTAGACATCACCTGAAAGAACACAATAAAACATGGGACGACGCCCGGTTAGCGAATAATGCTGGTAACCCACCAATACATGTGAAATAACATACATAGATAAGATATAAGTTGTAAAGCCATTTTCCAAACGGAATACATAAGTATATAAGTACAAAACCAAGAGCAATAGTCAACACAAGACTCAACACTCTCAACAAGGATACGGGAACACATCCCAAAACCACAAAGGATAACCACAACACAAAGGATAAAGACAAGACCGATGGCAACACATGCCCTTGCGACTACACACGTCACAAGAAGAGAACTCACAACAACGGCTACACAAGCCCTCGTGACATCACCCAGCACGAGTTGATATGCCTTCCTTATGCCCGGTTCCAACCTTATGGCTACCCCCAACCTTGTATCTTCTTCCAAACATTACCTCCAGGACCCATGAACTTCTTAGTCCAACCTTTTCCCTCCTGGAACCGTCGTCCCCCACCAACGACCACCAACGAGACCACAAATTTCATAGTACACGAGGGTACCGTACACACACACGGCAACATATGCTATCCAAGAATCATGTGAACCCATCACTCAGGTCACAAACTCCATAATCACGTCACGGCCACCAAGAGGACCGCTGCAATACCTTGGTGACTAGTGTCCCATACCACTAATCCTGCAATCCAGGTAAAACCACACACACATCACAGCACAACAGGAATCAATCAACGGATCACAACGAAGATATGAAACCATACTCAATCAAGGAATGGGTCACAGCCCAACACCAACAACGATGAATAACACAAGTTATCATCAACCAATAGGAAGGTACAAACAACACGCACGCTAGCATTTAAACACCGAACTAGCATGCGCATCAAACGGGTAAACCAAAGGTAGTTCCGAAGAACACAGAAGACTCATCACGGTTCAACGAAACACAATGTTGAACACTTAGCACGATTCACGAAACCAAAACCTACATGAATTCCTACCACATAGTTCTAGACATACGAAACATCAAGAAGACACTCAAATAGTTCCACAAAAGAACAATGGGAAGTCCAAAGACCAAATACCGAGTCAAAAGAATCACGGGGAACAAATCCCCGCCATCACCACAATACGTACCCGCGGGTAGGCCCACGGGTAGGCCTTTACCCGCGGTTCCGCCCGCGGCTACAGACTACCCGAACAATGTACCCCGCGGGTGGGCGACGGGTTGAACGCCTACCGCCGTTCCGCCCGCGGGTACATCCTTGTACCACAATACAACACTTCGCGGATTTTCATCTCCAAACTCAAATTCAAGTCCAAAACATGCCAAATCTCACCAAATACAACAAAATGACTTGAATCAAAGGAATTGTTAAGCAATGGCACAAGTGAACCCTAAACACAAGCTCTAGATATGCATTTCCACAAGACAATGCATAAACACTCACATTTCATAGCAAAATCACATGTAGTATCCAAGAATCATCAAATAGGTAAGCAAAATAGATTTTGTAGAGCATGGGTTACCTCATTCACTTATCCAACCAAAAACAACGCCAACTTAGGCTAGGCTAGGCTCAACTCATAAACCAAACGGGAACCAGTGAATCAAACCGATCCTTCAACTATTAACAAACGTACTAATTAAACTTACAAGGGGATTCAAACTCTATTCTTTCCCTAAATTACCCACCAAGTCTAACAATCTGGGCTAGGTGTTCTATTGGAAACTTAATCACAATATGAAACACTAATAGATTAGTTAATTAACCAAGACTTAATAGTAAAACCATTAACTAATATGAGCTAAGTAAAGTTTGAACCTTAGCCAAACACTAACACAACCACCCATCTTACCACTAAACTAAACTACCTATTAATAACATAATTAAACAACAACCTACTTAACACTAAACAAGCAAGGTAAACAAGGTAAGAGCTCACCATCCGCCATCTTCTTCTTCGTTCTGCATGCTCACCATCCCGCGGGTGGAACACGCGTACACCCTCCACCCGCACCTGCTCTGCTTCGCCGGAGACTCGTAGCACGCCGGAAGATCTCCCACACCGCCGAGCAGCTCTGCTTTGCCGGAAACAGAGATCCCCGATCATCCATCGTCAACACCGCCGACGCACAGCTTGCCGGAGATGGGAGGGAGAAGCATCGCAACGCAAAACTGCCTCCACCGTCTCAAGATTCCGACTTCCACCGCTGCTTTGCTTCTTCACCGGAAACAGAGGAAAAGGTCGGAGCTTCACTCAAGGCATTGTCGTCGTCCCCATTTTCTACCGATGCTGCTTGGCCTAAGCTCCTGTTGTGGCCTGTCGCTGATGATCAAAAGGGAGGGGAAAACAGGGCTGCCGGTCTTGCCGAAGATGCTCTACACTTCTACAAGAGGTCACGAGAAGAGCTTTGGAGAAGGGGGAGGATGGGATGGCTTGATGTTGATTGCAGCTTTAAACCAAGAGAGAGACGAAGAGGAGGGGTTGCTTAGCTGCTGCTGCTTGTCGAAGAAGGAAGAAGGAAATGGGGTTGTTTGGTTCGTTCTTGACAAAGCCGATAGGGAGAGGAGGTGCTTGAGCTAAGATCTCGGCTACTTGGATTATAGATGATACAATGCATACACACAAACAAGAGATGGTAGGGTTATCTTTCAAGGTTGGGCTTGGGTTTTGAAAAATTTAGGGCTTGATAGAAAATACATATTATTTTGGGCTCTCAAAATAATAATAACACATATATATATATATATATATATATATATATATATATATATATATATATATATACATTATAAGGGCTTGGTGTAGGTGATGGGTCCAAAATTACTCACTCATAGGTTACACATATATTTGGGCTCAAAAACAATTACTAGGCTTTTAGGAATTAAAACTATTTTGGGTCTAGGCATATTTTGTACAAAAGTATTGGTTCACCATAATAGGTAGACCCGAGCCCGTTTTTAAAATAAATAGCTATATAAATATTTTTATTAAAATATTTATTATCAGGACATGTTGTTTCCTTGATAATGATTCCTTTGGAATTAAGTGTAAGTGTTTCTTGATGAATGATTCTCTTAGTTTTATGAGTAAGCCTCGTGATGGAGTTAGTTATCTAGGGTTAATTTTATAACCTTTGCACTTGGATATTCTTGCAACCTTTCTTTTTGAGAACCACCTAAACTTCTCCAAGTATTCTTTGAACTTGGGAATAAGAAATCCATACAAAACCCTTTCTTGTGTGGCCTAAAAATCAAGTATAATATTTATTTGTAAGCCTTGAGTTTCAAACCCAGGTATACTCATCGCCAACCCAACTCCTAAACCACTTGAGCTAATTATCTTTCTTAAAACCCATCCAATTTTAATTCCATCTAAACCATAAGTTTCCATTTTACCCAAATCCCCAAATTAAATCATCTTTTCCCCAATTATTCCCCAAATCCCTAAGCCCCAATTTCTTTTTCCTTTCCTCCCCTCCCTACCCGTGAGTCAGCCGAGAGACACCCCTCCCCAACCCATCACCACCCGCCCGTCGCCGACCTGCCACCGTCGCTGCCCGCCAAAGTCGTCGCACGCCGGAGCCTCCCCGCCGAGCTGCTGCCGGGCCGCCACGTCGAAGTCGCACCGCGAGAGAGAGAGAGAGACCAGCGAGAGAGTGAGAGGCAGCGAGAGTGAAGAAGAAGTTAAGAGGAGAAGCTTTAGGTGTTCCTTTTGAGCTTTCGGTCATCTCCTACCATGCCTAGAAGATCAAGTTTGACTAGGAAAGCGGAATGGGTGGATGCCCATTACCTTGTTCTTGAAGGTAAAGCTTTTGACCCGGAATCTTTTCCTAATTCATTGTTGGATATGCTTAGATTCCAAGGTTTGTTGGATGGGTTCCTCGCCATAAGGGCCGAGACTTACCCGAGTTTGGTTAAGGAATTTTATCATCACATAGTTGTGACAAAGGATGGTGATAGGCTTGGGATCACCTCTAAGGTGAGAGGTGTGAGAGTAGTTCTGTCTGAGAAGAGGCTGGCTCAGCTTTTGAGTCTGTCTGCTTCGGGAATTGCTCTGTATAGCGGTAACTCGTGGATTAGTACGAATACCATGGGGTACCGGGACTATTTGAGTTATTTGTTGGGTCGCACGAGTGGTTTCACTCAAGCTTCAAGACCGGAGAAAAAGTGGTTTTCTACAGAGCAAAGGATCTTGGTTATACTGGTGTCGGACTGTTTGTTGCTCAATAACAACAAAAGTAAGTTGTTGGGAAAGTTGGAGTGTACTTTTGCCTTTTGCCTTAAGAATATGGTCAAGTTCAATCTGCCAGCTTTGATGTTGCAACATATGGTTTTCTGTCATGATCATAACCGAAAGAGCCTACCGTGTGGGATGGTGTTGAGCTGGATCCTTGTTAGGAAAGGTGTAAGTGTTGAAGGTTGTTTACCGAAGGCCGTGGGAAAGTTGGTGTTGGATGCCACCAATCTTCGAAGCTACAACTTTTTTCAATTAGACGATGGTGATTACATCACTCTCGAAGAAGTTGCAAGGAAATCCCCCGAAGAAAGAGCCGAGTTGGCAGTCGAGCTTGGGATTCATGCCGGGAATTTGAACCTCGCAGTCCAGAGTTTGGGAGGCGATGAAGAAGATGAGGGTGAAGCAGGCCGTGAGGAAGAAGTGGAAGCACCGGAAGCTGCCGAGGCTGAGGAAAGTGATTCTGAAAGTGAAGAAAATCGAAGAAGAAGGGAAGCCCGCACTAAAAGGGAGCATGATGCCATGACGCATGAGGAACGTGTAGTCACCTTGCTTCGTCAACAGAGTCGCATGTTTGAAGAAGGCTTCGCGTACATGAAGACGCAGTTTGTAGCCATGCACCAAAGGCTAGATCAGATTGAGGCCAGTTCAAGCCGTAGAGGTGGGGATGATGAAGAATCCGAGAAGAGCACCGATGAGTCGGAGAGCGAGTCGTTCTAGCTCGGGGTTGTGGTAATCTTGTTTGCCTTTTCTTAGTTGTTGTTATCTTCTTAGTTGTTGTTACCGTTGGTAGTTGCTTGTTGTTTGCTTTGTGTGCTTGCTCTTGCTTGTTTGTTTTGTTGAGTAGCTAGTTTTGTGGTTGGTGCTTTGAAATAATTGTTAGTTCGTAGTTGGTGGTTGTGTTTGGTTTAGAGTTTGATATGCTCAATATATTCGTTGGTTAAATTCCTCAAGTTCTTGTTGTAGTATACATTCTTTCTTGCTTTGAATCCTTGTGAATCCTTTTGGATTTTGATCAAAAGAGATTGTTCTTGGCACTCTTGTCACATAATTGTTTCGTTTCACTGTTTTCTTAATTTGTCGTACCCAAGCTTCGGGGACGAAGCTTCTTTGAAAGGGGAGAGGACGTGACACCCCGTAATCCAAATTCAATTATGGGATTAATTAAGTAATTAATCCTAAACCAATTGGTATTTTAATCCCTAAAAATCCTAAAAATTCAATAGTCAGGGACTAGTAATTGACTAGTCAACCCCAAAGTCAAAGTTGTACCTTGAGCTTTGAAAGGAGATCCCATGTCCCCTTACACCTCTTCATTTTAGTAAGGGTATTCATGACTTTTCACCTTGTGTTAGTAATGCAAGCTAACCTAGTAGACACTCCTCATTTCTCTCCTTACACTTTCCAAACTTTAGCTCTACATTCTCTCTAAAAAAAGGTAGATAGCTTTTCTTCCAAGCCAAGTTGAAGCTTTGTCAAATCTTAAAGAGTTATCTCCAAGATTCTACCTTTCATACATTTGGGCATCTAGGAGGATAAGATCTATGTTCATCTTGTGTATTTAGTGTTTTCTTAGGTGTCTTTTCTTAAAGATAGAATCTTTATGATCTTTTGGTGTGTTCATGAAGTGGGTTTGGAAGGTGAGCCTTATTAGGAGCTTGGTGAAGTGTTAAGTGAAGGTTTTTGTCTACAAGAGGTAACCCATGCTGTACAAAATCTATTTTTCTTACCTATATGATGATTTCTTGGATTCTACATGTGTTTTGCTATGAAATGTGAGTGTTTATGCATTGTCTTGTGAAAATGCATATCTAGAGCTTGTGTTTAGGGTTCTTGTATGCCATTGCTTGGCTATTCCTTTGATTCAAGTCATTTTGTTGTATTTGGTGAGATTTAGCATGTTTTGGAATTGAATTTGAGTTTGGTGTTGAAAATCCCCGAAGGGATTATTTTGGGCACAGGTACGTACCCGCGGGCGGAGCGGCGGGCAGTGGCCTACCCGCCGCCCACCCGCGGGGTACAATTTGAACGTGGGTATGTACCCGCGGGCGGAACCACGGGTAGGGGTCTACCCGTTGGCCCACCCGCAGGGTACGTAATGTGGTTTGGCGGGGATTTGTTTTCCGTGATTCTTTGACTCGGTATTTGGTCTTTTGACTTCCCGATGTTCTTTCGTGGAACTATTTGAGTGTCTTCTTGATGTTTCATATGTCTAGAACTATATGGTAGGATTCCATGTAGCTTTTGGTGTCTTAAATCGTGCTAAGTGATCAACATTGTGTTTCGTTGAACCATGATGAGTCTTGTGTGTTCTTCGGAACAACATTTGGTTTACCCGTTTGATAAGCATGCTAGTTCGGTGTTTAAATGCTAGTGTATGTGTTGTTTGTACCTTCTTATTGGTTGATGATAACTTGTGTTATTCATCGTTGTTGTTGTTGGACTATGATCCATTCCTTGATTGAGTATGGTTTCATATCTTCGTTGTGATCTATTGATTGATTCCTGTTGAGGTGTGATGTGTGTGTGGCTTTACCTGGATTGCACGATCAGTGGTATGGGACACTAGTCACCAAGGTATTGCAGTGGTCCTCGTGGTGGCCATGACGTGATTATGGAGATGTGACCTTTGTGTAAGGTTCACGTATTTCTTGGGTGGCATGTGTTGCCGTGTGTGTGATCGGTACCCTCGTGTACTATAAAATCGGTGATTCTATTGGAGGAACTGTTGGAGGGGAATGACGGTTCCCAGAGGAATAAGGTTGGACTTGGTGTACAGGGGTCCTGGAGGTAAAGGTTGGTACTAGACATAAGGTTGGGGGTAGCCATAAGGTTGGAACCGGGTATAAGGAAGGCATATCAATTCGTGATGGGTGATGTCACGAAGGCTTGTGTAGCCGTTGTGGTGAGTTCTCTTCTTGTGACATGTGTTGTCACAAAGGCATGTGTTGCCATTGGTGGTGTCCTTATTCTTTTGAGTTGTGCATGTCAGGTGTTAATCTATTGTGTGATGATAGATTATACCTTGAGCCGTCCGTGTGAGTTGTTGTTGTCCTTTGTGGTCTTGGGATGTGTTCCCTTATCTTGTTGTGAGTGCTTTGAGTCTTGTGTTGACCTTTGCTCTTGGTTTTGAACTTATATATATGTATTCCATTTTGCAAATGACTTTACAAGCATATATCTTATCTATGTAAGATATTTCACATGTATTGGTGGGTTACCAGCATTATTCGCTGACCGGGCTACGTCCCATCTTTTATGTGTTTCTTTCAGGTGATGTTTAGACGAGAGCGCGGTTTAGTGCCAGCTAGTGTAGCTCCTTTCTTGTGTTTTGTGGCCTGTGAGCCCAGTTTAGACTAAGTACTTTGAACATGTATGGTTTTAGATGTTGAATTATGCAGATGTTAGACTGTGCGTTCATCTCTGGATGAGCGTGGCATAGCACCCCTTTTACTTCCAGTTTATATATTCATCTTTTAGTTTTCCGCTGTGTTTGACGTTTTGTTTAGATATCTGCATATTTTAGGCTTTAATTAGCTTGGAAAATTAGGGGGGGTGTTACAACAGTGGTTATCTCTATTGACTACGTGATGTCAAAAGATAACGTAGCGGCCGCTAACTCGCTAACCCGAGGGTAAGCAAATGGTTGTGGAGAAATTGGAACGAGGAATGGGTCTAAATCCCTTGGACTAAAAGTTCTATAGTGGATACCCAATCTAGCTGGCACCTAGGTTCAATGGGACAACTAAATTATGGAACGGAGCGTGTCACTGTGGGGTCTCAGACTCCCTACCACTCCTCGTTAGAAACAGTGACTCCCGCGCAAGGTTAGCATGTTGATGCTTTAATGATTCAAATGCCGGTTGACATGTGTAAGTATGCGGGATACTCGGAAAAGAATCACCTATGTGAGAGAGATGTGAGGGTCGCCTCAAAGGAGAATTGATGGGCACAATTCTTCACAAACTCTTGTTGAACAAGGACGGTGACCCGCGACCAAAATGGGCACACTCATGAGAACAGAGCATGGTTGGGAGATTCCTGTGTGAGATATGTCGTTGTCTACACAAACGGCAGTCGGTTCAAAGACATCGCGTTCTACCGTACAGCCAGTAGAGTAAACATATATTCACAAGGGAAGGTTCAAAGGGTATAGTGATCCCTACCTATCCTATGCAGGGACCAAACGTTTGAACACAGCTGTTTCCGATTTCAAAATACCCTGAAGAGATTGATATATTGTACGCTCAAAACGGATAATGAGTGAATGAGATATTGATTCTCAAAGTAGACCCATTGAGTTGGAAAAATGAAGGGAAAAGTGAGCTTTGTCCCACATTGGTTTGGAAAGAGGATTTGACCCCCCTTTTATACAGCATAGAAGCTCTCTCGCGTGCGCGGGGGGGGGGGGGGGGGGGGGTGCAAATCAAATTCCAACTAGAAACGAGATCGAAAAGGCTTGATTCAAGCCTGAGCTCGTGTGCGCCGGCACCTGCGGGCACGAATGTCGTCCGGAAATTGGCAGGCCTTGCGGGCTAATGTTTTAAGGAAAGAAAGGCACATCGCCTAACTCGTACTAATCTTTCTTCCTCTCCTTCTTTCTTGTTTTGGATTATGCTCTAAGCAAAAATCCTCTCTTCTTTCTTGTTGGATTGGAATTATAATCTGAGGATTTTAAGTTCCAATTTTGGTTGATATATATTGGTATATCTTTTTCGTAGATATATTCGTATATATAACCTTTGGATCCGGTTTATATATATTTGTGTGTATATATATATTTCGGATATGTATCCAACAATATTTTATATATATTTTCGTGTATATATATAAATATTATTTTTGGGATATTAAATCGATTTTGGTTCATTATCACCAACAACCCTTTCGTCCACCAAGGTTAGTGGATGGAAATTTCTAGCCAAATTCTAGCTAGGTGAAAATTTTTTATTTTATACTTTTTGGATTTCTGTATGTAATGAAAAGTTGGAAGAATACATGTTGAGTCTTGTTAAAATAATTTGATTATGCACTTGTGCAGTAGTCTACAGAATAAAACTGTGTTGATAATAATTAAAATTGTGACTTTAAGTAGTACTAAAATCATACTTCACTTACTAACTATTTTTCTCGATTGAGAATTATATATATATATATATATATATATATATATATATATATATATATATATATATATATAGGTTCAGGTGCATTTAAGTGTTTTCCGTGCAGTTGTGCGGGTGATTAATGTGCGCGAGTTTTGTACATAATGTGGGTGAGTCTTGTGCTTAATGTGCGTTAGATTTGTGCTTAATGTGCGTGAGTGTGTAATGTTTAATATGCGTGAGTTTTGTACTTAATGTTTAATATGAGTGCGTAATGTTCGTGAGTTTTGTGCTTAATGTGCGTGAGTGTGTAATTAATGTGAGTTGTTATTGAAACTTTAAAGTGCATGAGTTTTATGCTTAATGTGCGTGAGTTTTGTGCTTAATGTGCGTGAGTCGTGTGCTTAAGGTGCGTGAGTTTTGTACTTGATGTGCGTGAGTGTGTACTTAATGTGAGTTGTTTTTAAAACTTAAGGTGCGTGCGTTTTTGTGCTTAACATGCGTGAGGCTTGTGGTTAACGTGCTTGAGACTTGTACTTAACATGCGTGAGGTTTGTGCTTAACATGCGTGATGTTGGTGCTTAACATGAGTGAGGTTGTATTTTGAAAGTGTTTTGTTTGTGAGCTTAATGTGCGTGTGTTGTGTACTTTAAGTGCGTCAGATTAATGCTTAACGTGCGTCCACCCACACAACCGCACGGGAAGCCTCAAATGCACCTGATCCCTTCCACCCCCCCAACACACACACACACACACACACACACACACGCACGCACACGCACACGCACGCACGCATACACACATGCACACACACACACGCACGAACGCACGCACGCACGCGCGCACACACACACAGATATATATATATATATATATATATATATATATATATATATATATATATATATAGATGAGTTCGGGTGTGGGGTTGCTCATAGGTAAAAAATGGGGTTAGATCTGAGCTATTGATCAAATCTATATCAACGGCTAAAATAAATCAAAATTAAAAATAAAAAAACGCACATCCTCCATTAATGCTCTCATCTCAGGACGTGCGAAGATAGACAACCTAAAGGAACTCATGAAATTAATAAAAATTCATTTTAATTTTTTTTTTCTTAACAAAGAAAAACAAAACACCTTAAGAATGAAAACATTGCACCTTAAGAACGAAAACAAAGCACCTTAAGAAGGAAACTCACGCACCTAAAACTCTATATTGACGCACCCTAAGAAGGAAAATAATGCACTTGGGGGGCGTTTGGTTCATGTTATTAAAGCTTTAGCCTGACGCATCATAAGTTTCAACAACTGACGCACCTTAAGCACACAAATCACGCACCTTAAGAAAGAAAACCACGTACCTTAAGAAGGAAAACCACGCACCTAAAGCTTTAGACCTACACTTAAGTTTCTAACAACTGACGCACCTTAAGCACACAACACAAAACCACGCACCTTAAGCACAAAACCACGCACCTTATGAAGGAAAATCACGCACCAAAAGCTTTAGGCCGGCGCATCTTAAATTTCAACAATGGATGCACCTTAAGCACACAAATCACGCAATTTAAGAAGGAAAACCACGCACCTAAAGCTTTAGACCAACACACTTAAGTTTCTAATAACTGACACACCTTAAGCATATAGCACAAAAATGACACACCTTAAATTTTACCTAAATGCAAAAAGACCAAATTACCATTGCGTATTTTTTAATTATTGTTAATCCTAGACGTTGATCATGACAAGATCAATGGCTCTCATCTCACCCACAACCGCAACTCAAACAACCAACCACACACGCGCACACGCACACACGCGCACACACACACACACATATTCTACCTCTCTTTAAAATTTGGTTTTCGTAAAAACATGTTGATTAATCTTATCTATTAATATAAGATGATCAATGACTAAAAATTAATGAAAGAAACAATGTGACATTTTTGTAATTACGATTGTACATTTGAAGATATTTTTGGGGGTGTTTGGTTGGTTAGAAATTTTTTTTCAAGGAACTAGAATTCCTAAAATTTGAACAAAAATCTCTTATGTTTTGTTTGGTTCATGGGAAATTTTTTTGAAGTAACTTAAATTTCTCAAATATGAAGAAAATATTTTCTTAACTCATCTTAGGTAATTTATTTTCCATGGTATTTGGGAACAAATGTTCAATCTAGCAAGACAAATGGGTAGATCTAGTATCCATGGTATTGGGCATAGTAATTTGGAGATGAGTGTTAGGTTCATAAACACTTTTTACCCAAGAGCATCTTAAGGAATTTAGCCAAGCATGGCTAAATTATTCATAGCAAATATAATAAAGAGTTTACAAATAATCGAAAAGGGTACAAGAATGAACCAAGCGATTCTCCCAAATCTCCTTAGCTTTCTTCTTGCTCCAAAGACAACTCGTAGCTCTCAATTCTTCTCTTTCTCGGCTCCACAAAGTCTGGATGATTCTCTAGGGTTGAGAAAGTTGGGATTATATAGCATGAACCAAACCTGGGGAAAGAGGGAAAAATTCCGCGGGAAAACGGGCTGAAAACGCGACTTGGGCCCTCACCCGCTCGACGCGTCGAGCCTTCATGCTTTATTTCTCGGACGCTTACTGGAAAAGTTTGACGCGTCGAGCGGCTTGCTCGACGCGTCGAATGCGGCATCGAATTTTCGCAATGCTGTTGTGACCGCTCGAAATGTCGAGCCTTCTGCTGGCGTCTCGGACTTGTCAGTGGAATTTTTGGACACGTCGAACTTGCTGTGCGCGCGTCCTTCGGTCTACTTTGACTCCAAATTTGTCCTACAACTTCCGTTGTCTTTGCTCTTGACCTACAATGGTTCCAAAATATTAACAAACAACGTAAAACATTCAAAACAAGTATAAATCATATATTTATAATTAGAACATCGGAGTATGCAATTAAAGTACTAAATTCATGAACTTAAACCCAACAAATTTAACCAAACTAATACTAGAACTATGCACAATTAGGTTCACATCACTTGGCCACGTGCTCTATGATTCCGGAATGCCTTGCACACTGCTGCTGAAGGTAGGTTGGGAGGTCGGTCCCAAGCCGTTCAGGTCGGGACCTAAATATTGCAAGGACGCATGTGCCAGCTGCCCCTGGCGGGGAACGGAGGGTAGGAAGACCAAGAAAGAGCTTGTATGGGGTCAGTACGGGTCGGCCCAAGCCTAGCTCATAAAGAGGTTCCGGGGCCGACCGCCGTATAGGCACGATTGCCGGGGAATAATCCATATTAGTTTTAATGCTATTATATTTTCATTGTGGTGATATACTTATATAGTTATATATTAGTTCTGTATTAGATATAATACTTACTAATGTTTTTAAAAACTCTTAACATGTAGGCTTTAAATATGCTCAAAGGAAAATTTACTTTGATGCATTTTTAATGACTTACATGTTAAACCAACGACTTTTAAAAAGGTTTCAGACCTGGCTAAGCCAATAATTGTAGGCTCCGCAGCTCAGGCTTTGACCTAACGAAAAATTTACATACAGGCTCAGGCCTAGAGCTAGGCCTTAAATTTTTGTAACAAACTTTGACTTAATTTTTTAAAGTTTGGATCGGCTCGGTTTATTTCGATTCATTTTTTTTTTGGAACATAAAGAGCGTATGAAACCCAGGTGGATAACTAAACAGAAGCGCCACGCTGAATGCGTGCGCCATTCTTATCTTCTCACAGCAAAGCCTGAACGGGATTCGAAGGAAAAAACAAACTCCGGTTGCCTAAGTTGTGATCAAGGGCGGAAGCCGCTAGCCAATCTGCCACTCTGTTCTGTTCGCGAACGACATGGCTGTACTCAGTCTCCTCAAACTTGCTGCACTCACACATGCAAGCCCGCACCACGTTATGTGCTCTCCCCACTTCTTGGTCGTCCATCTGAAGAGCTCGAATTACCCCAATCGAGTCACTTTCAATGATCAACCTTCGAGTCCCGTGCGCAGCTTCCATGCGAAGCCCCTCCAAGACAGCCCACGCTTTAGCTTCCTCCGCCGAGCACGAACCAATGTTATGTGAGAAACCTCTTTGCCAAAGCCCCTGGCTATCGCGGAGGACACCCCCACAGCCTGCCCTCCTGGCATTACCTTTGCTGCACCCATCAACGTTTAGCTTAAGCCATCCCATGCGCGGTTTCTCCCACATAGAGGTTATCTCACCCAGGCCTACTCGAGCTGCCGCTGGTGACCACCGATTCTTGAAGGCCGCCCTCACCTCATCACGTTGATCTCATATCCAGTTGGCCTTTTGTCTTCAGGTTTGTAGCCAGCCAATCTTCCCAACCTTTAGCTTTGAGTACGAGAACTGTCGCCGCGGGGAGAAGCGACTCCCATACCCCCTCCATCTGTGGGCAATCCCGAAAGATATGGAGTAAACTCTCCGTAGTACCAGCACAAACATAACACGATTTATCAGCAGTGAAGTGCCTCATAAAACGTTCCTCATTAGACATCACTTTGCCATGTTTTACTAGCCACATAAAATGAAGCATTTTGTTTGGAATCTTGATTCTCCACATGCTTTTCCAATCAAAATCAGCCCTCTCTGGCGGTTCGTCCTGAATGGCGTCATAAACTGATTTAATTGGGAAGGACCCATTAAGCTCTCTGCTCCATCCCCAAGTATCCTTCTCTTCTTCATCCTCTAAAACAACAAAGGCGTTGATCCTTGCTTTCCATTCGACTGGGAGAGCCTCGTCGAGTAACCCCCAGTTCCACCGACTTCCTTTTTCCCAGTAGTCAGCCACGCACGCATAAAGCTCTATTAAAGGAATGTGTTTGCATCTGTAATTATAGAGCCTCTGTTCTATTGCCCAAGCGTCTAACCAGAACTTCGTACTATAGCCATTTCGTATAACTCTCCTGATGCCACTATCCAGGATATGGGATGCATATTGAATGCCTTTCCAAGCGTTTGATAAGCACCTGCTCGTTATTCCACGTCTGCCATCTTCTATCGGTTCATATTTACTCTTCAAAACTTTAACCCAAACACTTTCCGGTTCCATTAGCATGCGCCATTGAAGCTTCGCCATGAAGGCAGGTTGACATCGTGGATTTTCCTAATCCCCAGTCCCCCGTCTTGCTTACCCTGCGTGACTTGCTCTCATCTGACGAATCTCACGACCTTGGTAGCATCCACACCGCCCCACATAAACCTTCGCATAATCATCTCGAGCTCATCGCAGACTCCTTTTGGCAGCCACATAGTTTGCATGGTATATGTGGGCTTGGCACTGATGACAGCTTTGGTCAGCGTAATCCTTCCTGCAAGAGAAAGGGTTCTTGATTTCCAACCATGCAATCTGGTCTTCACTCTATCAAGGAGATTGGTGAAGGTTCCGTGTGTCACGCGGCCATGAGTCGATGGCACCCCGATATATCGGCCCAGGTCCGCCGTTCTTGTGACACCAAGTGCATTAGAGATTTGTGCGGCCAGCTCCGTGTTCCTGTTGTTGGAAAAGAGGACCTGTGATTTTTCAAAGCTCACTTTTTGCCAAGAGGCTCCACAAAAAACCTCCAGGCATCTTTTGATAACAGCAACTTGGTCCATGGTCGCTTCCGAAAAAAGGACCATGTCATCAGCAAAGCATAAGTGGGACAGCACCGGGCCCGACGGAGGTTGTGACACCCCGAAAAATCCACACTCCAATCCATGAATTAATTGAGTAATTAATTCTATTTCTCTTGAGGAATTGATTCCTAAAATCCTGATTTTTGATACTCAATGACTAGTATTTGACTAGTCAATCTTTAAGTGGTGTTGTACCTTGTGCTTTGAGAGGAGTTCCCTTGTTCCTTACACTTTCTAAGAGTTAGTAAGGGTATCCTTATCTTTTCACCAAGAGTTAGTTTTGTAACCTAAACCTAGAAGACTTCTTCATTTTTCATCCCTTACAATTCATAGAAAATATCTCTAACTTCTCTCTAGAAAAGATGAGTAGCTTGTTCCTCAAGCCTAGTGAGACCTTTGTCAAGATTCCAAGTTTTGCTTCCAAGTTTCAATCTTTCCTCTATTTGGGCATCTAGAAGGGTAAGATCTAAGCTTGTCTAGTTTTTTTGGTTCCATCTTAGTTGTCTTTTCTTAAAGGTAGGATCTTTATGATCTTTTGGTTTGATCTTGAAGTGGGTTTGGCTAGTGAGCTTAGTGGAGAGCTTTTTGTGGTGTAAGAGGAGTCTTTTGGTCTTCAAGAGGTAACCCATGCTCTACAAAACCTATTTTGCTTACCTATATATGATTTCTTGGCTTCTATTTGTGTTTTGCTATGAAATGTGAGAGTAAATGCATTTATCTTGAGATATTGCATATCTAGAGCTTGTGTTTAGGGTTCCTTTGTGCCATTGCTTGGCATTTTCCTTGGTTCAAGTCATTTTGTTGTGTTTGGTGAGATTTGGTGTGTTTTAGACTTGAATTTGTGTTTGGAGGAGAAAATCCCCGAAGGGATTTGTTGTGGTACAGGTACGTACCCGCGGGCGGAACGGCGGGCGGGGCACCACCCGCGGGCCTACCCGCGGGGAACGTGTCGCCCTGTGGGTAGTGTACCCGTGGGCGGGACCACGGGTGGGGCACTAACCGTGGGTCCACCCGCGGGGAACACGGTGGAGATGGTTCTGGATTTGTTCCCCGTGATTCGTTTGTCTCGGTGTTTGATCTTTTGGCTTCCCGTTGTTCTTTGTGGTACTATTTGAGTGTCTTCTTGATGTTTCGTAGGTCTAGAGCTTTATAGTAGGTATCCATGTAGGATCTTTGGCGTCTTGAATCGTGCTAAGTGTTCAACTTTGTGTTTCGTTGAACCGAGTGGTGTCTTGTGTGTTCCTCGGAACCATCTTGAGTTTCCCCGTTGTTAAGCATGCTAGTTCGTTGTCTTAATACTAGCGTGTGTGTTGTTCGTACCTTCCGTTTGGTTGATGATAACTTGTGTTATTCATCGTTGTTGTTGTTGGGTTGTGACCCGTTCCTTGATCGAGTGTGTTTCATACCTTCTTTGCAATCCGTTGATTGTTTCGTGTGAGTGGTGGTGCGTGTGTGGCTCTACATGGATTGCACGATTAGTGGTATGGGACGCTAGTCACCAAGGTATTGCAGCGGTCCTCGTGGTGGCCGTGACGTGATTATGGAGTTGTGGCTGAGTCCACGTGATTGGGGGATAACATTGTGTTATCCGGGCATGTGTTGCCGTGATTGGTGGGTTTTCGTTGGTGGTTATAGGTGGGGGACGACGGTCCCGGCGGAATAAGGTTGGACTTGGCTGTACAGGGGATTTCTGGAGGTAATGGTTGGCTTTGAAGGTACAAGGTTGGGGGTAGCCATAAGGTTGGAACAGGGCATAAGGAAGGCATATCAACTCGTGATGGGTGATGTCACGAGGGCTTGTGTAGCCGTTGTTGTGTGATCTTCTCTCGTGACGTGTGTAGTCACGGCGGCTTGTGGTGTTTTGGCATGTGTTGCCGTTGGGTGAGTCTTTATCCTTGTGTGTAGTTAACCTTTGTGGTTTGGGATGTGTTCCCGGTGTTATCCTTGTGAGTGGTGAGTCTTGTGTTGTCTTCTGATCTTGGCTTTTGACTTATATATATGTATTCCGTTTCAAAAGTGGTTTTTATATCTTATATCTACCTATTTATGATACTTAACGGTATTGGTGGGTTACTAGCATCTTTCGCTGACTGGGCGTCGCCCCGATGTTTATCTTTGTATCTTTCAGGTGTTGAGTAGTCGAGCGCGATGTCTAGAGCCGGTAGCTTAGCGCTTGTACCTTTAGATTGTGTTTTTGTGGCCTGCGTGCCAATGGTTTTAGACTGTTTGTAGTTTGATGTTTTGGGATAGTGATACACTTGCAGATTGTTCGCCTTAGCATTTACCGGGTGTGGTAGATGTGGCATAACACCCCTGTTTTGGATTTCTTTTATCCAGTTTCCGTTTTCTTCCGCTGTGCTAGTGTTTGTGTTAATCTGCATGTGTTAAGACTTGTTTTTAGGTCTTGTTTTTGGGGGTTGTTACAGTTGGTATTAGAGCCTAGGTTTTGAGCCTTGGTTTAGAGCCTAGGAAGAGTTAAGTCTAGACTTTCTAAGTGTTTAAGTGTGTTTTGAGACCTCTAAGCGACCTTAAGAAGCTAAGTGTTAGGCTTAGGACTCTAGGTTGCGCGGTGAGATGTGTGTTGCTTTCTGTCTTGCTTGCTTGCTTGCTTTTTTGGTAACCTTGTTGTTGTAGCAGAAGTGCGATGCCTCCTCGTCCTCGCGCTCACTCCCCAGAGACCCCGACCAACGAGCAGCTCGCCCAGAATCTCCATCAGTTGACGCAGACGATGCAGTCTCTCAGTGAAGCTCTGTTGAACAACAATCAAGCTGCGCCGCCTCCGCCTCCGGTTGGGCACCGTGATGTGGGTCGCCTTGTGTCAGGGCATCGGCCGCCTTCCTTTGCTGGTGAAGAAGACCCTGTAGTCCTTGAAGAGTGGCTACGGGTATTTGATAAGATTTTTACCGTGGTAGGCTGTCCCGAAGAGAGAAGAGTAGAACTGGCAACGTTCTACTTCTGCCAAGAAGCTGATCTGTGGTGGGTTCACGAGAGTCCGACCTTTCTTGAAGAGCCTGTGTTTGATTGGACCGCGCTCAAGGACAGGATGCGCGAAAGGTTCTACCCAGCGCATGTGCGAGCCGCCATGTTTGATGAGTCCCTTAATCTGCAGCAAGGACCCCTATCTGTGGTGGAGTACCACAAGAAGTTCTTAGAGCTGGCGCGCTTCGCGAGGATGTTAGTGCCTACAGAGCTTGCCAAAGTTGAGCGTTTCGTTGCCGGTCTGAATTATGAGGCACGAAAAGCGTTGACGGTGAGTTGGCCTAGTTCCCTCAAGGATGCGTATCTGTGTGCCGCGGATCTGTTTCGTGTTCAGCAGCTTCAGAAGAGTTCGCTTGAGTTGGCTAGGAAGAGAGTTGAGAGTGGTGGTTCTTTTGCTTTCAAGAAGCCCCGACCGAGTTTTCCGGCTAGAGTTGTGTCATCTTCTTCTCAAGGACCAGTTAGGATGGAGCCTTCGGTTCAAGCTAAGTCGGTTGGTTGTCGCAAGTGTGGGAAGGTGCATCTGGGTCAATTTTTCTATGGCCAGGCGTTTAAGTGTTTTCGCTGTGGGGTTGTTGGTCATAGAGTTGCGGAGTGTCCTCAGCTTGTCGGTCAGAGAGCGTTGCCGCCACCCCCGGGAGTCGGAGGAGCACCAGGAGGGAGTTCGAGTCGTGGAGCGGTTGGAGCTAGGCCACCTGGGAGATTTTTCGTGATGGCGCGTTCGCAAGCGGAGTCGGAGGGTCTGGTGGAGGAGGAGTTAGCAGGTAACCCTTGTTTTGAGCCTATCCTTGTGTTCCCGAGAGCGTTGTGTTCTTTGTTGCCTTGGGTGTTATCTTGTGTTTCGTAGTTGTCTTTGTTTGGCAATCCTTGGCATGCTTTCCTTGTTAGTTTTTTGTTGGATGCTTAGTATAGACTCTTTTCTTGCTAAGTGTTCTCTTTAGTTGGTATCTTGTTTGTGGTAGCCATCTATCCTTGAGTTATCTTGTGCTTAGCCCAATCCTTCCACCTTTGGACTTGGTTGTTCTTACAACAATTTCTTGAGCTTTTCCCTAAATTTTCCAAGTATTCTTTGATTTGGAAAATAGCAAATCCCTACCAAAATCTTTCCTTGTGTAGCCTAATGTTTCTTTGTAACCTTTAAGTTTCAAACCTTAGCCAATTTCTTTTCTACCCAACCTCTAAACCACTTAAGCCAATTATCTTTCTTAGAACCTAACCCATTTTAATTCTTTCTAAACCTTAAATCCCACTTTGTTCAAAATCCCCAAATTTAATCATCTTTTTCCCCAATCTCACTCAAATCCCTAATTTCTTCCCCCAAATTCTCTTCTTCTTTTTCCTTCTCCCTACCCGTGAGCTACCCGAAGCCATCCCACCCCCCACCTACCTGCCCGTCGCACCACCGTCTCGCCACCGCCGGAGCCTCGCCGTCCCGTCGCCGCCGCCGACCTGCTGTGTGCCGCGTTGCCGAGAGCAGCCGTGAGAGAGAGAGAGAGCTTGAGAGAGAGAGAGAGTGCAGCGTGAGTGTGAAGAAGGAGAGTTGTGGGCTTTGTTTGTTGAGCTTTGGATCATCTTCCACCATGCCTAGAAGGTCAAGCTTGGCTAGGAAAGAGGAATGGGTGGATGCCCATTACCTTGTGCTTGAAGGTAAAGCTTTTGATCCGGAATGTTTTTCAAGTTCCTTGTTGGATTTGCTTAAGTTTCAAGGTTTGTTGGATGGGTTTCTCGCCATAAGGGCCGAGACTTACCCGAATTTGGTGAAGGAGTTTTACCGTCACATGGTTGTGACGAAGGAAAGTGAAAGGCTTGAGATCATCTCTAAGGTGATAGGTGTGAAGGTTGTGTTGTCTGAGAAGAGGTTAGCTCAGTTGTTGAGTTTGTCTGCTTCTGGAGTGGCTCAGTACAGTGGTCATTCTTGGATTAGTACGGATGCCATGGGGTACCGTGACTATTTGAGCTATCTGTTTGGCCGTACGAGTGGTTTCACTCAAGCTTCGAGGCAGGAAAGTAAGTGGTTGTCTGCGGAACAAAGGATCTTGGTTATGTTGGTGTCAGATTGTTTGTTGCCTAACAACAACAAGAGCAGTTTGTTGGGTAAGTTGGAATGTACCTTTGCTTTCTGTTTGAAGAATATGGTTAAGTTCAATCTGCCTGCTTTGATGATGCAACACATGGTGTTTTGCCGGGATCACAACCGGAAGAGTTTGCCGTATGGCATGGTGCTAAGCTGGATCTTGGTTAAGAAAGGTGTTAGTGTGGATGGTTGTCTCCCGAAGGCTGTGGGAAAGATGGTGTTGGATACTGCCAATCTCCGGAGTTGTAATCTTTTTCAGTTGGATAGTGGTGAGTACATCACGCTTGAAGAGGTTGCTAGGAAAGCACCTGTTGAGATAGCAGAGTTAGCTGCTGGGCTTGGGATCCATGCCAGGAAGTTGAGTCTTGTAGTCCAGAGTTTGGGTGGTGACGAAGAAGTTGAGGAGGAAGCAGATCAGGAAGAAGAAGAAGGAACACCGGAGACCGCTGAAGCTGAAGTAAGTGAATCAGACAGTGAGGAAAGTCGGAGAAGGAAAGAAGTTCGCACCAAGAGAGAGCAGGATGTTGTCTCTTTGCTTCGTCAGCAGAACAGTTTGATCGCCGAGGGCTTTGCGTTTGTGAGGTCGCAGTTTGCCGCAGTGCATCAGAGGCTGGATCGGTTTGAAGCTAGTTCTAGTCACAGAGATGAAGCCGAAGAGGAAGAGTCTGAAGAGGCCGAAGAGTCGGAGAGTGAGGAGTTCTAGTTGTGTTGTGGTAATCCCGTTCGCTTCTTTCTTGTTGATTCTTAGCTGTTGTAGCTTGGTGTTAGGTTGTTGTGTGCTTTGTGTGCTTGCTTGTTTCGTTTGTTGCCTTGTTGTTTAGCTAGTTTGTTAGTTGGTGTTTGGGTTAGTTGTTTAGTTCTAAGTTGTTGTCTAGAAGTTGGTTGTTGTGTTGAGGGTAGAGTTCTTGATGCTCAATCTATCCGTTTGTTGACCTCTTGCCAATCCTTGGATTCGTAATGTTTTCTTCTTTGCTTTGAACCTTGAAATTCTTGTCACAATTTTGTTTCCTTGTTACCTTTCGCTTTAGTTCGTTGTACCCAAGTTTCGGGGACAAAACTTCTTTGAAGGGGGAGAGGATGTGACACCCCGAAAAATCCATACTCCAATCCATGAATTAATTGAGTAATTAATTCTATTTCTCTTGAGGAATTGATTCCTAAAATCCTGAATTTTGATACTCAAGGACTAGTATTTGACTAGTCAATCTTTAGGTGGTGTTGTACCTTGTTCTTTGAGAGGAGTTCCCTTGTTCCTTACACTTTCTAAGAGTTAGTAAGGGTATCCTTGTCTTTTCACCAAGAGTTAGTTTTGTAACCTAAACCTAGAAGACTTCTTTAATTTTCATCCCTTACAATTCCAAGAAAATATCTATACCTTCTCTCTAGAAAAGAAGAGTAGCTTGTTCTTCAAGCCTAGTGAGACCTTTGTCAAGATTCCAAGTTTTGCTTCCAAGATTCAATCTTTCCTCTATTTGGGCATCTAGAAGGGTAAGATCTAAGCTTGCCTAGTCTTTTGGTTCCATCTTAGTTGTCTTTTCTTAAAGGTAGGATCTTTATGATCTTTTGATTTGATCTTGAAGTGGGTTTGGCTAGTGAGCTTAGTGGAGAGCTTGTTGTGGTGTAAGAGGAGTCTTTTGGTCTTCAAGAGGTAACCCATGCTCTACAAAACCTATTTTGCTTACCTATATATGATTTCTTGGCTTCTATTTGTGTTTTGCTATGAAATGTGAGAGTTTATGCATTTATCTTGTGATATTGCATATCTAGAGCTTGTGTTTAGGGTTCCTTTGTGCAATTGCTTGGCATTTTCCTTGGTTCAAGTCATTTTGTTGTGTTTGGTGAGATTTGGTGTGTTTTTGACTTGAATTTTTGTTTGGAGGAAAAAATCCCCGAAGGGATTTGTTGTGGTACAGGGACGTACTCGCGGGCAGAACGGCGGGCGGGGCACCACCCGCCGGCCTACCCGCGGGGAACGTGTCTCCCTGTGGGTAGTGTACCCGCGGGCGGGACCACGGGTGGGGCACTAACCGTGGGTTCACCCGCGGGGAACACGGTGGAGTTGGTTCTGGATTTGTTCCCCGTGATTCGTTTGTCTCGGTGTTTGATCTTTTGGCTTCCCGTTGTTCTTTGTGGTACTATTTGAGTGTCTTCTTGATGTTTCGTAGGTCTAGAGCTTTATGGTAGTTATCCATGTAGGATCTTTGGTGTCTTGAATCGTGCTAAGTGTTCAACTTTGTGTTTCGTTGAACCGAGTGGTGTCTTGTGTGTTCCTCGGAACTATCTTGAGTTTCCCCGTTGTTAAGCATGCTAGTTCGTTGTCTTAATACTAGCGTGTGTGTTGTTCGTACCTTCCGTTTGGTTGATGATAACTTGTGTTATTCATCGTTGTTGTTGTTGAGTTGTGACCCATTCCTTGATCGAGTGTGTTTCATACCTTCTTTGCAATCCGTTGATTGTTTCGTGTGAGTGGTGGTGCGTGTGTGGCTCTACCTGGATTGCACGATTAGTGGTATGGGACGGTAGTCACCAAGGTATTGCAGCGGTCCTCGTGGTGGCCGTGACGTGATTATGGAGTTGTGGCTGAGTCCACGTGATTAGGGGATAACATTGTGTTATCCAGGCATGTGTTGCCGTGATTGGTGGGTTTTCGTTGGTGGTTATAGGTGGGGGACGACGGTCCCGGCGGAATAAGGTTGGACTTGGCTGTACAGGGGATTTCTGGAGGTAATGGTTGGCTTTGAAGGTACAAGGTTGGGGGTAGCCATAAGGTTGGAACAGGGCATAAGGAAGGCATATCAACTCGTGATGGGTGATGTCACGAGGGCTTGTGTAGCCGTTGTTGTGTGATCTTCTCTCATGACGTGTGTAGTCACGGAGGCTTTTGGTGTTTTGGCATGTGTTGTCGTTGGGTGAGTCTTTATCCTTGTGTGTGGTTAACCTTTGTGTTTTGGGATGTGCTCCCGGTGTTATCCTTGTGAGTGGTGAGTCTTGTGTTGTCTTCTGATCTTGGCTTTTGACTTATATATATGTATTCCGTTTCAAAAGTGGTTTTTATATCTTATATCTACCTATTTATGATACTTAACGGTATTGGTGGGTTACAAGCATCTTTCACTGACCAGGCGTCGCCCCGATATTTATCTTTGTATCTTTCAGGTGTTGAGTAGTCGAGCGCGATGTCTAGAGCCGGTAGCTTAGCGCCTGTACCTTTAGATTGTGTTTTTGTGGCCTGCGTGCCAATGGCTTTAGACTGTTTGTAGTTTGATGTTTTGGGATAGTGATACACTTGCAGATTGTTCGCCTTAGCGTTTACCGGGTGTGGTAGACGTGGCATAACACCTCTGTTTTGGATTTCTTCTATCCAGTTTCCGTTTTCTTCCGTTGTGCTAGTGTTTGTGTTAATCTGCATGTGTTAAGACTTGTTTTTAGGTCTTGTTTTTGGGGGGTGTTACAGAGGTAGCCGGATTCCTTTCCACGAACCATTAGTAACCTCAGTCAAGATTAACTGGCAAAGCATTTCTAGACAGAGTACAAACAATGCTGGGGACATCGCGTCTCCTTGTCTGACACCCCTTCCCAGTTTGAAACGCTCCATGCGAGTTCCATTCCAAACAATAGACATAGTAGGTGTGCTGATACATTCCATAATGACTCGAGCCCACTATTCAGAAAACCCTACATCAATAAGAGTATCATTAATAAAGTTCCAAGAGAGTTTATCGTACACCTTTTCCAAGTCTATTTTGATAGCCATCATGCCCAGCTTTCCTTTCTTTGACCGCATGGTGTGCATGACTTCCTGGTACAAAATCACGTTGTCCGTGATTTGCCTACCTAGAACAAATGAGCTCTGGCATGGTCCAACAAGCCCTGGAAGCACAAATTTAAGTCGATTAGTAATCATCTTAGTAATCAATTTATAAGAAACGTTGCACAGGCTTATAGGCCTAAATTTTTTTATAGACTCCGGCATCTGGACTTTTGGGATAAGCACTATCAAGGTCTCATTAACTGTGTCGGGAAGCTTGCTAGTTTCCATGACTGTTTTCACCATTTTAAAGACATCGTCCCCCACCGTGTCCCACATCCGCTGGTAGAACGCCGCATGAAGCCCATCCGGCCATGGGCCTATAGCGAGTTCATGTCAAAGACGACTGCCTTGACCTCGTCCTTTGTAACCAATCTATTGAAGCATTGCTAGATTTCCGGCGTGATGGCGGGAAAAAGGCCCCGTGGAGCACTCTCGTGATTTACGGTTGAGTTGCTTCTAAAAAAGGCCGTATAGAAGTCCTGGACATGCCTCTGGAGGTGTTCTTCTTCAAAAATCCAGTCCAGCACCCGTTTTAAGGCCCCTGATTTTGTTGCGGGCCCTACGGACCATCGTCGCTGCGTGGTAAAATTTGGTGTTTCGATCGCCCGAGACAATCCAATCCTCCCGAGATCGTTGGAACCATAGTAACTCTTCCTGATAGAGGACGTCTTCCAGATCTGCTTTTAACTTGTTTTCCAGCTTGTACAAGCTTTGTGGATAGACTCCGCCATGAGCGTCTGGATTCCTCCAATTCTGGCAAGTAGGATTTTCTTCCGTAAGGCTATACTACCAAACACATCCTTGTTCCACGTCGTAAGCTCGGTTTGGACAAATTTTATGTTTTCGGGCATGCTCCGCGCTGGATTCCAGGCTTGATTTACAACGTCCCTGAAACCACCATCAGCGATCCAAGCAGCCTATAGCTTAAAATGTGCACTTGATCCCCTTCTACACCCTGTTTCTAGTCAGATTAAAAGAGGTGCGTGATATGAGAAGATTCTCGGCAGATGTTGGAACTGAGGCATCGGAGAAACGCTGCCTCCACTCCACGGTACAAAGCGCCCGATCGAGCCGAGCTCCTTTCGCTGAAGACTCCTCGGTTCCTCGGAACCAAGTGAGGCGAGGTCCGCTAAACCCCAAATCGATCAAGCCTTCACTGTTAATCCAATCAACAAAGTCGGTGCTTCTTTGCGTCGAATATGCGGTGTAATTGATCGTCTCCGCCAGGCAGGTGACCGCGTTAAAATCCCCGGCTACCATCCAAGCATCGGACATCCCTCTTTTGAAGGCTCGGAGCTTGTCCCAAAGGCGTTTCCTTAGGTGATGCACCGGGCTTCCATAGACGATTGCCAGGTGCCAAGGTACCTCGGATCCTTCCCGTACCTGCACAAGGACAAACTGTGGGTGAGTGTAAGTCACTTCAATGATTAGGGGCTTGTTCCAAAGAATCCATATACCCCGCTAAACCCCACGGCTTCAACTCGAACCCACTCATCAATTATTAATAGTGACTTAACTCAATATGTCATTAAGTCAATGGCTATTAAAAATTAACCTGTCGTCTTTGAAAATTTTGTCACAACTATAATATTTAATTATACTCAATTAAAAAATCTGTCACATGATGAATATTTATAATAAATTGAAAATGACTATTTTGGTCCCATGTCACTATACTTATTAATTATGTTCAATTCTTTTTCATGTACGTGTTGCAACTTGCATGCAAAGTCTTGGCACGAGTTGATGACTTTTTCTTTTCTTTTCATGATTTGTATATATATAAAATATAAATACATTTGTTTTATTGTTCTTCCTTCTTATCTTTAATCTAATGCATTTTATTTTATTTCTAATTTCTAATAATATCAACGTAACCTACAATGTGTGAAATTTCATGCTTAAGATTAAGTGAAGTTAGCAATCTCTCTTTGAAAACAGTGAAGTTGCCAAGTTAAATTATTTTTGATTAATTCTATTAATGCTATTGCTCGCCTTTATATAGGAAGATAGTTACGTTCCATTAGTAAATATTCTTGCCAAAAGGTTGAATCCCAACCCTATACTCCGGCCCAACAGAGAATCTGGAAAGATGTAAATCATGGTAACTCAGCTGAGTAAGAGACTAGACATTTGCTTACTATGCACAAGGAGCCCCCCTCACTTTGAGAGGTTGCTCGCTGATAAGATTCAATCCGTTGTCATATATTCTTCCCAAACTTCACATCTATGATCAACTTAGCGACCCATGCGGGCACCCATTAGTAAATATAAACAGTGAAGTTGCAAAGTTAAATTTTAGATTAATGTCATTAATGCTATTGCTCAACTTTATATAGGAAGATAGTGTTTTTTTTTTTTTTTGAGTACTATTGACTAGATACGCTTATACATAGTAATATCTGTCATGTATATTTTCTTTCTTTCAGGGTTCCATCCTGTAACATTTTCTCAAGGAAAGCCACATAGGTGCTATCTGAGCATAGGGTGCTTGACATATAGGAAGATAATTTAGTAGATATAAACAGTGAAGTTGCCAAGTTAAATTTTAGATCAATGCCATTAATACTATTGCTCGCCTTTATATAGGAAGATAGTTCAGTAGATAAAAGTTTCACCGTTTTTCTGATTTTTCTTGCTATTTTCTTCCCTCCTCTCTACAAAAATATACTGCAAAAAAACAATTTTCTTCTCCAAAAGGTATTCTACCTTTGTTTAGGGTTGCCGAATATATAGTTTGAACGCTTGAAACTGTAAAAAAGAAATTGTTAAGCTAAGTCAGTTTTTGATTAATGCCATTGATTAGGAAACATACATTTTAAAATTGTAAACCATTGCATTTTAGGAAACATACATTTTAATACTTCAACACCCTCGAAATGCATTGAATATGTTTTAAAGAAATTGTATTACGTGTTACACAGGTCTCAATTTATAATTTACCGATCATCATAGTAAGATGTTTTAAGGCAATTAAATATTTTCCCAACAATTATTTCTTTACACGTACGTTGTAAATTAATGACTATGTCGCATGATTAAATTGAAAAAAAAAACAAAAAAAAAATCTTTCCAAAAATTTGAAAAAAGTTAAATTAACAAAAAAATAAATACCAGGACTATGTGGTCTAATGGTACCCGGGTTGGATTTCCATTTGGAAGATTATGAGTTCAAGCCTCAGTGGAGGCGTTATTGGTTCTTTGTGTTTCAGTAAGTTGAGAAAGTATATGAACAGATACTACAATGTAATAGAGCCAGTAACTTTCAAAGAAAAAAACAAAAAAGTAAATAGGTTTCTATTAACAATTCTAAGAATCGAACAAACTAAATGAAAGTTGCCGAAAATTATTACACAACCCTCTACATCAACTAATTAAGACAATTTTATTACTAATTACTAATTTAAGCGTTGTGGTTAAAGTTAATCCTTAGACAGTAAATTTTGGAATGTTATCATAAGAAGATGAAACTATTACGAAGTTCATTTCTACAAAAAATGTTTAAAATGATTGGTTCATATTGGTTTAAAAAATGTTGGTTTAATTGTTTGTTAAAATGATTGGTTTATATTATTTTAATTTTATTATTTTTTCTACTTTACCCTTTATAATATATATCATTTACTTTTCTTAAATACATCTGTATTTCGTCAGTGTAAATTTTAGTAACGGAATATTCTGTTAAGTATTTATTATTCTTAACTTATTAATTTTCATAAGCAATGTTTTAGGTTCAAATCTCATCCCAATCATAATTCGTAAACATATACTATGAATATGTTAGAAGTATATTAAAAAAAAAATACAATGGCCCTCTTTGGTAAAAAATTGGCCTATAGGCCAATTTTAGCTTATTTGATCACTATTAATTGTTTAATTTAGTTAAAATATCAATATAAATGTTTGGTTAATTAGCTTTTTGCAACTCCAAAAGGCTAAAATTAAAAAAGCTACTCCTAGCAACTTTTCAATTAGCTTTTTGAGAAAAGAAATTATACCAAACAGCTATCAGCTAACAGCTAATTTACCAAACACTTTTCTACAATCAACTAATGTTATCAACTATTTATACCCTCTAATTAACACAATCAGCTAACAGCAAACAGCTATCAGCTAACAGCCATTTTACCAAACAGGGCCAATATAAAATTTAGTATGGACTTTGGTCAATTAATTAGAATCACGCATTGGCCATTGATGAAACGGTGCACCGAATTTATAGTATATATTCAACACAGATGAGAAACTACGTATATTATCTTTGACTTTTTTGGAGAATGAGGATTTGGTTCTGTTTTTGAATGTGCACTGTGTCAGGGCACTAAAATAACAGTGAAGCACACCAAGGGACTAGATTAAATCAAGAATTCATTTCTAGCAGAAGTGGCTGTTAGGAATAAATTGTAATAGATTTTGATAAGCCATATTGTAATTCGTAGATCCCCAATTTTATTTTATTAGACTAGTCGAGTCTTAGACCAAGAAAGGGAAAAATAAATTCATTAGTTGAGGAAATGGATGAAGAAGATATCAAGCCAAAAATCAAGAATTTGTCAAGAGAAAATGACAAACAGAAGAGGAAGATGTATGCGTATGAAATTTGAGAAAATCCCTCAAGAAATCCCGAAGAAGAAAGAACGTGACTAGAAGTTTGCATGAAGTTATCTTGAAGATCAAGCATCTATGGAAAGAAAGGAGTACACCAAGTGAAACAAGAAAATGACTAATAGGCTGTACGGACGAGATGGTAGAAGCTTGAAATATTATGTGCAAGGTCACAGGTTCGAATCTCACATCCCACATAATTTAAAGAAGCCAAGTAAAAATTCCATCTGATCAAGTAAATAAGGAAATCAATTTGAAGGGATCAGATTTACCAGGCAATTCATAGTCTAACTAGTAAGGGAAGGGAGAGATAAAAATTCCAAGAGGCGTGATCTACACCAGATGGATATTCATGGGATGCCATTTTTGCTGAAACCTCAAACTCAATTTGAAATATCTGACAAGTTCTGCAACGTTATCTTATCTTCTGACAAAAGGCTATACAGCTAAGAAAAATTCGAAAATGCGACCGTTTCTTTCCAACGGACGGATTCTCATTACCAGCTATAAATAGATGAAGATTGAAGCTGAGGAAGGCATAAGCAAGAAAAGCAAAATACAAAGAGCAAGAATACAGAGCTAAACAGAGCATACAAAATTCAAAGAAAGCTTTCCATCTCAAGAGCTTAAATTGATATATTCTTTGTGAGATAAACACTCAGAGTGATACAGAGCTTAGAAAAGAAATATCCAAGAGTGTTAAAATCTTCATCAACTTCAAGAGATTCAGCGCATCAACGAAGATCATCTACAGAATCTCAAAGTTGGAAGCAAGGCAAAACTTGTTTTGGAGCAAAACAAGGGCAAGGAAGAAAGTAACACGGAGTTGTGAAATCCTGGATTGTCACACGGAGTTGTGAGATCCGAAGCAGCAGTGTCGGGAAGACATTGGGCGTGATTGGTGTGGGCTTGGTGATCAAAGCACTAGATCACGGAAGATACGTTTCTATCGGATCGTAGAAGACGGGGGGAAAGTAGCACGGAGTTGTGAAATCCTGGGAAAGTAACGCGGCGACGTGAAACCCGAAGCTGCAGTGTCGGAGGCACTGGGCGTGATTAGTGTGGGCTTGGTGATCAAAGCACTAGATCACGGAATTCATTGTATCTTGGAACCAAGAAGTGGTGGATATAGTGAATTGGCTCTTTGAGAAGAGCAAGTGGAGTAGGAGGATTACATCACCTCGCGAACCACTATAAATTGCCTTGTGTTCTTTACTGCTTTCTTTACTTACCGCTCTTGCTTGCTTCTCACGTCAATAATCTTGACACGATCTACACACACACCGTATCGTTTATTTAATTCCGCTGTGCACCGGACTCTAACAATCTAGTTAAGAGTCTTGGTTTATCTCTGGCTTACCTTTTGTTATATTGTGCGAAAAAGTTTGAAAGTCTATTCACCCCCCCCCCCCCCCCCCTCTAGACTTTCACCTTACCTCTTTTGGGACCAACAATTGGTATCAGAGCAGGCTGTCTATTTAGGCCAATTTGCTTTCTAAAGCTAGCTGCCTAATTGGGTCAACCTTGTTTCTGACTGCTAGACAGATCCATCTTACCCAGTGTGTGTAAATTGGATTATTTGTCTCTCGTATCCACCAAGAAGATGAATAAAGATTTAGCTCAAAATCTGTTATTTTCACTTGATAAATTTGATGATTGGAAAGTTCGTATGCAGGTTCATCGATCAGCTTTACACGATGAAATGTGGGAAGTTATTTCCACTGGCCCGATCGAAATATTGAAAGTGAATACGGTTTTTCTTCTATCACCGGATGCTCAACAATTCGTACCAAAGCCAAAACCGGAATGGACGCCGGATGATAGAAAGAGGAACAATCTTGACAACATTGCTAAAGATATTCTGTTCAAAGCCATTGATGATACAATATTCCCAAAAGTGCGAAAATGTACAAGTGCAAAAGAAATTTGAGATACTCACATCAAGATCGGAGAAGGAGATGAACAAGAAAAAGATAACAAGCTCACTATTGCTATGAAGAAGTTCGAGGACTTCAAAATGCTCTCAAACGAATCCATTGTTGATATGGAAGCTCGAATGATCAAAATCCTTGGAGAAATTAATGACCTTGGCAAAAATATTAGCCAAAAGGAAATTAATCTCAAAGTTCTACGAGGCTTACCATCTACTTGGGATATGAAGGTTACGGCTATGCGAGATCACCGAGATCTAAGAATATTGTCAACCGACAAATTATTTAGTGATCTTAAAGCATATGAGTTCGAAATGAAGGCCAAAGATGATGAAGTTCATGAAATTCGAAATCCAGCTCTAATGGCCGAACAACCGTCAACCTCCAGGTCAGTAGATAATATTGATTTTATAACTGACGAACAATTTGCTCTTTTTGTTAGAAAATTCAAAAGGTTCATGCGAAAAGGAGACAACAAAAATTCTGCTCGTGGAAAATATGTCTCTCGCACGACACAAGAAGAGAAAGCCGAAGAAAACAACAATTTATGCTACAATTGCCGCAAACCCGGACATTTCAAAATAAATTGTCCGTATCCGATCGTTAGCAAGTATCAAGGCATAAATGTTGAATCTACACCAAATAAATCCGAAAGCAAAGATCGAAGGTTCAAGCGCGACAAAAGAAAAGCTCTCGTTAGCAATGAACCAAATGAAAATGATGAGTCGAATGGATTGTCATCAAGTGATGAAAGCTCAAGTTCGGAAGATGACACGGCTCTAATATGCAAATCAATTGAGTTGAGTTCAAATGAAGAGTGCTTTATGGCTCTTGGAGCAGAGGAAGAAGAGGATGTTTGGTACATCGACAGTGGTTGCTCACGCCACATGACTAGAAATAAATCTTGTCTAGTGAATTTCAAGAAAATCGATGGACCAAAAGTTATATTTGGAGGAAATAAAAATTATGGAACTACAAAAGGAGTTGGTACAATTGAAAGAAATGGTTTGAAGATCGAAGATGTTTCATTTGTTGAAGGCCTAAAATTCAATTTGTTGAGCACTAGTCAATTTTGTGATAAAGGCTATCTTGTGGAATTTTCCAAAGATAATTGCCTAATCAAAAATGAGCTCTCAAATGAAGTTGTGCTCACTGGAAAAAGGCCAAAGAATATGTATATTGTTGATTGGAGCACAAGCAAAGATTCAGTATGCTTAATGGCCAGAAATTCGAATGAAGCAAATTGGGAATGGCACAAAAAGCTCAACCATTTAAACTTCAAGACTATCAATCAGCTTGCACAGAAAAATCTAGTTGAAGGACTACCAAGTATTATCTTCAAGAAGGACCAAGTGTGTGATGCATGCCAACGCGGAAAGCAAATCAAATCATCATTCAAGTCTAAGACGCACGAATCAACATCAAGACCGCTAAGCTTGCTACACATGGACTTATTTGGACCGGTTGATCCAATAAGTGTAAGTGGTAAGAAATATACTCTTGTTGTTGTTGATGATTTTTCCAGGTACACTTGGACCGTGTTTCTCAAGAAGAAAAATGAAGTTGAACAAGTGTTGCCAAAACTGTTGAAGGAACTACAAAATGAGAAAGAATTGCAAATATCAAAAATACGAACCGATCGTGGAACCGAGTTCGTGAATGGAGTTATACAAGCTTTTTGCAATTCACATGGAATTTCTCATCAATTATCTGCCGCTAGAACACCACAACAAAACGGTGTTGCCGAAAGAAGAAACCGGACGCTTAAAGAAGCCGCACGAGTGATGATTAGTGCAGCTGGTCTCCCGAAAAGATATTGGGCGGAAGCTATCAACACTGCTTGCTATACGCAAAATCGAAGCATGATCCATAAGCAGTACAAGAAGACGCCATATGAGCTATATAAAGGGAAAAAACCAAATATTGGTTATTTTCATGTTTTTGGATGCAAGTGCTTTATTCATATTAATGATAAATTGCATCTAAAAGCTTTTGATGAGCGTGCAGATGAAGGAATTTTTCTAGGATATTCGACTACCAGCAAAGCATTCAGAGTTTTGAACAAAAGAACAATGGTGGTTGAAGAATCCATACACGTGGTATTTGATGAAAAATCACACGTCAATATTGATGCTCTGGACGAAAATGGCAAAAATATTGAGCAAAATGGTAACAAGTGTCATATTGATTTTTGTGATACTGATGATACGTGTGAAGAAAATATTTTGCAGGGAATGGATGAGTTAGAAATTAATTCTCTAGAAAATCCCATCTCTCATCCAGTAAGAAATGAAATGCGGGATGCAATTGGTATTGAAATTGCAAATCAACCCAGGGATGCAGTTGAAGTGGAAATTGCAAATCAGCCCTTGGATGCAATTACTGGAGAAGTTGGAAATCTACAAAATGAAGCAGAAATTTGAACCAGTGCTACCTCTTCTCAACCAGTAAATCCACCCAGCACCATGCACCCTTTTTAACCAGACTTAAGATGGCTCAAAAATCACCCACCAGAATTAGTGATTGGAAATGTTCGAGATGGCGTGAAAACAAGATCATCTACCATGGAAGCATTGTTCACATGTTATCTATCCCAGATTGAACCAAAAGAAGTGGACGAAGCTCTAAATGATCCAAGTTGGATTGACGCCATGCAAGAGGAACTCGATCAATTCAAAAGAAATGACATTTGGGAACTTGTTCCAAGACCAATGAACCACAATGTTGTAGGAACTAAATGGGTCTTCCGGAACAAAGCAAACGAAGAAGGCGTGATTGTTAGGAATAAAGCAAGGCTCGTTGCAAAAGGATACTCTCAAGAAGAAGGAATAGATTTTGATGAAACCTTTGCACCGGTAGCCAGACTCGAAGCTATAAGGATTTTCCTAGCCTATGCCGCACACAAAGATTTCACTATTTATCAAATGGACGTAAAAAGCGCATTCTTGAATGGACTACTCGAAGAAGAAGTTTATGTCGAACAACCCCCAGGTTTTGAGGTAAAAGGCGAAGGTGATAAAGTTTACAAACTTAAAAAGGCATTGTATGGGTTGAAACAAGCACCTAGAGCTTGGTATGATACCTTGTCAACGTTCTTGATAAGCTGTGGATTCACCAAAGGCCTTGTTGACAAAACGCTCTTTAGAATTCAAGATGGTGATCATATTTTATTACTACAAATATATGTTGATGACATTATTTTTGGAAGCACTAACAATTCTTTGTGTGAGAAATTTTTGAAGCTTATGTAGAATAAATTCGAAATGAGCATGATGGGTGAATTGAATTATTTTTTGGGCTTACAAGTCAAACAATTGAAGGAAGGAATATTCATCAATCAAGCAAAGTACACCCGCGACTTGATAAAGAAGTTTGGCCTTGGTGGAAAATCATCTTGAAGAAGCCGAATCACCAGAAGAGAATTTGCAACTCACCGAAAATCTGGTTCTTGGAGATTCAAGAAGGAATTTATTCAAGAGTTTACACTCCTTGAATATGCAAGGAGGCCGAACCGGAGAAGAAGATGTAGATGATTTGTTAACATCACTTTTTGCAAAAGTTACAGAAACAAGTGATGTTGTGTGTCAAAAGATTGGAACTACTCTTACCGAGCAAGGACATCTCTCTTTGCAACATTTTGAGAACACACGAACAAATTTGAAGGAGTTGTTGGAGTATCAAAACACTTTGCAGACAAAAATTGAAAGAGCCGAACGACATTTGAAAGGAGATCTCACTGAAGGTTTATTGGAGATCATCCAGCTGATGAAGAAGGAACGAGAAGCCACAGAGAAAATCAACAGTGAAAGACACCTGAGACAAATCAAAGCCATACAAGATCAAGAAACAAGGATAAATCACCTTGAGGTGGAATTATCCTCCATGGCTAATAAATTGTCTGTTTTGCAGGATGTTTCTCTCAAAACACATGATGGAGTTAAGATTGTTAAAGCCAATCAAGAACAAGATTCCAAATCCCTTGGCTTTTTGATTGATAATGCCATAAGGGGGGAAGAAATTCTCAATCATCTGGCTTTACAACAACATGAATTCATCATTGGAAATCAGTCACAACAACCAGCTCAGACCGCCGCACCAACGAAAGGCCGATGACGAGGACGTGGTCAACAATCCCAAGTTGGTTTCGCTCAATTTGCAAATCCGAGTCTTGGATCAAGTTCATCAAAAGTGGCCGAAACTCGAGATTGGTTCGAATGCTCAAAAGGAACCTTAACACCGCAGAAAATTTGGACATCTGAGAATGTGCCGAGTATGGTGAAAAGATGGCCAAAAGCTTATCAAGCTAAATGGATTTCGGACAAGAATAAAGAAGAAGAAGCAAAAAGGAAGCAAACCGAAATGTGGTATGAGCTCAGAGACTATACCAAGAATAATGGTGAAAGTCTGAGATTCCAAAGAAGCTTTGAAGAATGCATAATTTGGTGGGAAGCCGGAGCTCTTCCGGGCACCAACATTAAAGAGGCCTTTGGACACTACATGGCTGGGAATGTGACTAAGAAATTTGAATGTGAGAAGTTCAAGAATGATATCTGCAAGATGAGAGAACATATCAAGGATATATTGAAAGCTGACATGGGAGTCAAGAAACCCAGAAGGTAATCAAGCATATATTCCTGATGTTTTAAATTTCTATGATTTTGGCTAGCTACAATAATATTTCCTCAAATCGACTATATGAATAAAAATTTCCCATGGTCTGATCTAAGTCTGTTTATGATTTATTTTTTGGCTATCATGTAATTAGTTGGTGAATCAAAAGACAAGAGTTGTTAAACGCATGCAAAATTTTGATAAAGATAAAAATTGATTAAAAAAATTAGGAATAAGGTTCAAATTGACCACTGAACGTAACATGAAAATGCAATTAGGCCATTGAACGAAAAAAAGTGCAATTAGGCCATTGAACACTCAAAAAATGTGCAATTAGGCCACTGAACTCTCCAAATGTATGCAATTTTACCGGATAGCAGGTTACCATCAATTTTAGCAGGTTACCTGCTTACGTGGAAGCTTAGTTGGCATTTTTAATAATTAATTTTAATAATAAATTTTATAAAAAATTGAAAAAAATTAAATAAAAAATAAAATAAAGTCGTTTTTATTTTTTTAAAAAAATTTTTAATAAAAAGTTATTATTAAAATTTATTAAAAATTAATTAAAATTTATTAAAAATGCCAACTCAGCTGCCACGTAAGCAGATAACCTGCTAAAATTGAAGGTAACCTGCTATCAGGTGAAATTGCACATTTTTGGAGTGTTCAGTGGCCTAATTACACTTTTTTTTCGTTCAGTGGCCTAATTGCATTTTCAGGTTACGTTCAGTGGCCAATTTGAACCTTATTCCAAAAAATTAATCAAGGATGCGTATAGGACTTGTCTAAATTAATTCACAAAGTTTTATTTTCCCTAGAATTATTTTTGTCAAACTCATCTTGGCTTTGTCGAAATAAAATTGAGTAAAAATAAAAATATTTTTCAAAGACTTAAAGCCAATGTTTGAGTATAGGTTATGGCATTATCAAAAGGGGGGAAATTGTTAGGAATAAATTGTAATAGATTTTGATAAGCCATATTGTAATTCGTATATCCCCAATTTTATTTTATTAGACTAGTCGAGTCTTAGACCAAGAAAGGGAAAAATAAATTCATTAGTTGAGGAAATGGATGAAGAAGATATCAAGCCAAAAATCAAGAATTTGTCAAGAGAAAATGGCAAACAGAAGAGGAAGATGTATGCGTATGAAATTTGAGAAAATCCCTCAAGAAATCCCGAAGAAGAAAGAACGTGACTAGAAGTTTGCATGAAGTTATCTTGAAGATCAAGCATCTATGGAAAGAAAGGAGTACACCAAGTGAAACAAGAAAATGACCAATAGGCTGTACGAATGAGATGGTAGAAGCTTGAAATATTATGTGCAAGGTCACAGGTTTGAATCTCACATCCCACATATTTTAAAGAAGCCAAGTTAAAATTCCATCTGATCAAGTAAGAGGCGATGGTTTGGCCGAAGGGATACAATTAGGCTTCAATTCAATTGAGATTTACAAGGCTTCAATTCAATTGGAGATATAAATTGCAAGGGCCGAAGGGATACAATTAGGCTTCAATTCAATTGAGATTTACAAGGTTTCAATTCAATTGGAGATATAAATTGCAAGGGATTTACAAGGCTTCAATTCAATTGGCAATATAAATTGCAAGTCCAAATCAAGTAAGGGATGAGATTTCAATTGACAAATCTGGCAAGGGATAGAGATTTCATTTCACAAAATAGCAAGGGATGAAGTATTTCATTTCCCAAAATAGCAAGGGATGAAGTTTCACAAGGGAAGAGATTTCCAAAGTCAATTGAAGAGATGAAGTTTGGAAGCAGTCTACAGACCCAGACACGCGAAGTAAGGGATTATATTGGAGAATATATTTTGAAGATAAAAATCCCAAGAGGCGTGATCTACACCAGATGGAGATTCATGGGACGCCATTTTTGCTGAAACCTCAAGCTCAATTTGAAATATCTGACAAGTTCTGCAACGTTATCTTATCTTCTGACAAAAGGCTATACAACTAAGCAAAATTCGAAAATGAGACCGTTTCTTTCCAACGGACGGATTCTCATTACCAGCTATAAATAGATGAAGATTGAAGCTGAGGAAGGCAGAAGCAAGAAAAGCAAAATACAAAGAGCAAGAATACAGAGCTAAACAGAGCATACAAAATTCAAAGAAAGCTTTCCATCTCAAGAGCTTAAATTGATATATTCTTTGTGAGATAAACACTCAGAGTGATACAGAGCTTAGAAAAGAAATATCCAAGAGTGTTAAAATCTTCATCAACTTCAAGAGATTCAGCGCATCAACGAAGATCATCTACAGAATCTCAAAGTTGGAAGCAAGGCAAAACTTGTTTTGGAGCAAAACAAGGGAAAGGAGGAAAGTAACACGGAGTTGTGAAATCCTAGATTGTCACACGGAGTTGTGAGATCCGAAGCAGCAGTGTCGGGAAGACATTGGGCGTGATTGGTGTGGGCTTGGTGATCAAAGCACTAGATCACGGAAGATACGTTTCTACCGGATCGTTGAAGACGGGGGGAAAGTAGCACGGAGTTGTGAAATCCTGGGAAAGTAACGCGGCGACGTGAAACCCGAAGCAGCAGTGTCGGAGGCACTGGGCGTGATTAGTGTGGGCTTGGTGATCAAAGCACTAGATCACGGAATTCATTGTATCTTGGAACCAAGAAGTGGTGGATATAGTGAATTGGCTCTTTAAGAAGAGCAAGTGGAGTAGGAGGATTACATCACCTCGTGAACCACTATAAATTGCCTTGTGTTCTTTACTGCTTTCTTTACTTACCGCTCTTGCTTGCTTCTCACGTCAATAATCTTGACACGATCTACACACACCGTATCGTTTATTTAATTCCGCTGTGCACCGGACTCTAACAATCTAGTTAAGAGTTTTGGTTTATCTCTGGCTTACCTTTTGTTATATTGTGCGAAAAAGTTTGAAAGTCTATTCACCCCCCCCCCCCCCCTCTAGACTTTCACCTTACCTCTTTTGGGACCAACAGTGGCAACAAGAGGAAGCATGGATCACGCCAATTAATATGATTTTGTGTTGCAAAAATTATGCTTAAGTACTATCCAGTGAGGGTGTTTCCCTCCAATACTGTTATTGCACTAGTTAATTTTATGAAAAATTATGCAACAAGCCATAGTTATGCATTCTTGGAATATTTGGTCGCGTTTACTAACAGAGAATTCTCAGAAATTTCCAAAAACTGAAAATTGAAAACAGGGCAAAGCGTTTACTATGCTCTTTCCAATTTCCAAAAACTTAGAACTATTCTTGAGTTATGAAGAAATCAGAGACACGATGAAAAAGTGTTCTCTAATTAGAAAACACACGGGTGAACAGTAAAGCCTCTAGTGCATGCACCGAATCCTACCCACATCTTTTTTCCTCAATTTTCTTCTTTCCTCGCCAGGTCTTCTCCAGTTTATCCGGTGCCCTCTCTTTCTTCTTCCTATCTCATAGCTTCAAATTCTCCCTCACTCTCTCTAGCTTATCGCTGTACTCGCTCTCACTCAACCTTTGGAACCAGATCTCCATACTCGGCGATACAGAGAACAGAGGTGGGTTGGTGACGTAGTGAATAGAGGTGGCTCAGTAGTTCCCACCTCGCCGCCGATGCCAAACGGCGCTCTGACGATGACAACAGAGGTGGGCCAGTAGTTCCCACCTTGCCAATGCCAGACGACGCTCCGGCGATGACAACGACTTTTCCGGCAACATTTCTGGGAAAACAGAACACAAGACAAATCGAAGAATCTTGAAAATGAGATAGTTAGGTCGGTGAGAAAAAGATGAGGGCATTTAGTGTGATGATAGGTGCAAGCAGGTTCAATATTTTGTGAATGAATTCCGTGGAGTTTCTCCGATCTGGTGGCCTCCTACTGGGTGGATGTGGGCTGGTTTTGTTAGTGTTACTCCTACCGGGGAAGGAGACCGCGTGGCAAATACTACAACAACAGTTGAGGTTTAAATGACACGTGTCTTTGTGCATTGCGCCATTGCCACTCAACATAAACTAACAATTTCCCTTGAATGTAATGGCTAATGGATAATGGATTATATATATGAATGGATGTTATAATCATTGATGGTGTACTCAATTTTATTTACAATGTTTTGTAATCACATTTCGTCACGAAACAACTTATTTTAAATTATTGCAATTAATATGTTTTGTAATGGCATTTTAATTTGTCACGAAATAACTTATAAATATATGTATGTAGTACATTTTTAATTTAGTAAATGGAGAATGGATTTCGAAAATAAGTACAGGTAAACACGTTTTCAATTTCAATTTTCGAAAACAGAGAATTGAAAACAGAGAATTTTTTAAAACAGAGAATAGAAAACAGAAAACAGTTTTTTGTTAGTAAACGGGCCCTTTACTTTTATAAAAAATTTGATAATCCATTAATATACGGCAAGATACCGACTAATACTTTGATAAACTCAGAAATACTAATTTAAAAATACACATTGAACATTGAACTATTCGCACAATGCATGTGTGGTAACTAGCTAGTGTTCTAGATGAATGTTATCCATAGGTGGATTGGTTACCAAATAGGGGGGTTGGACCAAAGTCATAAACTACATGCATGTCACCATGAATCATTATGTCATGTATTGTGATCTACATTATGCTAATATAGATGTTTCCTTTTAATAATATATTGAATGTTTAATTTTAAATATTGAATGTTAATTTTTAGTATACTACTTAAAAATAACCTTCATTATATTAAAATTGAACATTCAATACACTAAAAATAAACATTTATCGGTGATTTATTTTGCAACGTAGACCATAGTCACAGTATAATTTGTTTGTAATGTAAGTATTTTCTCTAAATACAATATATTGTAATATATTGCATTATTGGGTGGTTGTGATGAAAGTAGGAGATTGAGTCAATTAGTGACTTAATGTGTTAAGCAACTTAGGATATTCAGTTAAGCTTTAACTGAATATCTGCTTACGTTGAGGGCATATAGGCTTTTAAGCAAAATAGTCCTCCCACAGCTCCAGTGTTCAGAATACACGCACCATCAGGTATTCGGGAGAGAAGTGGTAGACAAAACTATTCTGTAGGTTTATCACTCCAGCGGTAACACCAATGGCTATGGCTAGGGATATTTGGGCGAGCCTAAAGCTTCCGCAATTACGAGGTCAGGTTCCGTGTTATTAAGTTTATGTTAGTCAGATTATTGTCTAACATTTCGTATCAGAGCCCTACAAATCTCTGCCTAGTTGTTTGTATTGTTGAATTCAAAACCTTTTTTTCTTTTTGAAAACTAATATCATATACATTGATTTTTAGTATATGTTGTTTTTTGAAATTTTGTGCTGCTGGAATTAATAATTATTTTGATTTTTTATTCAAAAATTATTGAATCAAAATTACCTCATGCTTAAGTTATGGCTGGATTCATTTTATTCTTGCATTAATCGGCAACTTTTTTTTGCCTTTCGAACGATTTTGTCTTTGAACGATGACGAACTCAGCACTCTATGCACTCTAACTCATACCGCAGCATGAAGGGAGTTGATCGCAACTAACCCTATAGACCGCTCACGAACTCAGCGGCGGACCACAGTCCTACACACCGCTGACGCGCTCAGTCGGTGGACTGTGATCCTCTTTACAAGAGGGGACTACGATCCTACACACCGTTGACGAGCACAGTCGTTGGATCGTAGCGGATCAAGCCCTACACACCGCTGAGGGACTCAGTCGGTGGGCGATGATCCTCGGAGACTACGACCCTACACACCGCTGGCCCATCACTCGGTGGATCGCAGCCAGCCGTAGCCCTACACACCGCCTGATTGCTCATTCGGTGGACTACAGCCTTACTAGGGCTTATTGGCCCTACACCCAGCCTGGCGCGTCCAGTTCGGTCGGTCATAGCACACGAGGCCCATGTGGACCGTAGCCCAAGAAGTGATTCACTGACCGCAGCCAGGAGAATGAACCGCAGCTCATGTACAACGTTTGATCGCAACCAAACAGTGGACCGCAACCCTATATAATATTTATATACTTGACCGATCGCAACCGGCCTGGTTAACAGTTGGTATGGTTCTCAACCCATCCAACTGCTCGTATAGCCAATTTGATCGCAACCAAATTGGGGAATCATGCATCACATAACACATTGTAGCACATAATAGCACGTTGGGAAGGGGGAGGTGTATAAATAAACTTACCAGTGATCATTCACATACTAAGAGTAGTCCTAAGGGGTTCATACAACTTCTAGCTAGGTTAACGAGTTACCAATTCAACTAGCATGCAATTCCTAAGACTCTTTTATCCTACGAATGGCACCCGAAACATCAAACTAGACTCAAGCACGACAAACGGGGTCCGTTGGGACACCACGGGGAATGGGGATCATTAAACGGGGAAGCCAAAGACCTGAGGTGGGTGACAAACCAGCGGGTAGCTGGTGGGTGGAGGGCCACCCGCCGGCGACGAGTTTCCGGGCAGCGGGTGGCCGGTGGGCAGTCGCCTGCCCGCTGCCGGTGATGCTCTTTGGGACAGCGGGTAGGTGGCGGGTTCCCCTACCCCCACCTACCCCCCACTGACTCCTTAACACACCAAACGTCCCGGGATCCTCCATGGAACCCGAAACCATGCTTAGACACTTTTAAACGCAAATAACGACACCATGTAGGCAATTAATGGATCAAAAGCAAGAATCATATTGAACACATCCTAACATGACTTCTAAACATAAACAACACCCGAACATGTGAAACCCCACCTAAATATAAATCAAGAACATCTCAATACAAATTCCTAATCCAACCTAGGGCTCTAATCCCACCCATGCCATCAAAATCATATTTTATTTTTATCATCAAGAACCATCATGATTTATCAAGAATCATCACATAAATAACAAGAACCTCCTTTTAACATCAAGATCATTAAGATCACTCATAAAATCAGCACATCAATCAATCAAGATTATATCACAAATATCATAAAGAAATTCATCAAGACACAAGTATATAGAGGGAGCCAAAGAAGGAGATCATAGCAAAGAAAATTGGTTTTGTTGAGACATGGGTTACCTCTTAGCCTTAATTAATTTCCTTGGCTATGAAGGGTCTTTCTTTATTTCTCATATGGGATTTCTTGGGGAATTCTTGTGTGGTGAAAGTTAATGTGGTGTGAGTTCTAGGTGCCTCCTATGTCCCTATATATATATCTAAGAGTCTCAATGTAACACCCCAGAATTTCAAGACATTTAAAACTTATAAAATAAAGGTATTATCTCATTAGATCCCAAGACGTACTACAAGTGTACGGGGTGCTATGCCACACCTGAGCTAGAGAACCCAGGTGCACAGGCTAACTAACTAATATCCTCAATAATGTAAATGCATAACATGGCACGCAGGCCGAAAAAGGGAACTATCTACTTCTACGTTCCGAGTTCTAGCGCGCTCCAGTGACTTATTCTTTTGTGCCTGAAAGCCAAATATATCTGTTCAGCGAGGGATGCTGGTAACCCACTCCAACGCGTTGAAATACAATACATATAGAGATATATATAGATATACGAAAACCATTATGAACATGAAGATATATCCTACGAACTCTAGCTTTAAAACCGGGAATGACTCAGCAGTTAAGGCTAGACACCAGCAGTAGACATAGCAAGCATAAGCATTTCACAATAGATAAAGCAGTTACGACAAGGCATAAACGGTAATCATAATCCCATCATAAACAATCCCCGATATGAAACCCATAGTCACATCCCAAGGCACTTATAGTCACAACTCGTCGATATCACACACATAACGCACATTGTTGGCGCCACGGGACCGATCGCATGCCCATACATGAGGGTCAGCGCATATAGCTCTGACACAGCCCCGCAGCACCATGCCCCGTATCGCAACACGGGGAGGTCGATCGCAACTGACCGATGAACCGCAGCTCATCATAATGTTTGATCGCAACCAAACAGTGGACCGCAGCCCAAGAGAGTGTCATCTGACCGCAGCCAGGATAAAGGACGAACCGCAGCTCGTATAGAAACGTTTGATCGCAACCAAACGGTGGACCGCAGCCCAAGAGAATGTCATCTGATCGCAGCCAGGAATACCAATCTGACCGCAGCCAGCTTCTAAACCGCAGCTCAGGATAACCAATCCGATCGCAACCGAATTGGGGTAGCACACACACATAACACATAGCAAGCACATACAACCCACGTTACACATCGGGAAGGGGGATAAAGCGTATAACAACCCTATGCGTGATCCATCACATACTAAGAATGGCCCTAAGGGGTTCATACTTCCTTCACCTAGGTCACCGGGATACCAATTCAACTAGCATGCGATATAACAGACTCATAAACCTACGAACGGTACCTGCAACATCAAACTAGACATAGGCACGACAAACGGGGTCCGTTGGGACACCACGGGGATCGGGGAAACATCAAACGGGGAAGCCGGGAGCCCAAGGTAGTGCACTTTCCAGCGGGTAGCCGGTGGGTGGGGGGTCCACCCGCCGGCTGCCATTGTTCTGGCAGCGGGTGCCCGGCGGGCAGCTGCCCGCCCGCCGGCTGCCCGCTGCCGGAGCTGCCCGAGAATGTCGCGGGTAGCTGGCGGGTCCCCTACCCCCACCTACCCCCCACTGACTCTTTTCATCACTTTTCGCCCCGGGAACCGTTGTGGAACCCGAAACCATGCTTAGACACTTTACAACGCAATTAACAACAACGAGTAGACAATTAACTGATCAAATACGGGAAACGAACGGCACATGGCCTATCATGCTTTTCTAAACATAATCAACACCCAAACATGTGATTTCCCACCCGATAATCCAAGAATCAAAGCATACGGTATAACCTAGGGTTCTAATCACTTTTATATCAACAAGAATACGATTCGTCTTCTAATTGCAAGATTCGGTAGGAACAACACATAATCATCAAGGATACCAATTAATCATCAAGAACATCATAATCATCAAGAACAACACATAATCATCAAGAATCCCAATTAATCATCAAGAACATCACAATTATCAAGAAACTCCCAATATCAAGATTATCAAGATTCCCCATGGAATCATTAAATCAACATCAACAATAATCATAGTAATTCGCTATTCACAATCATACGGGGGAAAACCCTAAGGGGAGATCATAGCTATGAAAATAGGTTTTGTTGAGACATGGGTTACCTCTTAGCCTTAATTAATTCCTTGGCTATGAAGGATCTTTCTTTAAGCTTTCTTGCTTTCTTGATTTCTTCTAAGGGAATTCTTGGAGCTCTCCTGGGGTGATGGGGCGTCTAGGCGTGTGGGGGTTCTAGGTGCTCCCTAAGTTCCCTATTTATAGATCCAAGGGTTTATTTAGAGTTTAATCCTATTGGGGTTAGGGGTTGGGTTTATATAATTGGGCCCATGGGCTATGGTGGCCTTTTTCCCTAATAAATCATTATAATTTATTCTTTCTCCTGGGTTATTAATTAATTAATTAATCAGTTGGTTTTAGGATTCGTAACACGGGGTGTTACACTCAATTAGGGTCTAAGTGGTATGGCTTTGCTAATTCTGTTTCCTATAGGACATAGGGATTAACTTTAGGGATAAGGGCCCATGGACTATGGTGGACCTTTCCTAATTAATTAATGAAATTTAATTCTTTATTTTGGGTAAATGATTAAATAATTAATTGATTTTAGAGGCCGTAACATGGGGTGTTACAGTCTTCCCCCCTTAATGGGAAGCTTCGTCCCCGAAGCTTTGGTTTTCGCTGAGTTGACCTCTTCCCTTATCCTACGCCTTCGCCTTGGTTACCTTGTGTGAAGAGTTCGGGGTAGCGTTCCTTCATTGTGTCTTTGAGTTCCCATGTTGCCTCTTCGGCCCCGTGATTGGTCCACAGGATTTTTACCATTTCTGTGGTTCGCTGGCGAGTGGTTCTTGTTTTGGTGTCCAGGATCCTTACGGGTTTCTCTTCGTAAGTTAGTGTGTCGTCCAGGTCCACGGCCTCGGGTTGTAACACGTGGCTTGGATCGTGTATATATTTCTTTAGTTGGGATATGTGGAATACGTTGTGTACTCGCTCCAGTTCAATGGGTAGGGCGAGGCGGTAGGCCAGGTTTCCGACTTTTCCTAAGATTTCGTAGGGACCGATAAACCGGGGGCTGAGTTTCCCCTTTCTTCCGAACCTCATCACCCCTCGTGTGGGCGAGATTCTTAGCCAGACCTTTTCCCCGGTGGTGAACTCGGCTTGCTTTCTTCCTAGGTCGGCGTAAGATTTTTTGCGGTCTTGGGCGGTTTTCATTCTTTCTTGTATGTGTTTGACTTTAGTTATGGTGTCTTGTGGGTATTAGGGTCCCAGTACCACTGGGCTGACCATGTCTTCCCAACATAAGGGTGTTCTGTATTTTTGACCGTACAGTGCTTCGTAGGGGGCCATGCGGATACTTGCGTGATAGCTGTTGTTGTAAGAGAATTCGATGAGGTCTAGGTGTTCTTCCCATGTCCCTTGGAAGTCTATCATGCAGGCTCTTAGCATGTCTTCGAGAGTCTGAATGGTTCTCTCGGTTTGACCGTCGGTAGTGGGGTGGAAGGCAGTGCTCAGGTTCAGCTGTCTCCCCATGGCTATTTGTAGAGACTTCCAGAATTGTGAGAGGAATCTGGGATCCCTATCGGACACAATGTTCCGGGGGATTCCGTGGTACTTCACTACTTGGTTTAGGTAGGCCTTGGCTAGTTGTATCATTGTCCATGTTTCTTTCATGGCAATGAGCCGTGCTGTCTTGGTTAGCCGGTCCACTATCACCCAGATTTTATCTTTGCTTGTTGGTGTCGTGGGTAATCCTCCGACGAAGTCCATGGATATGGAGTCCCATTTTCCTTGTGGCATCTCAAGGGGTTGTACGAGTCCTTTGGGCTTGCATCGTTCGGCTTTTACCCTTTGGCAGTTTAGACATTTGCCCACGAAGTCTGCGATTTCCTTTTTCATGTTGGGCCACCAAAATATCTTTTTCACATCTTGGTATAGTTTTTCGCCTCCGGGGTGCACTGAGTATGGTGAGTTGTGCCCTTCTTCCAAGATTTGTTGTTTTAGGTGGGGGTGTGTCGTGGGTACGCACCATCTTCCTCGATAGCGGAGGCTTCCATCTTCGCATATTTCACATGGTCCATCCTTTCCCTGAGTTAGATCGAGCCGGATTTTATCTAGTTCGGGGTCTTGTTGCTGCCCGGCTTTGATTTCTTCGAGTAGTATGGGTATGATCCTGACATTGAATAGGTGGATCTCAGAATTTGTTTGTCCTTGCTCCACTACCTCTAAATTCAGCTTTTGGAAGTCCTTGCATAGCTCGTCTGACAGGTTCCAGGTGGTGTTGAGAGAGTGGTTATTCTTTCGGCTTACGGCGTCTGCCACGACGTTAGCCTTCCCCTCGTGGTACTGAATATCTAGGTCATAATCTTTTATAAGTTCCAACCATCTTCGTTGACGCGTGTTTAGATCCTTATGGGTGAAGATGTACTTTAGGCTTTTATGATCTGTATAAATCTTGCATTGTACTCCGTATAGGTAATGCCTCCAAATTTTCAGGGCGAACACGATGGCCGCTAGCTCAAGGTCGTGTGTGGGGTAGTTTTCCTCGTGGGTTTTGAGTTGCCTGGATACGTATGCTATTACTTTTCCCCCTTGCATTAGTACGCATCCCAGTCCCTTTTTGGAGGCGTCGCTGAAAACTTCGAATCCTTCCACTCGAGAGGGAAAGGCTAGAACGGGTGTTGTGGTCAACTTTTCTTTCAGTTCTTGGAAGGCTGAGGTGCAGTTGACATCCCATTGAAAGGGGATTTCCTTTTTCATGAGTTTAGTGAGGGGTTGGGCTATATTGGTAAAATCGGGTACGAACCTCCTATAGTAGTCTGCCAATCCTAGGAAGCTTCTGACCTCCGAAAGTGATTTCGGTTAGGCCCATTCTTTGACGGCGTGGACCTTGGTTGGGTCCACCTTGATCCCCTCCTTGTTTATCACGTGACCTAGGAAGGCCACGTTGTTCTTCCAAAATTCGCACTTGGAGAATTTGGCGTATAGCTGGTGTTCTCTCAGGGTTTGTAAGGTTGTGCGGAGATGCTTTTCGTGTTCTTCTTTGTTTCGGGAATGGACCAGGATGTCGTCGATGAATACGATGACGAAGTCATCTAGGTGGGGTCGGAATACTCGGTTCATGAGGTCCATGAATATAGCGGGTGCATTGGTGAGTCCGAAGGGCATTAGTGTGAATTCGTAGTGGCCGTAGCGGGTTCGAAAGGCCATTTTTTGGACATCTGGGTCGGCCACTTTTATCTGATGGTACCCGGATCTTAAATCAATTTTAGAGAACACCACTGCTCCTTTAAGTTGGTCGAATAAGTCATCGATTCGGGGAAGAGGGTACTTATTCTTTATTGTAACTTGGTTCAGTTCCCTGTAGTCGATGCATAGCCGCATGCTCCCGTCCTTCTTCTTGACGAATAGTACTGGTGCCCCCCATGGTGAGGTGCTGGGGCGTATGTACTCTTTATCTAGTAACTCCTGAAGTTGTGTTTTTAGTTCCTTCATTTCTTTCGGTGCCAGTCTGTAGGGTGGCTTCGAGATTGGGGCAGCACCAGGCATCAAATCTATGCTGAATTCGACTTCTCTGGTTGGGGGTGCCCTGTGGATCTCGTCTGGGAAGACATCGGTGAACTCGTTTACCACTGGGATGGTCTGGGGCTCGGCTATTTTGGTGTCGAGATCTTTGACTGAGCATAGGAAGGCCTCGTGCCCTTGGGTCAGATATTTCTTCATTTTCATCATGTTTACTAATTTGATTTCCGGATTCTTGTGGGTTCCGTGGTAGGATAATCGTTTGCCGTTTGGTCCCCGCAAGACCACTTTTTGTTCGCCGCATAGGATTTGTGCGTGGTATTTCCCTAGCCAGTCCATACCCAAGATCACTTGTATCCCATCTAGTCTGAATTATATTAGGTTGCTAGGGAATTCCACTCCTTTGATGGTGATCATTATATCCTTGTACATGCGGTCACATTTTATGATTTCGCCGGACGCCACCTTAACTTGCAGTTGTACTCTTGTGTTGGTGTTCAGACCGATTTGCGTGGCGAATTCGGCTGCTATAAATGAGTTGGTAGCTCCTGAGTCAAATAGTACGGTGGCGAGAGTGGCGTGTATGAGGAAGGTTCCGGAGACTATGTTGCTATCTCCGATTTTGGCTTTGCTTATGGTAAGGATCCTTCCTTGAGTGGCGCCCCCCTGCCTTGTGGGGGTTGGTGTTATGGCTTCGTGGGGTGAGGTGGTTCTGGCGGTTTTTGGCTCCCGTAGGGGGTTTGGGTGGTTTCCTTCGATTTTTCTTTTGTGTCCCAGGTGCATTTCCTGTGGCTTGCTTGGTGTTTGTTGTAGTTGGAATGCCTTGGCATAGGCTTCTTTGAGAGTTCTTGGTTTTCGTATGGTTAGGGCCTTCTGGTTCTCGAGGTTGAGGCCCGTTATAAATTTCTCGATTTTTATTGACTCCATAGGTACCAGTTCAGGTGTGAGGCGAGCTAGCTTGAGGAACTACCGGTAGTATTCTGCAATTGGGGTTGCTCCTTGTTTTAGAAGGAGGAACTCTTCGTATATGGTTGTTTTCACGTGACTGAGGTAGAATCGTTCTCGTAATCGTGTTTTTAGGACCTCCCAGTTGAATCCCGGGCTTCGTTCGCAACTGGGTTTCTTGTGGGCCCACCAGATGTCGGCTTCGTGCCTTAAGTAGAAGGAGGCCATTTCTACTTGGTAGTTTTCTGGGCATCCCGTTGCTCTGAATATTTTGTCAAAGGTTCCGATCCATTCTTCAAGAATTGTGGGGTTCTCATCCCCCGATAAGGTAGGTGGTCGGTGTTCTGAGATTTGGTGGTGGATTTCCAAGTTTCTGTTTGGTGGTGAAGGTTGGGGGACTGTGTTGCTTAGTGTCTGGGCAACTTGGGCCAGACGTTGTACATTCTGAATCAAGGATTCTTGTGTGGGGAGTCCCGGTGCTTTTGCCTGTTTCCTTGTCGGTGCCATCCTGAGGGTTTATAGGCCGATATTATTTTGCATCCTGACCTTGATGCTAAGAGTGTAGGTGGAGGTTCTTTTAAATTAAGTGCGAATTAGGGTGAGGGAAAATTTAGGGGTTTCACAATCTCACTACGCGTCCTATGATTCCTAAATCCTATGTTCCTGAACTCCTAGAGTTTAAGCCGAATGTCCTAAAATCTGGTCTTAAGAGTCTTATCCTAGGGTCAACATAGGCTCTGATACCAGCTGTAACACCCTGAAATTTTAAAACTTTTAAAACTTATATAATAAAGGTGAACTCTCATTAATTCCCAAAATCAAACATAAGAGTGTGGGGTGCTATGCCACATCTGAGCTTGAGAACCTGGATGCACAGGCTAACTAACTAACTATCCTCAATGCAATACATAAATATGGCACGCAGGCCGAAAGGGAAACTAACTAATCTATGCTTCGGATCTCTAGCGCGCTCCGGGGTCTACTCATCTGTGCCTGAAAGCCAAATATATCTGTTCAGCGAATGATGCTGGTAACCCACTCCAACGCGTTGAAATACAATATAGGTAGATATATATGATATAGGAAAACCATTTTGAAGCAGGAAGATATATACTTAGGAGACTCTAGGTTTAAAACCAGGAATAGACTCAGCAAATAGGGGCAAACACAATAATCAATGACAACAGTTAAGTAGAGACAGTCATCATAAAGAATACGCATCTAAGGTCACAGATCACTTTCAAATCAATCATATCATCATCCAATCATCGTTCATATCAGACAAGCACACTTTGATGGCGCCACGAGACCAATCGCATGCCCCGAACATGAGGGTTAGTGCATATAGCACTAACACGGCCCCGCAGCACCCTACCTCATACCGCAGCATGAAGGGAGTTGATCGCAACCAACCCTAAAGACCGCTGACGAACTCAGCGGCGGACCACAGTCCTACACACCGCTGACGCGCTCAGTCGGTGTACTGTGATCATTTTTACAAGGGGGGACTTCGATCCAACACACCGTTGACGAGCACAGTCGGTGGATCGTAGCGGATCAAGCCCTACACACCGCTGAGGGACGCAGTCGGTGGGCGATGATCCTCGGAGACTACGACCCTACACACCGCTGGCCCATCACTCGGTGGATCGCAGCCAGCCGTAGCCCTATACACCGCCTGATTGCTCATTCGGTGGACTACGGCCTTCCTAGGGCTTATTAGCCCTACACACCGCCTGGCGCGTCCAGTTCGGTGGGTCATAGCACACGAGGCCCATGTGGACCGCAGCCCAAGAAGTGAATCACTGACCGCAGCCAGGAGAATGAACCGCAGCTCATGTACAACGTTTGATCGCAACCAAACAGTGGACCGCAGCCCTATATAATATTTATATACCTGACCGATCGCAACCGGCCTGGTTAACAGTTTGTATGGTTCTCAACTCATCCAACTACCCGTACAGCTAATTTGATCGCAACCAAATTGGGGAATCATGCATCACATAACATGTTGTAGCACATAATAGCACGTTGGGAAGGGGGAGGTGTATAAATAAACTTACCTGTGATCATTCACATACTAAGAGTAGTCCTAAGGGGTTCATACAACTTCTACCTAGGTCAACGGGTTACCGATTCAACTGGCATGCAATTCCTAACACTCTTTTATACTACGAATGGCACCCGAAACATCAAACTAGACTCAAGCATGAAAAACGGGGTCCGTTGGGACACCACAGGGAATGGGGAACATCAAACGGGGAAGCCAAAGACCCGGGGTGCATGACAAACCAGCGGGTAGCCGGTGGGTGGAGGGCCACCCGCCAGCTGCCCGCTGGCGACGCGTTTCCTAGCAGCGAGTGCCCGGCGGGCAGTTACCTGCCCCGGCTATCCGTTGCCGGTGATGCTCTTTGGGGCAGCGGGTAGGTGGCGGGTTCCCTTACCCCCACTGACTCCTTAACACAACAAACATCCCGGGATCCTCTGTGGAACCCGAAACCATGCTTAGACACTTTTAAACGCAAATAACGACACCACGTAGGCAATTAATGGATCAAAAGCAAGAATCATATTGAACAAATCCTAACATGTCGTCTAAACATAAACAACACCCGAACATGTGAATTCCCACCCAAATATAAATCAAGAACATCTCAATACTAATTACCAATCCAACCTAGGGCTCTAATCCTACCCAAGCCATCAAAATCATATTTTATTTTTATCATCAAGAACTATCAAGATTTGTCAAGAATCATCACATAAATATCAAGAACCTCTTTTTAACATCAAGATCATCAAGATCACTCATAAAATCATCACTTCAATCAATCAAGATTATATCACAAATATCATAAAGAAATTCATCAAGACACAAGTATATAGAGGGAGCCAAAGAAGGAGATCATAGCAAAGAAAATAGGTTTTATTGAGACATGGGTTACTTCTTAGCCTTAATTAATTTCCTTGGCTATGAAGGGTCTTTCTTTAAGATTTCTTCTTTCTTGATTTCTCCTATGGGAATTCTTGGGGAATTCTTGTGTGGTGAAAGTTATTGTGGTGTGAGTTCTAGGTGCCTCCTATGTCCCTATATATATATCTAAGAGTCCAATTAGGGTCTAAGTGGTATGGCTTTTCTATTTCTGTTTCCTATAGGACTAAGGTATTGGCTTTAGGGATAAGGGCCCATGGACTATGGTGGACCTTTCCTAATTAACTAATGAAATTTAATTCTTTGTTTTGGGTAAATGATTAAATAATTAATTGGTTTTAGAGGCCGTAACACGGGGTGTTACAGGATGCGTTCTTACGATAAGTCCAGTGCTCACCCCTACCGACCGCATCGCTCTCGCCCGGTGCACGAATTCAAGAAGGACGCATCACCATCGCCATCTCCACCAAACGGACACCCTGATGGGATGGATACTGGCAAAGCAGTCAAATACTACCGCTACCACCAGTCATATACTCACAGCACACAAGTCAAAATTGTGGAAGAAATTATACAGCAGGGCGCCTAGCCTACCAACGAATGGCAAAGGAAAGCCGCGTCACAAGCCAAAGCAAGCGACGACCCCTCCAGGTCAGGAGACAGGGAATGTGGCAAGTGCCCGTCATCGGCAGAAGAAGAGGCCCAATGGAAGCAGAAGCCGGTCATCAACATGATAGTCGGCGGCCCGGTGGGGGGCGACTCATCGAACATGCGGAAGATGTGGGCTCGAAAGCTGTACGTCGGAACAGCGTACGGACGGGAGAGTAGCTCCAAGAAGGTATGTCGGGAACCAATCACCTTCATGGACAAGGATTTACCCTCTAGCCAGATGCCGCATCAGGACGCGTTAGTTATCACAATGAATGTAAGTGGGATAGTCATTCGGCGAGTCCTGGTAGACACTGGGAGCAGTGTCAACATTCTATACCTGGAGACCTTCACCAAGCTGGGTCTGACGCGGGAGCAGTTGACTACGGTAAAGACACCATTGGCCGGTTTCACGGGAGATTCCATAGAGTCGGAGGGCTCTATCGTCCTACCCGTAGAGATCGGTAGTTATCAGAACGTGCGAAAGTTAGACATGAAGTTCATCGTGGTGGACATGGCGTGCTCGCACAACGTGATCCTAGGGCGACCGGGTTTGGAGGACCTCGGAGCGCTTATCTCCATCGAACACCAGTGCATGAAGCTTCGCACGCCGACCGGGATAGGGGCAGCTCGTTGCGACCAGAGGGGCCACCCGCGAGTGCAAACTGCAAGCTTATCGGCGGATGAGTAAGCGTGAGATACGGGTGCATGAAATCATAGAGCAGGCCGTCAAGCAAACGGCACCCCCACGGCCCGAGCCCGCAGTCGAGCTAGAGGAAGTAGAGATCGACCCCAACCGACCCGAGAGACGAGTGCGGATTGGGGTCGGCCTCGAGGAGAAGGTTCGGGCAGACGTTGTACGGGTGCTCCGTGAGAATAGGTTGGTCTTTGCCTGGGGGCCGGAAGACATGCCGGGCGTGGATCGATCTATCATATCTCATAAACTCGCAGTGGACCCTGGCCATCAACCTGTGGTTAAAAAAAAGAGGTACTTAGCGAACGATTGACGCGAGTTTGTCAAAAAGGAGGTCGACACATTGCTAGTAGCCGGTCACATCCGAGAAGTGAAATATCAGGATTGGTTGGCTAATGTAGTGCTAGTGCCCAAACCGCCTGCCTGGAGGATGTGTGTCGACTACGAAGCTTGCCCAAAGGATCCTTTCCCCTTACCAAGGATCGGCCAGCTGGTAGACGAGACAGCAGGGTCAGCCCTATTGAGTTTCATGGACGCTTTCCGTGGGTATCACCAAATCTACATGCACAAGGCCGACGAGGAGAAGACGACATTTATCACCCCAGATGGTGTGTATTACTACCGAGGAATGCCCTTCGGCTTAAAGAATGCGGGAGCCACGTACACTAGGATGGTTGCTCGATTATTCCAGGACCTATTGGAAAAATCTAAGGTGGCTTACGTTGACGACATGCTGGTTAAGACTCAAGAAGAATCAGGCTACGCTCGGGACCTGGCCGAGTGCCAAGAATCATTGGGAGAACTGAAAAGGTATCTCTCGACGCCTCCCGTACTTTCCATGCCTCCCGTCTATATCTTGCCGCGTCCGACAGGGCCGTTAGCTCCGTACTTATCCAAGAGGAGGAGCGAGTCCAGTATCTGATCTACTATGTTAGCAGGTCCCTGAAATCTGCCGAGACACGATACACCCCCTTGGAGAAGGTGGTGTACGCGCTGATTGTCACCGTGCGGAAGGTGGCGCCTTAGTTCTAGGCGCACACCATTCGCGTCTTGACGGACCTATCCTTGGGCGGCTTGATACGCAACCCCACATCGTTGGGCCGATTGGTGAAGTGGGTCGTGGAGTTGACACAATACGGGATTGATAACTCCCTCAGCCGTCTATCAAGGGACAGGCCCTAGCAGACTTCCTGGTCGAGTGCACCGCCGGAGAAACCAAAGAGACCCCGACCTCGCCCGGCATTGAGGGCGAATGGTGGGAATTACACGCAGATGGAGCAACAAGTAGTCAGCACTGCGGGGGCGGAGTCATGTTAATTAGGCCCGAAGGATTTCGATTGTACTGCGCCTTGGAGTACCAGTTCAAGGTCTCTAATAATGAAGCTGAATACGAGGCCATGTTAGGCGACATCCGACTTGCCAGAGCCTTGGGAGCCTGCTAGTTGCGTATCAAGACCGACTCTCGCCTCGTGGTTGGACAGGTTTCCGGAACTTGCGAGGCAAAGAATGCCCGACTATTGCAATACAAAGGTAAGACGGAAGAGCTCCTACGAGGGTTCGCTGCCCATGAAATTGATCACATCCCAAAGGCGGAAAACACCGAAGCGGACATACTATCGAAGATCACTTTAGGGGGAATACCCGACCACCTATTGAGGATTTGCCAAAAGGAAGAAGTACAGCGGCCGAGCATCAGCAAGTCGGGGGACGAGGTCCAGCAACTGATGATGGGAAGTTGGGATCGCAAAAACAACCCCGAGATGTTCTGGATTAAGGACATCCAGAACTACAATGAGAAGGGAGAGTTGCCCAATAATCCAATCGTCGCTGCCCGGGTTCGAAGGAAGGCGCCCTCCTTTGATGTTATCGACAGACGATTGTACAAAAGGTCGTTCGGAGGGCCCCTTCTTAGATGCTTGTTGAGGCCAGAGGCTGAGATGATAATGGAAGAGGCGCACTGGGGAATATGCGCCGCTCACCAAGGCGCACATACCCTCGCACGGAAATTAGTCATCTAGGGTTATTATTGGCCCACCATGATGAGAGACTGCGTGGAGTGGATTGCCAAATGTGCTATATGCCAAGCCTTCGCCCAGAAGGATACTCGACCTACCATATTCTACACTCCGGTGTCGACCGTCATACCATTCGCCATGTGGGGAATCAACTTGCTGAGCCCACTACTGCTGGCACCTAGACGATTCAAGTTTTGCGTGGTGGCAATCGACTATTTCACGAAGTGGGTGGAAGCCGAGCCGCTGGTCACCATCACTGAAAACCAATGTCGACGATTCCTGTGGAAAAAGATGATCTGTGGTTTTGGCATTCCTGAACACTTGGTCAGCAACAACGGTCGGCAATTTGAATGTCAGCCATTCGCGGAGTTCTGCCGGCGGCATAACATCTAGCACACCAAGGAATCGGTCGCGTATCCCCAGGCTAACGGTCAGGTCGAGAACGTAAACGACACTATTGTGGATGGTATTCGCAAGAAGCTCGAGGATGTCGGAGGCAACTGGGCTGACGAGCTGGATCGTGTGTTGTGGGCCTATCGGACCACTTAGAGATGAGCTACGGGAGAAAGTCCGTTCTCATTGGCTTATTGCTTCGAGGCCAAGGTACTGATAGAAATCGTTGAGCCCACCCACCGAGTCCATCATTATACCGATGAAGGAAATGAGGAAAGCTTGAGAATCAAGAAAAATTTTCTGGAAGAACGAATTGAGGTGGCACACGCCCGAATAGTGGAATACCAACAAGCCGTGAAGCGATATCGTGAGAAGCAGATGTGAGTCCGTGCCTTTCAGGTTGGGGATTTAGTCATCAAAGACCGGCAAGCCAGCCGACCCACAGAGGAGGGCAAGTTCGCGGTAAAGTGGGAGGGTTCCTATCGTATTGCAGCAGTCGTCCGAGCAAACACTTACAACTTAGAGACCTTAGAAGGGGAACCCATCGACCGGACCTGGAACGTGATTCACTTGAAGAAATATTACCAGTAAAATTTTTGTTAACGATGTATTTCTCACAAACAAGTTTATTTAATAAAAACGTCTAATCCGCACAAAAAAACCTACAGGGGTCGCCTCGACTAAGGAACTCGGCGAGAAAAGAAAAAAGAAACAAGGGCACTGACCCATAGACGTTTCTTAGAAAAAGCCTACAAGGGTCCCCTCGACTGAGGGACTTGGCAAGAAAAGGGAAAAGAAACAAGGGCACTGACCCTTAGACGTTTCTTAGAAAAAGCCTACAGGGGTCGCCTCGACTGAGGGACTCGGCAAGAAAAGAGAAAAGAAACAAGGGCACTGACCCTTAGACGTTTCTTAGTAAAAACATACAGGGGTCGCCTCGACTGAGGGACTCTGCAAGAAAAAGGAAAAGAAACAAGGGCACTGACCCTTAGACATTTCTTAGAAAAATCATACAGGGGTCGCCCTGACTAAGGGACTTGGCAAGAAAAGAGAAAAGAAACAAGGGCACTGACCCTTAGACGTTTCTTAGAAAAGAGCTTAAAGGGGGTTGCCTCGACTGAGGGACTCGGCAAGAAAAGAGAAAAGAAACAAAGGCACTGACCCTTAGACGTTTCTTAGAAAAAGTCTACAGGGGTAAAGCCTACAGGGGTCGCCTCGACTGAGGGACTTGGCAAGAAAAGAGAAAAGAAACAAGGGCACTGACCCTTAGGCGTTTCTTAAAAAAGCCTACAGGGGTCGCCTCGATTGAGGGACTCGGCAAGAAAAGATAAAAGAAACAAGGGCACTGACCCTTAGATGTTTCTTAGAAAAAAACCTACAGGGGTCGCCTCAACTGAGGGACACGGCAACAAAAGAGAAAAGAAACAAGGGCATTGACCCTTAGGCGTTTTTTAGAAAAAGCCTACAGTGGTCGCCTCGACTTAGTGACTCGGCAAGAAAAGAAGCAATGGCACTAACCCTTAGATGCTTCTCATAGATGTTTTTCGAAGCCAGAGGCCGCCTCGGCTAAAGGACTCGGCAAATAGAGAAAGATAATAAAATAAAAGGCAAAACAGGAAGAACAAAAAAAAATGCCTTATATTCGAGGGTTTAAAAGGGGGACGGGGCCCCATTACAAAAGAGGAGAAAATACAAGGGCTCTAAAACTACTGGGAACCGACTGCGACCTCTTTGCGGCCCTTGCGTAGCCCCCCCCCCCCCCCGCGTCGTTGGTCCAACGGGTCTTCAGATTGGAGGGGCACCTCGCCGACCGAGAGCTCCACGGGGTCGTGAATCTCCATTGCGCCCTTGACAACCACCTGGGGTAAAGCGACCGGCAGAACAACATCCGCGGTGCCCGCGGGCGACAAAGAATCCTGATGTGGCTCCAAACTCCAGCCTTCAAGAGTATAGGAGGGCTCGCGGGCCAGCAGAGCGTCGTAGATCATGTGATGAGCCGTGCGGTAACCCAGTTGGAAGTCACACTCTCCCATATCGACCAAGTAGTCGTCCCCTTCCGGAGTCGCCAGCCATCTCCTCGCAAGCTCCTCCAGGCGACCCTCCGCCTCGACCATGGCATCGGCCTTGAAGTCCGCTGACCTCATGTAGTCAGCCACGGCCGTATCCACCATTTTCTTCTCCGCCTCCCAGAATTGCGTCAGCTTGAGAATCTTTGGCGGTTAGTCCTCTTTCTCCTTTATGAAGGCCGCTTGATGCTGCAGACAGCCCTCTTGCTCTTTGGAGAGCTGGGTATGAAGAGATTTCACCCCGATCCTCAGGGTGCGAATTCGCCTTCACAGTTCCAGCTGAAAAGAGAGGTTCTAGAAAAGGGAAAAGGGGTGTTAGCAGTGTTAGCATCAACGTATAGCGCAATCAAAATGAAAGAAAGCGAGAGGAAGACAACGTACTCGGTAGGACCGGAAAAGGGAGGCCACTAGGATCAATTCGTCGTTCAGAACGACGACCGACTCCTGATATTTGGGTATAATCACCCGTTCTGCCCAAGTTTGGACGGGGAAGGTGCCCTTCCAGATAAGGGCATCCGCGTCGACTTCCAGACTTAGGTGGATCTTCTTAGGTTGAGGAGTCGGCGACGGCTCCCGTGGCCTCTTCGACCGAGTACTCGCCGCAGAAAGGGAAGTGGAGCGAGTTGGCGAGCTCTCAGGAGAATTGCAGAGATTGACCACGGGGCTAGAAGGGGAGACGGGCATGGCAGTCGGTGCCGGGGGAGGACGCAAGGAAGATGATGAGGCGGCACCCGCAGTTCGTTGCGCCGTGCGACGGAGCATCTTCTCAGCACGGTCGGCCATCTGGTCTTCGTCGGAATCGGTGTTGCCGGACGAGGTGTCGGAGGCTGAGTCGTTGAGACCTACAGAAATGCATAAACGGTTAGTCGCGCACACAGGAAAGATAAGGAAGTGAAGAGAATATCAAGCAAAAACTACCTGAGGTCGCCGCCCCCATGGCCAGAAGACCCGTCTTCTCCACGGCCCTCAAGCGAGACAAGTGGTATACGCAGAAGGGTCCCAGCCTCTTCAAGAATTTGGCACCTCGAGTCACCTCTTTGGTAAATTGAGGTCGCCTGGTGTTCACCTTGAAGAGAGTGGTCGACCAGGCAGTCGGAAAGGAAAAAAATGGATGAGGAGGGGTAGGTCGAACGAAGAAAAAGAAGGGTTTCTAGTCCTTCACGGAGTCTGGGAGGCCCTCAAAGATGACATACCCCGGGGGATGGGATATTTGGACAAAGCCCTTAGAGTGTGGACTGACCTTGTTCGTAGTGTATATCCGTCGGAGTAACTCTATGGTCGGCTCACAATGAAGCCAATCGCAGAGGACCACGAAACAAACATGGAGTCAGTGCGAGTTAGGAACAGCTGGCCAGGGACCAGATTGAAGTAACGGAAGAACGGGGAAACGAAGGGGTGAGGAGGTATCTGAAAGCCAAAAGCTACGGAATGAAGATGGATACCCACGAAGCCCTCTAGTGGATCGGAGATAGAACGACTGCCCAGGTTCTCGATGTCCACTGAGGGGCCCAGTAGAGAACGGGCGAGATCGTAATCCACCTCCTTCATTAATGAAGGGTTAGGGGCTGGCGAATCCATCGGTTCAAAGGTAACTTGGGGAAAAAGTACCCCGGTGTCTATCACTAACAAAACAAAAGGTGTCTACATCCATAATCTCAAAAACAACGATAAAAGATCAAAGAGTTTAGACTACATAGCAACTAACTACACTAGTTTAACTCGAGCAATCTCAAAAGATGGGCCCACCTGAAAGGGGTTTTGCAAATAGACAAATAGAAAACACCTGTTAGCACGAAGCTAAGTATAACCACACTCAACCCTGTAAAATACTACAGTATATACTTTGGAAAAACATTTGATTAACATTCCCAAATTAAGCAACCTCAATCACTTAGACAAAACCTTAATATAAACCACAAAGCCTTCTATATGCTTACAACCTAACTTATCAAATAGGCATACTTCAACGATATCAAACCTAACAACATGCTCATACTATCGCATACTTAACATAGAAAATCTCAATCCAATATAACAACTCAATAACAATCTCATGCTAACACCTAAACTTATGAAGCAATTTCGTGCCATCAATCAATAAGAAATTATTCTCATGCTTTCAAGTTCTCATCATGCAAACTAGAAATATAAAACATCAATATGAAACTAAGGAAATCACACTCAGCTCAATATACAATCTCGGGTAATCATTCTCAATATGCAATCTAGTACAAACATTCTCGATATGCAATCTCGCGCAAACATTTTCATTATGAAAAAAGATGCTATAGGATAATTATACTTATACCCTCGTTTGTAAATAAAATACTTATCTGTGGAGGTTTCTAAGAGTCACAATGACTCGGCTATCTTTCTCTTGAGTCTCATGGCTTGATTTCTTTCTTGCTCAAACTTTCTCATACTTCTCGTTTCTCTTCTTGTGCGAGGCAGGTACTCCACCGCCGCGAAGCCCTAGCATACGGTGCAATCTCGTGCATCCGCCACATCTGTAACTACGGAACCTCTAACTCGTGGGGAGGTAGGTCTTCATGAATCATGAATGGACATGTAACACCCCAGATTTTCAAGACTTTTAAAACTTATATAATAAAGGTAATATCTCATTACATCCCAAAGTATATCATAAGTGTACGGGGTGCTATGCCACACCTGGGCTAGAGAACCCAGGTGCACAGGCTGTCTAACTAATATCCATTGAAACACAATGCATAATATGGCACGCAGGCCGAAAGGGAAACTACTCTACTTCTACGCTCCAGTTCTAGCGCGCTCCAGTGCTCTAGTCCTCTGTGCCTGAAAGCCAAATATATCTGTTCAGCGAGAGATGCTGGTAACCAACTCCAACGCGTTGAAATACAATACGTATAGAGATATATATAGATATACGAAAACCATTTTTAGCATGAAGATATATCCTACGAACACTAGCTTTAAAACCGGGAATGACTCGACAGATAAGGCCAGACACAAGCACAGTTATAACGAGCATATGCAGTTCACAACAGATAACGCAGATAAGGCAAAGCATAAACAATGATCATAACCCAACATGAACAATCCCCAATATAAATCCCATAGTCACATCCCCCAAGACACTCGTAATCACAACTCGTCCATGTCACAACACATAACACACTTTGTTGGCGCCACAGGACCAATCGCATGCCCATACATGAGGGTCAGCGCATATAGCTCTGACACGGCCCGCAGCACCCTGCCCCGTATCGCAACACGGAGGGGTCGATCGCAACCGACCGATGAACCGCAGCTCATCATAGTGTTTGATCGCAACCAAACAGTGGACCGCAGCCCAAGAGAATGTCATCTGACCGCAGCCAGGAAAAAGGACGAACCGCAGCTCGTATAGAAACGTTTGATCGCAACCAAACGGTGGACCGCAGCCCAAGAGTATCAATCTGACCGCAGCCAGCTTCTGAACCGCAGCTCAGGATAACCAATCCGATCGCAACCGAATTGGGGTAACACACACATAACACATAGCAAGCACATGCAACCCACATTACACATTAGGAAGGGGGAGAAAACGTATAACAAAACCTATGCGTGATCCATCACTTACTAAGAATAGTCCTAAGGGGTTCATACTTCTTCAACCTAGGTCAACGGGATACCAATTCAACTAGCATGCAATATAATAGACTCATAAACCTACGAACGGTACCCGAAACATCAAACTAGACATAGGCACGATAAACGGAGTCCGTTGGGACACCACGGGGAACGGGGAAGCCGGGATCCCGGGTGGGATGAATTTCCAGCGGGTAGCCGGTGGGTGGGGGCCACCCGCCGACTGCCCGCCGGAGAATACTGTTCTGGGCAGCGGGTCGCCGGCGGGCAGCTGCCCGCCCGCCGGCCACCCGCTGCCGGGCGGTGTTTCACGGCCGTGGGTAGGTGGCGGGTCCCCTACCCCCCCACCTACCCCCCACTAACTCTTTTCACACACTTTACGCCCCGGGAACCGTTGTGGAACCCGAAACCATGCTTAGACACTTTACAACGCAATTAACGACAACACGTAGACAATTAACGAATCAAATACAAGAAACGAACGGCACATAACCTATCATGCTTTTCTAAATATAATCAACACCCAAACATGCGATTTCCCCACCTGATAATCCAAGAATAATATCATACGATACAACCTAGGGTTCTAATCACTTTTATATCAACAAGAATACGGTTCGTCTTCTAATTGCAAGATTCGGTAAGAATAACACATAAACATCAAGAGCATCACACAATTATCAAGAATGAAACATAATCATCAAGAACTCCATATAATTATCAAGAACACCATAGTTATCAAGAATCTCCCAATATCAAGATCATCAAGATCCCCCATGGGATCATCACATCAATTATCAATAATAATCATCATAACTCGCCAATATACAATAATATGGGGAAACCCTAAGGGGGAATTATAACTATGAAAATAGGTTTTGTTGAGACATGGGTTACCTTTTAGCCTTAATTAATTCCTCGGCTATGAAGGATCTTTCTTTAAGCTTCCTTGCTTTCTTGATTTCTCCTAAGGGGATTCTTGGAGCTCTTTTGGGGTGGTGGGGCGTTATTTTTGTGGGAAGTTCTAGGTGCCTCCTAAGTCCCCTATTTATATATTTAGGAGTCCTAATTAGGAATTAATATTATAGGCTCGCTAATTCTATTCCTTTTAGAACTAAGGATTGGGTTTAGGGGTTGGGTTTATATATGAGGGCCCATGGACTATGGTGGGCCTTTTTCCCTAATTAATCATTATGATTTATTCTTTCTCTTGGGCTATTGATTAATTAATTAAATGGTTTTAGGGGCCGTAACACGGGGTGTTACACTCTCCCCCCCTTACAAGGGGCTTCGTCCCCGAAGCCCGGTGTTATAGTCCATCCTTTCACCCCTAGACACCTCGTAGCTCGGCCTCCTGATTAGGGTTGCGGCCTTATGTTTGTCTTGGCTTGGGGTAGGCTGAACTTTTGATGGTGTTGTGATAGAGAATTTTTCGGTTGTACCTCGGTTTCCTGCGCTGGAACTGGATGCACCGCGAGTGCCCAAGGCGGCCTCGATCGCTGCTACCCTTTGATCGAGTGCGCGTGTGGTGCGAATCAAGGATGAGAACCCTTCTTCCATGATTTGATTCTGTCGGTCGAGCTGAGCGAGTATGCGTTCGTTGACCGAACCCTCGTTTTGTCCCCTCGGGTTCCCTCCTGGCTGTGGGTGCACTGACGGGTTAGGCCCGTCTTTCCCCTCTTGTCCCTCATTTCCCTCCGTACCTCCGCAATCTTGCATGGCTCGCTTGAGCTTTTTGTTGGAGATGTCCAATCGATCAACCAATTCCCTACGTTCCTCCTCGGGTTTTTGGCAAATTTATTCGAGGGTGAGATAGTGTCCTCCCTCGGTTTAGTAGATGTCGTTGCGGCGGAGGTTTTGGGCATTGAAAACCATGCCGTTGGCGGTTTTGACCTCGGTGTGGCTTAGGTCTACCCCCTTTTTCTCCATGATCCAACTTAGGATCATCCCGTAGGGTAGGCTAAGCCGGTTGTTTGTCTTGCAGAACTCTATGTGCTTTAGCATGAGTGCCGGCAGGTTGAACTTGATTTTATGTTTTAGGAGATACGCAAAGGTGCACTCCAAGCTCCCCACATCCTTGCTCTTGTTATTGGTGGGCAAGAGGCTATCGGTTACAATCATAACCAATATCTTTTGCTCCGCCGATAGCCACTTTCGGTTTGGTCGAGTGGCCGAGGTGAACCCGTCCTCTTTCCCGAGTAAGTACCCAAGATAGTCCTTGTGTCCCGTAGTTTGGGTATCAATCCACCCCTTTCGGTCATAGTCAGACACACCCGTGGTGGTCAATTCCAAGAGCTTGGCCAACCGGCCTTCGGAAAGCACAATTTCCTTGCCACGGACCTTGGTGGTAATTTCTACTTTGTCACCTCGTTTGGTGGCCACAAGGTGTTGATAGAACTCCTTCACCAACTCGGGGTATGTATCCCCTTTGATGGTGAGGTATGCATCAAGGAGACCTTGGTGTTTAAGCATATTGACCAATTCCGGAGAGAATTGATCGGGTTCGAGACTTTTACCTCCGATGACGGTGTAATCGGCGTAGTTCCATTCCGGGGTGCGGATTCCGAGAGCTTTTTTCGGCATCTTGAATTTTTCTTTTGGCGGTGAGGAATTCCGGAAGAAATTCCGGCAGCTTTCCGACGGGTCTCCGGCGAAGTTTCCGGCGGCCTCTTTTCCGGCGGTGGTTCGAGCCGCTACAAGGTGGCGATGGTGGGGCGGAGCTCGGCAATTTTCCGGCGGGGCGGTGGAGGCCTGCGGTCGCGTGGGCGTTGGTGGCAGCGGGCGAAGCTTGGGTGGATGACGGGCGGCGTCGCTCGGGTAGGGAGGCAGCGGGTCGCCGCTGGGTGCTCTCCGGGCGGTGGGCGAGGTCGGCTGGGACGGCGGCGCGGCGGTGTGGCGCTTAGCGGTGGCGTTCGGCCGGCGACGGTGGTGCGTGATCGTCGGTTCTGCTGGGGTGGGGCGGCGAGGTGTGTGAGGTGGGGAAGGGAAAGAGTGGGGAAGAAGAAGGGGAGGAAGAAGAAGAAGGGTTTTTGATTTGGGGGTTTTGTGGGTTTTAGGGACTTGGAGGGATTTAACAAGGGGTTATCCCCTTAAGGTTTCAAGAAACACTCATGGCTTAGTGGTTGGGACTTGGACTTGTAAATGTGAGGTCTAGAATTCAATTCCTAATGGTGACATTAGGCATTTCTTGGTGGTGTGGTCCTCTTTTGTCTTTTTCCTTATTTTGTCCTAGAATTCAATTCCTAATGGTGACATTAGGCATTTCTTGGTGGTGTGGTCCTCTTTTGTCTTTTTCCTTATTTTGTCCTTTAGTGGGGCAAGGGTTGGGTTGATGATATAACTTGTGCTTTATCTTCGTAGTGGAAATTGAAGTTTGAACAAAGATCCTTATTCATAATACTTTTGAAGTAGCTAAGCTAAATAGACATAATGTTTTCGAAGTATTTAAGCTAAATAGGTGGTCCATACGATACAAGGGGTGGTTACAAGGGGTGTGATGGTTTATCCTAGACAGAATTCGTTTTCTGGGTTTTCCTCGGTGGGATCCGTATGGTCCTCGTCTTCCGGGATTGGGTTTTCCCCTTCTAGGTCTTCTTCGTTTCCGAGTTTGGCTTGCGTGTGACTCATAACGAATACTTTTCCGGGAGCGCCGTAACCCCCTTGGTGACTGGTGCCCCCTTGGTGACTGGTGCCCCCTTGGTGACTGGTGCCCCCGTGTTGACCCACGGTGGCGGGGCGTGGTCTTTGGGGTCGAGTGCACTGGAAGGCCTTGTGCCCCTCCTCTCCGCAGTTGAAGCATCGCCAGGGGTTACCCGCGCAATCCTTGCCTCTGTGGCTTTTGTTACACCTCGGGCAAGGGAAGCTTCTTGGGTTAGCTTCATTGTTTCCCAGGGGTGGCCTTGGGTTGGTCGGGTTGTTCGGCCTCGTGCCGGTGTCGTTCCTCGTTCTTTTCACTGGCGGTGCCCCACTTCCGGTGTTTCTTCTTCGTATTTGTTCCTGAACACCGCGTTGGAGTAGTTGGATTCGATAGAGATTCGCGGCACTGTAGTAAGCTTCGTTGAGGGTCCGAGGTCTACTTACCACTAGCGCCTTTCGAGCTTCGAAGTTGAGGCCCGACACGAATCTCTCTATCTTGGTTACCTCGGTGGGGACTGTAACACCCCAGATTTTCGAGACATTTAAAACTTATAATAAAGGTAGAATCTTATTAAATTTCAAGATATAAATACAAGTGTTCGGGGTGCTATGCCACACCTGGGCTAGAGAACCCAAGTGCACAGGCTAACTAACTAATATCCTCAAAGCGTAAATACGTAAACGTGGCACGCAGGCCAAAAGAGAAACTATCTACTTCTAAGTTCTAGCGCACTCCAATGACTTAATCTTCTGTGCCTGAAAGCCAAATATATCTGTTCAGCGAGAGATGCTGGTAACCCACTCCAACGCGTTGAAATACAATACATATAGAGATATATATAGATATACGAAAACCATTTTGAGCATGAAGATATATCCTACGAACTCTAGTTTTAAAACCGGGAATGACTCGGCAGATAAGGTCAGACACAAGCAACAGTTATAACGAGTATATGCAGTTCACAACAGATAAGGCAGATGAGGCAGAGCATAAACAATGATCATAACCCAACATGAACAATCCCCAATACAAATCCCATAGTCACATCCCCCAAGACACCCATAATCACAACTCGTCCATGTCACAACACATAACGCACGTTGTTGGCGCCACGGGACCACTCGCATGCCCATACATGCGGATCAGCGCATATAGCTCTGACACGGCCCCACAGCACCATGCCCCGTATCGCAACACGGGGAGGCCGATCGCAACCGACCGACGAACCGCAGCTCATCATAATGTTTGATCACAACCAAACAGTGGACCGCAGCCCAAGAGAATGTGTCATCTGACTGTAGCCAGGAATTCCCATCTGACTACAGCCAGCCTCTGAACCGCAGCTCAGGAAAATGTCATCTGGTTGCAGCCAGGAATTCCCATCTGACTACAACCAGCTTCTGGACCGCAGCCCAGGATACCGTCATCCGACTACAGCCAGGAATTCCCATCTGACTATAGCCGGCTTCTGAACCGCAGCTCAGGATAACCAATCCGATCGCAACCGAATTGGGGCAACACGCACACATAACACAAAGCAAGCACATGCAACCCACATTACACATTGAGAAGGGGGATAAAGCGTATAACAACCCTATGCGTGATCCATCACGTACTAAGAAAAGTCCTAAGGGGTTCATACTTCTTCCACCTAGGTCAACGGGATACCAATTCAACTAGCATGCAATATAATAGACTCATAAACCTACGAACGGTACCCGAAATATCAAACTAGACATAGGCACGACAAACGGGGTCCGTTGGGACACCACGGGGAACGGGGAACATCAAACGGGGAAGCCGGGATCCCAAGTTGGGGAAATTTCCAGCGGGTAGCCGATGGGTGGGGGGCCACCCGCCGGCTGCCCGCCGGACTCACTGTTCCGGGCAGCGGGTCGCCGGCGGGTAGCTGCCCGCCCGCCGGCTGCCCGCTGCCGGATATACTATTTCCAGCCGTGGGTAGGTGGCGGGTCCCCACCCCCCACCTACCCCCCACTGACTCTTATCACATAATTTCGCCCCGGGAACCGTTGTGGAACCCGAAACCATGCTTAGACACATTACAACGCAATTAACGACAACACGTAGACAATTAACGGATCAAATACGAGAAACGAACGGCACATAACCTATCATGCTCTTCTAAACATAATCAGCACCCAAACATGCGATTTCCCCACCCGATAAACCAAGAATAATATCATACGATACAACCTAGGGTTCTAATCACTTTTATATCAACAAGAATACAGTTCGTCTTCTAATTGCAAGATTCGGTAAGAATAACACATAAACATCAAGAGCATCACATAATTATCAAGAACAACACATAATCATCAAGAACTCCATATAATTACCAAGAACACCATAATTATCAAGAATCTCCCAATATCAAGATTATCAAGGTTCCTCATGGAATCATTATATCAATCATTAATAATAATCATCACCAATCATTAATACACAATAATATGGGGGAAACCCTAAGGGGGAATCATAACTATGAAAATAGGTTTTGTTGAGACATGGGTTACCTCTTAGCCTTAATTAATTCCTTGGCTATGAAGGATCTTTCTTTAAGCTTTCTTGCTTTCTTGATTTCTTCTAAGGGGATTCTTGGAGCACTTTGGGGTGGTGGAACGTTTATTGTGGTGGGGGGTTCTAGGTGCCTCTTAAGTCCCCTATTTATATATTTAGGAGTCCTGGTTAGGAACTAATATTATAGGCTTGCTAATTCTATTCCTTTTGGAACTAAGGATTGGGTTTAGGGATAAGGGTCCATGGTCCATAGTGGACCATATTAATTAATTAAAGGGAATCCTAATCGTAGTCTGAATAGTAAAAGGCCTACTTCCTTTATTCCTAATAGATAACTAGGTCTAGGATTCCTAATTAGAATCTGAATAGTAAAGGGTTTACTTTCTTTATTCCTAATAGGCTTAGGACTCTAATTTAGGCAAGGGTCCACGGTTCATGGTGGACCTTTATTAATTAATTAAAGGAAACCTAACCGAATTAAATCCTATTTAATTATTATTAACGGGATTAATTTAATAATTAATCCGGGATTGAAGGCCGTAACACGGGGTGTTACAGGGACTAGCTCTGGCGCGAAGCGTGCCAGCTCGAGGAATCGTTTATGGTATTCTACGACGGTGGCCGTTCCTTGTTTTAGATGAAGGAACTGTTCGTACATGGATGCCTTCACGTGGGTTGGATAGAATCTCTCTCGTAGTCGTGTCTTGAGATCCTCCCAATTGAACCCCGGTTCTTGTTGATAGGTGGGTCCCTCGTGGATCCACCAGAGATCGGCCTCGTGCCCGAAGTAGAACGAGGCTATCTCTACGCGGCGTTCCTCTGGGCATTCCACTACTCCAAAAATTTTGTCAAGCGTCCGGATCCATTCTTCTAGGACCGCGGGATCTACTTATCCCGAAAACGTGGGTGGTCGGTGATTTGAGACTTGTCGGGCGACGTCCGAGTTTGCGTTTGATGGAGGCGGTGGGGGCCTATTGTTGCGAAGGGCCGCGTCACTTAGTGCCTGTGCGACTTGTGTTAGTTGCTGCAGGGTTTGGGTCAAGGGGTCGTCGGTGGCGGGCTCTGGAGTTCTGGATTGCCTTCTGTTTGGCGCCATGCTATCGTCTTTCTGGTCAGTGTTTATAAGAATGTTAAGTTAGAGTCTGATGCACTTCTTGTGAAGTGATGAGTGGGGAAGGGTAAGGTGTAGAGAAGTTATGTGTAGGTTTCACAATCTCACCGCGCGTCCTAAGATTCCTGAGTCCTATGTTCCTAGGTACCTAGAGTTCAAGCCTAACGTCCTAGAGTCCGGTCTTAAGAGTCTTTTCCTAGGGTCAAACTTAGGCTCTGATACCAACTGTAACACCCCAAATTTTCAAGACTTTTAAAACTTATATAATAAAGGTAATATCTCATTACATCCCAAAGTATATCATAAGTGTACGGGGTGCTATGCCACACCTGGGCTAGAGAACCCAGGTGCACAGGCTGTCTAACTAATATCCATTGAAACATAATGCATAATATGGCACGCAGGCCGAAAGGGAAACTACTCTACTTCTACGCTCCAGTTCTAGCGCGCTCCAGTGCTCTAGTCCTCTGTGCCTGAAAGCCAAATATATCTGTTCAGCGAGAGATGCTGGTAACCCACTCCAACGCGTTGAAATACAATACGTATAGAGATATATATAGATATACGAAAACCATTTTTAGCATGAAGATATATCCTACGAACACTAGCTTTAAAACCGGGAATGACTCGACAGATAAGGCCAGACACAAGCACAGTTATAACGAGCATATACAGTTCACAACAGATAAGGCAGATAAGGCAAAGCATAAACAATGATCATAACCCAACATGAACAATCCCCAATATAAATCCCATAGTCACATCCCCCAAGACACTCGTAATCACAACTCGTCCATGTCACAACACATAACACACTTTGTTGGCGCCACAGGACCAATCGCATGCCCATACATGAGGGTCAGCGCATATAGCTCTGACACGGCCCCGCAGCACCCCCCACCTACCCCCCACTGACTCTTATCACATAATTTCGCCCCGGGAACCGTTGTGGAACCCGAAACCATGCTTAGACACATTACAACGCAATTAACGACAACACGTAGACAATTAACGGATCAAATACGAGAAACGAACGGCACATAACCTATCATGCTCTTCTAAACATAATCAGCACCCAAACATGCGATTTCCCCACCCGATAAACCAAGAATAATATCATACGATACAACCTAGGGTTCTAATCACTTTTATATCAACAAGAATACGGTTCGTCTTCTAATTGCAAGATTCGGTAAGAATAACACATAAACATCAAGAGCATCACATAATTATCAAGAACAACACATAATCATCAAGAACTCCATATAATTACCAAGAACACCATAATTATCAAGAATCTCCCAATATCAAGATTATCAAGGTTCCTCATGGAATCATTATATCAATCATTAATAATAATCATCACCAATCATTAATACACAATAATATGGGGGAAGCCCTAAGGGGGAATCATAACTATGAAAATAGGTTTTGTTGAGACATGGGTTACCTCTTAGCCTTAATTAATTCCTTGGCTATGAAGGATCTTTCTTTAAGCTTTCTTGCTTTCTTGATTTCTTCTAAGGGGATTCTTGGAGCACTTTGGGGTGGTGGAACGTTTATTGTGGTGGGGGCTTCTAGGTGCCTCTTAAGTCCCCTATTTATATATTTAGGAGTCCTGGTTAGGAACTAATATTATAGGCTTGCTAATTCTATTCCTTTTGGAACTAAGGATTGGGTTTAGGGATAAGGGTCCATGGTCCATAGTGGACCATATTAATTAATTAAAGGGAATCATAATCGTAGTCTGAATAGTAAAAGGCCTACTTCCTTTATTCCTAATAGATAACTAGGTCTAGGATTCCTAATTAGAATCTGAATAGTAAAGGGTTTACTTTCTTTATTCCTAATAGGCTTAGGACTCTAATTTAGGCAAGGGTCCACGGTTCATGGTGGACCTTTATTAATTAATTAAAGGAAACCTAACCGAATTAAATCCTATTTAATTATTATTAACGGGATTAATTTAATAATTAATCCGGGATTGAAGGCCGTAACACGGGGTGTTACACTCTCCCCCCCTTACGAGAAGCTTCGTCCCCGAAGCTTGGAAATCATTGCAGGGTTAACGAGTCAAGAGAAGAACCGTGGTCCTATAGAGAAGGTATTCCACGGGGAAATTGTATACTTGCACGCCTATGTGTGCTGGGTTCTTGGGAGCGATTAGGTTTTACAGGGCTAAGAGAGTGGCTTTCAAACTTGAGGACACGGTGAATTCAGGAATTTGGATCAAGTTTTCGAGGTTGCAACTTAGGTTGTGAGGTTGCCACTTGTATGGAATCGTTAAAACATGGGATTGAGAATGGGGTCTGAAGGGTAGAAAGGGTTTTGAAATAAGGATGGGGCCGATTTTCCGAGGGAGGGAAAGGAATTCGGCTAGGATGGGTTAAGGTTTCTCGATCCCAAGTGAATAATCTGGTTAGATTCTTTGATCACGATGCGCCGACGAGCTGATGATCCTCCTTCCTTGGTGTTGGTGCTTTCTTGAATTTAAGATCCTTGTTAGACCTTGCTTCCCAGGCTAAGGTTTCATCCTTCTCTTCTTTCTTGAGGGAATTTCCCGTGGTGATTCAACACTTACTTCTTTAATGCGCCCAAGGTCTTGACCGAGTTGGGTCAACCAAGCCAATCTCTTAGGGCGCATTTCCCAAATTCTTCCCAAAGTCTCTTGGGAGTCGATGGACTTTGGGTTGAATTTCTCTTCTTATTGAATTTCATCTCCTCTTTAGTGGATGAAATTCTTAGTAAGACTTCATGTCTTACCCGAGGTTCGGCATTGTTGTGCCCTGTTTGTGTTATTTTTAATGATGAAGGTGTCCTTGCGTGCCCTTTTTCTTTTAAAGCGCAGTCGGTTACCAAATCTCGTTGTGGGATGACTCGGCGACTTTACGAGTCACCTCATCTCCTTGTAGGTCCTTAATGACCCTTGAAGTCTTGGCGCGAATGTGTACTTCACCCTTTTGCTTAGCACCATGGGCTACGTAGTTCTTGATTCCATACAACTTGTAAGGAGTCATCTGATTTGCTCGAACGATGTCCATAGTTTGGAGGAGTCCTGGTCCCTCCTTAGCATTTTGACTTTTAAGGTTTTCGTGGGTTCTTAGTACGAGTTCCCAACTCGCCTCCTTGGTTTGCGCAATCCTTTAAGCCAAACATCCCTAGTCGGTTGTATCGTAGGATCTGATTTCAATTACTCGTGCAATGTAATTGATTGTGATTTCCCGATGGTGTCTCGTGCGTCAAGGTCTTTTACGTAGGACACTATGTTTGGGTGGTCCATGGTTCCTTACCCAAGACTCATATTCCTCAATCGAGGCACACAAGTGCGCCACAAATCAATAAAATGAGGGGTTAAGAAATCAGCACATTGTACCAGTGGGCGCGAGGTGGGTGGTCGTCCGCCTGCCAAGCTCCTGCCAAGGACCCGCCAAGGTCCTGTCAAGGACCCGTTGGGGACCCGCAGGAAAGTGACTAGGAATAGTCAATTCCTTCGGGAAAGACCCCAAAAATGCACAGATTCATGTCCTGACAAGTCCCATGCCCTTGTGCACAATAAAAGGGACTTGGATACATAGGATGACCCATCGTACAATGTTCATTGATCCTTAAGCACGAGTTCTAGGGGTAGATATACATACATATATATATATATCTATGTTTTCTTGGTCTGGGTTTAAAGGGGTGTAAGGAGTGCAAGGGCTAGGTTCCAAAGTCGAGGGGCGGATAGGGTCGATGTCTCAAGGTCGTAATACAGGAAGGAAGGTTGCCACCTTGTACGGGTTCGTCTGTAATGGGGGATCAAGAGCGAGGTTTGGAGTGATAGGACGGATTCTTTAACGAAATGGTACTTGATTGGCAAGGGGAGGGAAAGGGCTAAGGACTCTTGGCTTCGAGTGATTATGCCTGTTTGGGGCTTGGTTGTGGCGTGCAGTCGAACTGGTGATCCCTTTTCCTTGGCTTTGTTTGATCCTAAGATTTTCGTTTGATCTTCTCTTCCCGTGTCGAAGCCCCCTTCGTTTCTATGGCTTCCAGGGAAATTCTCGTGATGGTTTCCGTGCACGTTTCCCTCGGATGTCCAGAAGTCTGGACCCAGTCGGTTTAGTGGGTCAGACCCCTAGGTCTTGACTCCTAATCCTTGCCGAGGGTTCTTAAGGGTAAGGGGGGTTTCGGGTTAGTCTTTCTTGTTCTATTGGGTTTCATCCCTTCCTTGGTGGATGAAATTCTTAGCAAGGATTTATGTCCTCCTCGAGGTTCGGCCTGTTGCACCTATTTGACGATGTTTTCTGTAGCGAGGGCCCCTGACACATTGAACGTATTTGTTTGCCCGCTTTTGTCAACGCATGGCGTTCTTCGGTGGCGTACGTACAGGCTATGGTTTCTCGTGAAGCCTTCACGGTTTTCGTGCAAGGGTGGGGTGATACGTATTCGTAACCTCCACCTACTTCGCCGATTCCTATCTAACAACTTATTTTAATATTGAATCAACGAATGTCGGTTCTTCACGCCCCTAGGCAGGGTAAGGGCCTTATGCTGCTCTACGGTTTTTAACAGGGTTTCCAAACGGAGTGGGGATGTGAACTTAGAGTAAGGGCAATAACAATTTAGGGTTTCCGAGGGTTTGGGTTAAGCGCAACAAAGGGTGAGCAAGGTCATGACGGTTGCGAATTTGCTCTTAAGGTAATTAAGGATTCGGGGTGGGAGTTTTCAACAAATAGGGGTATCAAGATGCTGGGGTTTCAGGGCGGATGATTTTTTTAAATTGGGGTGGTGGGGTCGCAAGGTGTCGCGATATACTTACCTTGCACCCAAGGATTCGACTAATGGTGTCGTTCCTTCGCTACTTTAATAGGTGTCCTAGTTCTCCTTCCTGTTTGTTGTAGCCGCAACCCGGGTTTGCCGAGATAAGGCAACTTGTCGGAAGGTGCATGTCATTTGTCTGACTCGGGGGTTATCGTGGTTACCCTAGGTTGGTGCGTATTGCAGTCCGTCCCTTTTAGCAGTCCTGACTGTAACGCCTCTTCTTAGTAGTCATCCAAATCTTCCTTTTCTTTGCTCAGGGTCCTTGTCAAGTCTTTTGACGGGAGTTAGGACGAGGCGATTTATCGGGTAAGTGTACGTTACCCAGTAGTGGAAGTAAACTTATCTATTCGTACCCTTACTTGGTGTGGTAAGCATAGGGGGAGGTTCCTTTAAGTTAGAGAGGGATGAAGTGAGGGGAGGTCATGTGTAGGTTTCACAATCTCACTGCGCGTCCTAAGATTCCTGGATCCTATGTTCCTAAGTACCTAGAGTTCAAGCCTAGTGTCCTAAAGTCCGGTCTTAAGAGTCTTATCCTAGGGTCAAACTTAAGCTCTGATACCAACTGTAACACCCCAGATTTTCGACACATTTAAAACTTATAATAAAGGTAGAATCTTATTAAATTTCAAGATATAAATACAAGTGTTCGGGGTGCTATGCCACACCTGGGCTAGAGAACCCAAGTGCACAGGCTAACTAACTAATATCCTCAAAGCGTAAATACGTAAACGTGGCACGCAGGCCAAAAGAGAAACTATCTACTTCTAAGTTCTAGCGCACTCCAATGACTTAATCTTCTGTGCCTGAAAGCCAAATATATCTGTTCAGCGAGAGATGCTGGTAACCCACTCCAACGCGTTGAAATACAATACATATAGAGATATATATAGATATACGAAAACCATTTTGAGCATGAAGATATATCCTACGAACTCTAGTTTTAAAACCGGGAATGACTCGGCAGATAAGGTCAGACACAAGCAACAGTTATAACGAGCATATGCAGTTCACAACAGATAAGGCAGATGAGGCAGAGCATAAACAATGATCATAACCCAACATGAACAATCCCCAATACAAATCCCATAGTCACATCCCCCAAGACACCCATAATCACAACTCGTCCATGTCACAACACATAACGCACGTTGTTGGCGCCACGGGACCACTCGCATGCCCATACATGCGGGTCAGCGCATATAGCTCTGACACGGCCCCACAGCACCATGCCCCGTATCGCAACACGGGGAGGCCGATCGCAGCCGACCGACGAACCGCAGCTCATCATAATGTTTGATCACAACCAAACAGTGGACCGCAGCCCAAGAGAATGTGTCATCTGACTGTAGCCAGGAATTCCCATCTGACTACAGCCAGCCTCTGAACCGCAGCTCAGGAAAATGTCATCTGGTTGCAGCCAGGAATTCCCATCTGACTACAACCAGCTTCTGGACCGCAGCCCAGGATACCGTCATCCGACTACAGCCAGGAATTCCCATCTGACTGTAGCCGGCTTCTGAACCGCAGCTCAGGATAACCAATCCGATCGCAACCGAATTGGGGCAACACGCACACATAACACAAAGCAAGCACATGCAACCCACATTACACATTGAGAAGGGGGATAAAGCGTATAACAACCCTATGCGTGATCCATCACGTACTAAGAATAGTCCTAAGGGGTTCATACTTCTTCCACCTAGGTCAACGGGATACCAATTCAACTAGCATGCAATATAATAGACTCATAAACCTACGAACGGTACCCGAAATATCAAACTAGACATAGGCACGACAAACGGGGTCCGTTGGGACACCACGGGGAACGGGGAACATCAAACAGGGAAGCCGGGATCCCAAGTTGGGGAAATTTCCAGCGGGTAGCCGATGGGTGGGGGGCCACCCGCCGGCTGCCCGCCGGACTCACTGTTCCGGGCAGCGGGTCGCCGGCAGGTAGCTGCCCGCCCGCCGGCTGCCCGCTGGCGGGTCCCCTACCCCCCCACCTACCCCCCACTGACTCTTTTCACACACTTTACGCCCCGGGAACCGTTGTGGAACCCGAAACCATGCTTAGACACTTTACAACGCAATTAACGACAACACGTAGACAATTAACGAATCAAATACAAGAAACGAACGGCACATAACCTATCATGCTTTTCTAAATATAATCAACACCCAAACATGCGATTTCCCCACCCGATAATCCAAGAATAAGATCATACGATACAACCTAGGGTTCTAATCACTTTTATATCAACAAGAATACGGTTCGTCTTCTAATTGCAAGATTCGGTAAGAATAACACATAAACATCAAGAGCATCACACAATTATCAAGAACGACACATAATCATCAAGAACTCCATATAATTATCAAGAACACCATAGTTATCAAGAATCTCGCAATATCAAGATCATCAAGATCCCCCATGGGATCATCACATCAATTATCAATAATAATCATCATAACTCGCCAATATACAATAATATGGGGAAACCCTAAGGGGGAATTATAACTATGAAAATAGGTTTTGTTGAGACATGGGTTACCTCTTAGCTTTAATTAATTCCTCGGCTATGAAGGATCTTTCTTTAAGCTTCCTTGCTTTCTTGATTTCTCCTAAGGGGATTCTTGGAGCTCTTTTGGGGTGGTGGGGCGTTATTTTTGTGGGAAGTTCTAGGTGCCTCCTAAGTCCCCTATTTATATATTTAGGAGTCCTAATTAGGAATTAATATTATAGGCTCGCTAATGCTATTCCTTTTGGAACTAAGGATTGGGTTTAGGGGTTGGGTTTATATATGAGGGCCCATGGACTATGGTGGGCCTTTTTCCCTAATTAATCATTATGATTTATTCTTTCTCTTGGGCTATTGATTAATTAATTAAATGGTTTTAGGGGCCGTAACACGGGGTGTTACAGGACATAACCAGCTTGGCAATCTAGCCGGCTACATACTCAACTCGCCCACCGAATCACTTTCATGGTTCTATGCTCAAACTCTGTGAAATCAGGTATCGTACTTTTAGTGTGCACACCCCCTAAACAGGATTCCAAGCCTAGCGGGCAGTCTCCAACCTCGTATCGTGGGAATACGCCGCGTTACAAAACATCGGATCTCAATGTCCGTTACTTTCTCTTTAACTTCGAAAGGACATAGTCCCAACGGATCCTCCAAAACCTCACTTATAGATAGTATATATATCTCAGGAAACTCTTCTACTTATGCAAATTTATGCATGTCACTTCTCAACAAATTCTCAATGCAACAAGATAAAGACTTTCCACATGCTCATGAGTTTTGGAAAATAATACTTAGGCTCACGTTGGCCACTTGTTTACTTTTAAAACATGATATGATTGAAATGCAATTTACTGTACAACATCCTTCAATTCTATATTACTGTAAATTTCTCAAAGAACACTTAATCATGCTTGGAATTCAAAATAACATGCTCTGTACACTTCATCAATTGAAATCTGACTACAATCTCTATGAATCATAATATACACTTTTGGCATGCTCTTCTAACAATACCTAAACAATTAGTGATCATGCTTCTCAATTTAACAATCAAATAACATCATACAGATCACATAGGCAAAACCAAGTCTGATGCTTCTCAAATAACATTACTGTAACACAATTGCTTCACAAAATCTATCACATAATGCTCATTTCTAATCCAAATTAAACGAAATCAAAGCCCAAACGTGCGTCATAACGGCTCCAAGGTACAGAACCACAAGGGCCCGTGACACCCGGTCCGAAACGGCACGTAGCTGAGCCACAAGGGACCGGCCACTGCACAGACAAAAACCAAACGGAGCTTGCAGCGGGGCTAGAGGAGCGACGCCGCCTGGGACTGCCCAACGGCGGCCTAGGACCACGGCCCTTGCCTAGGGCCATGCCCTAGGGCCGTCTAGCTACGGCTCCCCTTGTGGGCCATTGGCTAGGCCCGTGACCCTCACTGGTGCACACTGAGTGGTGCACCAGTTGCTTATTCTTCACATGCGATGCATTTTCAGACAATTTTCCACTTCAAAAACATCACCAACATATTATACAACATCAACAAGTCATCTAATAGCTCAAACACACAATATTCTAGCATTTCTACCTATAAAATAGTGACTTCACATAGTCAAAAAGAGGTTGGGAATCCACAGGGTTATACCTTTGTTGTTTCCTCTTCTTGTTGGGATTCCTCCTTCTTCCCAAGTCAGCCACTACCTCCTTCACCTCCTAGACACCTCAAAAAACCACACAACAATCCTTTAGAACAAGAACCTCAGAGATAGAAAGCTAAGGAAGGGAAGCTAGATGGAAATGAAAGAATGGATGAGGATAAGCCTAAGAAACTTACTGTTTTCTTCTTGGTTTTCTTGCAGAGTTCTTGGTGGGAAGACAGGGATGAAATCAGGAGGAAATGTCTGCTAACTATTCATTTTATAGTGGCTCTAAACCCTAGGTGAATCAACAATGATTGGTGGAGGGCAAAATGGCAATTTGGCTTGGCTTCTAAAAATATCAGGCAAAGAGAGGTGGAGTCTAGTGGTTCACCAAGCTTCATGGACCAAGATCTAGAATCATAGTTTTAAATAGTTTTGGGGTCAAAATACATTTTCAAAAAATACTTTCTAGACAACCACTTAATTTAGATTTCTCAGATTTCTCCCAGTTTCACTCATATTGACTTTCGGATCAAAAACATGGTACCCAATGTACCCGAGAATTTAGGATTTTTTAATTAAAATAAGTTCCGGTGTTGAATTCCTTTAAAATGTAACTCAAAATAATTTATTCAAACACCAAATTTATCTCAAAAATTTTTAATGGAGTGAAAATGGCTATTTTGGAATTTCTTAAAATTGGATTTATAAAATTAAATTTTTGAAAGGTGGAACGACGGCCGGCTTAGGGTTTGCCAAGCGGCGCGTAGAGTTTGCGAAGAGACGCGATGACCCGGCCTTCCACGTCGTAAGCCTAGTCAACCTCATGGCCGACTCCAGTGGTCTGATCGAGTGGATCCGCCCATCAGAGATATTGGGCCGACCACTCTGCAATGAACCTTGGGTCGTAAGACCAATCGGCCCCGTAGCCAACTTGAGGAATCAGGCCGTGTTGGCTTGGGTAAAAGTTGCCCAGCTTCAGGGAGAAGGTTGAGAGCATACATAACGCAAAAGAAGTCATTTTATTAAAGGGAAAACAGAGAGCATACATAACGCAAGAAGTCGCTAGGGGAAAACATGAGGAAAACATAAACAGAGATAAAATCCCTCTCATTTCTCAAACGGACGTGGGGAGTGCTCAACCACCAGCGGCGGAGGACTTTCCAGGAAGAACACTCGGGGGGCGGGAGTCGGAGCTGGGGCTGGTTCCGGCCCATCAATCACGTACACTAGCAGCTCTCCGTCGTCGAACATCTAAAGAGGGACCTCAAGGGCCCGCGGAGACATAGCTACACCAAACAGGGGAGGAGCCACCCAGTCCGCTTTCGTGTCCACCGACAGCCCGCGCAAAGCCAGTTTTAGTCTCCGATCGACGGGGTCGGCGGCAACCATATCCGTCATGTCCAGCGAAAGAACGATGGGATCAGTGTAGGAATCCTCTACCAAGTGGCCCCCATGGGCAAGCCTTCGCCGCCTCAGCTCTTCAAGACGGGCTTGTTCCTTCAAACGTCGGGAAGAACGACGGTCCTTGTTTTGGTCGGTCATCGGAAAGATGCCAAGATATATAAGCTACGAGGGGTGCGGTCGAAATGACGAAAGCCAGTCCCCCTTCATAGAGAGGGACAAATCAATTCCCAAGGCAGAAATAAAGGGGGCCGAATCAAAGGGATCATCATTTGTAGAGGGCAAGCGAAGGAAAAAGAGGCTAACTGGCAGAAGCACGCGCCAGTCACAGGTTCAATCAATCCCATCGGGTGGGGAGAGATTCTCGCTTGGGACATTAAGTGATATCCCTACGGATATGGAAACATTCTGAGGTGACAAATCTCGAGAATTGTGATGGACCGACTACATGGTCGGACGATGCGATTAAACCTGCGCAAAGGAATGGGAAATGCGTAAAAGTAAGGCGAAAGATAACTATACTTTATTCATTATTGAAAGGAGAGTCACCGTACATCAACCATCGGGGAAAGTATTTATTTGAAAGAGGCACTTTCCCTAAGAAACAAAGAAAAAAGGGACATCATCTATGGCAATCTCTCGGCTCGTTAAAGTTACCCTAGTCACCCGCTTCGACAAACAGCCCGACTTACTTCTCCGGGGAGGACATGTCATCCAGAAAGGACATGTCGTTGGGAGAGTCGGAACCCATGGGGGACGGGCAGACCGAGTCCCAAAAAGCCGGCATCAAAGGGGAAGCCACCGGCGCAGTGTCTTTCGCGTAGGTCTCTAAGAACCGAGCATAATCGGTGTCTACAGAAGATCGGCAGGTGGTTCGGCGGGATCATAAAGAGGAATTGTGAAGGTCATTTCAAAAGACAGTTGCTCAGGAACCACCACATCCACAAAAGTCCCGTCCTCGGCAGTTACCCGGGCGGTAGTCGAGCGAGGAGGGTCGGTGCTGGGAGGCGGCACATCCTCCGCCATGCGTGACCCGGAGGAGGAAGGACCTGAGGAGCGCTTGCGAGAGTGAGACTTCTTGGCCTTCTTTTTGCCCTAGACAGGCTTCTGCCGCTTCGACGGGTGGGGGGGGGGGGAGTCGGACGGCGAGCCAAAGTCGATCTTTTTTCCATTCAATGGAGGACGACCCATGGTGGGAAGAGGAGAATGGGGTGAAAATAATGGAGCAAAAGCAGCCCATTTATAGGTGCAGCGGCGAATCAGAATTAAACGGAGACAATCAATAGTGATTGCGGTGAATCAGATGGCGATTCGGGCAATAAAAAACAGGCGTGTAAAATAAGGGGAAGATAGAGGTGACGATGCAAGACAATAGATACTTTCCAACACTCGGACAAGAAGGGCCCGATATCAGAAAGTGAGGGACTAGTTGATGGGGTACGGACCCAATGGACTCGGGGCCCAAAAAGAAGAGAAGACGGAGAAGGAAGTAAAGGTTGGGGATGAGGAGAGTAAGGCCCAGCCACAGGTGTCCATAAACCAGTGGACATGAGCCCAGAAAACTAGGACGCGAGTGGGCGGTCGGAGCGAGCGTGGGGTCGGCGCGAGCAAGAGGTCAGCCCGGCTGAAATAGCCATTGGCATTTAAGATGGTCTTTTTAAAGCTTAGTCAAACAGGCCGTTGGGCGGCCTGGTAACGGCAACCCAACGACCCTTAGGAATAAATGGGCTGGTTTAAGGTTCTTTAAAAGCATTTTAATAGGCAAGGGGCAAGCCCTTATAAAAGGGGGGGGGGGGGGGGACCATGAGAATGTAAGGTAGAGCTTTTTCTTCCAGGAGAACAAAAAAATACAGAGAAACATACAAAAGAAGCCAACGTTGGGCGAATAGTTCCTTCAATCACTTGAGCTTTATTTGAAAGGTGAATCCACCAACCACGGTTGTGTTGTACCTCCCTAGGCCCAAAACCCTAAAACCAACAGAAACGACACCGTTTTGATGCCTGGACCACAATGCATTATGGATCGCGGTCCACGGTATAATTTGCCTGGCTGTGCGGGTAAGAGCAACTTCAATAGTTTGGAAACAACAATAGTGAGGTTTTTTCTCTAAATTTTTTGGGAGCCCAACATTCACTTATCATCCATTATGTCACTCAATCTCAAAAACTTTTCCCCCCATTAGTTTCAAGTTTTTTCTCAATTTTTTGTGAACCCACCATTTTACTCCACTATATTCTAATTATTTCTTTATTTATTACCATTAAAAAATTATAATTACAATTATTGTTTTTATTATATTTAAATTAAACATATCAAAATTTAAATAAATTTATAATTATAAATGTTAACAACAGTATTTTAAAAACAGAAGAAGGAGAAGTTGGCCGTTACTCTATTTTAGTTATTTTTTTATTATCATTTTAAAAATCAAAATTGAAATTATAATTATAAATTTAATAATAATATTATTGATAATTATAGACTTAATAATATTATAATTGATAATTATAAAAATTTAATTGATAATTGTAAATTTAATAAAGATATTAAAATAAAAATAAATAAATAAAAAATTGGAAGCACAAATATTTTAAAAATTATGTTATAAAAATTAAATTAAAAATGTTAATTAAAATAAAATAAAATTATGTTGATATTTCTATTGATGCTTGTCGGACTATTATGTCGTCTTTTAATCTTTGTTTAGTTAGTTTTGTTTCTAGGACTGCAAATCGGAGTGCACATGCCCTCGCATCTGCAGCCTTTTCTTAGTCTAGCACTTCGTATTGGTACTCTGTCCCACTCTATTTCTGGTTTGCTATAATATTCCTACCGTTTTGGTTTGGCTTTCAAAACATGTTAATTAAAATTAAATAAAATAAATCAAGAAGCTAGCAAAAAAAATAAATTTAAAAACAAAAAGATTAATTTCAAAGTGGCCGCTAGTTGGCGGCCACTCTGAAGCGCCAAGTGGGCACATTAACGAAACGCGCCCGCTGGGCGCATGCTTGAGTTCATATTTTTTTTTTCTAGAAACTTCATTAGGAGAACAAAACAAACAAAAATCTCTTTCTTCCAATTGTCTAAAAACCATAAGCAAGTTTTTTCATCTATAAAACCTTCCCCAAAAATTACAAATGGGGATGCTCTAAGCATAATGATGATACTCTATAAGTTTAGATGTTACATATATATATTATGACAACGTAACATTGACCTATTGTTGGTTGTGTGGTTGAGTTGTTGAGCTTGATATCAAGGAATGATTTTTGGTCGATTAAGACTCCGTTAATAACATTGGTGAAATTATATTGGAGCGGTTCGACATCATACTCTTCCAAAATCCTTACCGACCCTTTCTAGTAAAAAATATTATCAATTGGAATAATGAACTACTTCAATCATACTTCATCTAAATGTCTATGTATCTAGAGAGCTTTTGAAGTGGTGGACTTCCCCAACAACTCTCCCAAATGCACCATAAGTTGGGTCATTGACAACTAGCTTGTTGAGCTTCATCATATCTTTATTATCACCCGACCTTGAACATTCGGTGCATGCATGAGTTAATTTGTTACAAGTTGGTCATGCCGAGTAATCAAAAATATTAGTCTTGGTTCATTGAATTCAAGTATAATCTCAATAGATCAACCCATCACTTGCATGCTATTAAATTGTTTATTTTAAATCCTCTAATGTATTATGATTTTTTATAGCATATATTTGGTGAGTTATTAATAATGGGTATGATAAAAATGTTATATATATATATATATATATATATATATATATATAGAGGCGGGTTCAGGTGCGGCAGTGTCTTACGGTGCGGTTATTTCTTACGGTGCGGCAACACCAATAGTTCACCAAATATGCACCATCAACGTTAGGAAATACACCACACAAAACAGAGTAAACAGAGCCCTGCATCACCAAACACACACCATTAGGTGTGAGTAAAAACACCATACACTGTTCGGAAATACACCATTGGGGGTGGTGAGTTATATGGTGTATTTTTTTGAGTCTGTGGTGTATTTTGTGATGTTTTATTACATTTCATTGGGGTGTGTTTTTATTACACTGTTGGTGCATATTGTTAACACTGTTGGTGTATTCTGGAATTTGACCGCACCGCCGCACCGTAAGACCCCGCCGCATATGAGCGCTCTTCTATATATATATATATATATATATATATATATATATATATATAGATGATGACATTTTAATGAATTGATTATTGATTAAATTAAACTATAAGAAAAAAAACACTTTATTTAAAAAAAAATATTGTATAAGTAACAAGTTAATAACAGATTTGTTCAAATTAATTACTAGTATAAAAAAAGATATAATTGAAAATTTTTAACAGAGACACTAAATGATTAAATTGGATGAAATTATGTCTAGTTATTAAAATGTTAAGATAAAAAACATTGGGAAAAATTGATTAATAAAATATAACATAACAAACATAACATCTTTGCTCTTTGATAATCAATAATAACCTAAATATTTAATTATTGCCATATAATATACGGAATACTATTAATTTTATTAAATTGTAACATTTTAATCTCTCTTTTTTTTTTTTTTTTTTTTTTTTTTTTTTTTTGTGTGATAAAATGTTAGTATGGTGCCGACTTCTTGGGGACCATAAAATTTCTTGTAGGTTTTTTGTATGGTACAATTGACAATTATGAGCAACGCCTTGCCGCATTGTCTTTGTCCCCCCAACAAACGAAATTTGTAGGAATTAAGGTTCGTGCCTTTGTTCCCTTGATATGTTGGCATTTGACTACTGTAGGTGTGTACCGCTTTGTCGACTCATCTCATCATAACGTGACAGGACATAATTGATCAAATATTAAAAATGACCTATGAAGTAGGTGGCTGAATGAGTTGAAGATGATCTTTGCATTGTATCTAAAAGTTATATGTTCAATTAAGTCGAGCCCATCATAGTGATCACACAAGATCGTCTTAGTGCGATGTACCTATTCTATGAAGGTGTATAATAGACTTAATTTTTTTTAATTATAAACGTCTCTAGTTAGGTCCTACATTTATATATTTGTGTGGTGTAGTTTTTCCCATTGAAACAAGTTAGTAACAATTATTTTTTTTTTCTCAAAACTTTTTTTTTTTAAAAACGTTATTTTCTCAAATCTTAATTGTTAGGGCTAAACTTATAAAAGCATCTCAATTTGCTTTTGTTTTTTTTTTTTTTTTTCTCTCTCTCTCTCTCATCTTTTCATACAATAAACATATTATTGAGACAAAATATCTAATTTCCTCACAAGTTTATAATTTTAAACTTTTTTTTGAGTCCTATCGACTCTATTACAATGTAATATCTGTTCAATATACTTTCTTTATTAGTAGTCAAAAGAATCAATACCCTACGACCCGAGATCGATCTTGTGACCTTCTCTCAAGAAGAGCCACAGAGCCGTCAATTGATGAGCACAAGGTGCTTGGCAAATTTATAATTTTAACCTAAATAACTTGAATGCATAACTTTTCCTTGATATAGAAAGAAGGAAAATACGTGATGGAATCAGAAGATTAGGGTGAATTTATAAGTTTAGCTATAAGAAATTAAGTTTTGAGACAAAAAATAATAGTTTATAATCGATCAAAGTACCTATGAGATGTTGGATATCCGTTGATGAAAAATAAATAATAATCAAATAAAAATAAGATTATTATTTTCTGGAAAAATAAGGGAAGGAAAGATGGAGAATTTGACTAGTGTTTGGTGTTGGGTTTTTAGCAAGAGTCAAGCGATCACTCTTTCCTTAAAACCTTATTTGCCACCTCCCAAAAGTTCTAGGAGCTTTGTGGCCTAGGCTTCCCGGGATAAAACTTGCTTATGACTCAATGTTTGAGCACCGAAACAAGGAATCCGGCGAACAAAGCAAGGTTATGAACACAGTATGGCTAAGAAAGAGTAGAAGCAGAGAGTTTTGAGGCAAAAATATGAACTTTCTTGTTCTGTTCTGTGTAAAAGTTCTACTGCCCAACTTATTCATATATAGGGGTTGAGGAGTTGAATAGCTTTTAACTCAGGCATTTAAGGGCACCCCTACAACTCCTGTAACAGCAACCATTAACATGGATTTTAATTCAAAATTTCAAATTGGAATTAATCCCGTACAGATGAATTAAATCCCAACAGTCACATTAGGAGCTTCAGATCGTGAGTGCTTTCAGGTAGCCAACCATAGCAGAGAGTTTCTGCCGAACTCCCTAGGCCGAAACACTAAGTTTACAGTTTCGGCACCACTAAGTCGTGCCGGCAGGTGCCGGCACACACGAGCTCGGGCTTGAATCAAGCCTGTTTGCTCTGGTTTCTAGTTGGAATTTGATTTGGCCTCCCAAGAAATACGTGAACCCGACACACAGGTCACAAACTCCATAATCACATCATGGCCACCACGAGGACCACTGCTGTACCTTGGTGACTAGTGTCCCATACCACTAATCGTGCAATCCAGGTACAGCCACACACACCACACCTCAACAAGAATCAATCAACGGATTACAACGAAGATATGAAACCATACTCAATCAAGGAATGGATCACAGTCCAACAACAATGATGAATAACACAAGTCATCATCAACAATAGGAAGGTATAAACAACACACACGCTAGCATTTAAACACCGAACTAGCATGCTTATCAAACGGGTAAACCAAACGTAGTTCCGAAGAACACACAAGACTCATCACGGCTTAACGAATCACAATGTTGAACACTTAGCACGATTTAGGACACCAAAACCTACATGGATTCCTACCATATAGTTCTAGACATACGAAACATCAAGAAGACACTCAAATAGTTCCACAAAAGAACATCGGGAAGTCACAAGACCAAATACCGAGTCAAAAGAATCACGGGGAACAAATTCCCCAACAACACCAACATGTTCCCCGCGGGTGGACCCACGGGTAGACCCCCACCCGTGGTTCCGCCCGCGGGTACACACCCACGAAAACATGTACCCCGCGGGTGGGCGGCGGGTGGACGCCTACCCGCTGTTCCGCCCGCGGGTACGTACCTATACACCAAAATAATCCCTTCGGGGATTTTCAACGCCAAGCTCAAATTCAAGTTCAAAACACGCCAAATCTCACCAAATACAACAAAATGACTTGAATCAAAGGAATAGCCAAGAAATGACATACATGAACCCTAATAACAAGCTCTAGATATGCATTTGCACAAGACAATGCATAAACACTCACATTTCATAGCAAAGTCACATGTAGAATCCACGAAATCATCATATACGTAAGCAAAATAGATTTTGTAGAGCATGGGTTACCTCTTGTAGACAAAAACCTTCATTTAACACTTCACCAAGCTCCTAATAAGGTTCACCTTCCAAACCCACTTCAAGAACACACCAAAAGATCATAAAAATTCTATCTTTAAGGAAAGACACCTTAGAAAACACTAAAAACACAAGTTAAACATAGATCTTACCCTCCTAGATGCTCAAAGGTAGGAAAGGTGGAATCTTGAAGACAAACTTTGAGGATATGGTAAAGCTTCAACTTGGCTTGGAAGAAAAACTATCTAACTTTTAGAGAGAAGGAGGAGCTCAAATTTAGGAAGTGTAAGGAAAAAGAATGAGGAGTGTCATCTAGGTTAGCTTGCAATTCTAACATAGGGTGAAATGTCTTTATTGCCCTTACTAAAATGAAGAGGTGTAAGGGAACAAGAGAACCACTCACAAAGCTTTAGGTACAACACTTGACTTTTGGGTTGACTAGTCAATTACTAGTCCCCGACTATTGAATTTTCAGGAATTTAAGGAATTAAATTATCAATTGGATTAGGATTAATTACTTAATTAATCCCTTGATTGAATTTGGATTACGGGGTGTCACACCCATAGTGACGCGCTCCGTTCCATAATTTAGTTGTCCCATTGAACCTAGGTGCCAGCTAGGTTGGGTATCCACTATAGAACTGTTTTAGTCCAAGGGCTTTAGACCCATTCCTCGTGTCAACTTCTCCACAACTTCTTTGCATAACCCTTTGGTCAGCGGATCTGCTATATTGTCTTTTGACTTTACGTAGTCAATCGAGACAACACCAGTTGTGAGCAGTTGTCTAATGGTATTATGTCCACGACGCACATGTCTAGACTTACCATTATACATATGACTCTGTACTCTCCCAATTGTGGCTTGACTATCGCAATGCACACATATTGGAGGTACCGGTCTTTTCCAATTAGGAATATCCTCTATAAAATGGCGTAGCCGTTCAGCCTCTTCACAACCTTTGTCCAAGGCTATCAGCTCAGATTCCATCATGGATCTAGCTATCACAGTTTGCTTAGAAGATTTCCATGCAACGACTGCACCGACTAGTGTAAACACGTAGCCACTCGTGGACTTATAGTCCTTAATATCAGATATCCAATTCGCGTCGCTATACCCTTCGAGTACAGCGGGATATCTACCATAGTGCAGTCCAAAGTCACGAGTATACCTCAAGTATCTCATAACCTTTACTATTGCCTTCCAGTGCATAGCACTGGGGTTACTCGTATATCTACTAAGTTTACTAACCGCAAAGGCAATATCCGGCCTAGTACAACTCATAAGATACATCAAACTACCAATAACCAGAGGATGGCCGAATACCTTCTCCGTGGTTCTTGGTTAGATGAACGTTTGTATCAAACGGTGTTCTAGCCATTTGACCATCATCATTGTTGAATTTCTCAAGGATTTTGTCAATATAATGTGATTGGCTCAACATGAGACCATCGGGTCTTCTAATGATTCTAATCCCAAGGATTAAATCAGCCAACCCATATCCTTCATGTCAAGTCTCGCATTTAACATGTTCTTGCTAGATTTGATCATCCGGTCATTACTACCAACGATGAGAATATCATCGACATATAAACAAAGAATGATGTAGTCGTTCTATCGTTTCCTTAACGTAGACACAATTGTCACTTTCATTTATTTTAAACCCGTTAGTTAACTTCTCGTGCCACTGCTTAGGCGCTTGTTTCAAACCATAGAGCGATTTAACCAACTTACACACTTTCCTTTCTTGGCCCAGAACCACGAACCCTTCGAGTTATTCTGTATAGATTTCCTCATCTAATTCACCATTTAGGAAAGCGGTTTTCACATTCATTTGATGAACTTCCAAGTTTCGCAACGCGGCTATGGCAAGTATCATCCTAATGGAGTTTATTCTCGTCACGGGAGAATATGTGTCGAAGTAATCAAGGCCCTCGCGTTGCCTGTAACCCTTGATTACAAGCCTAACCTTATACTTCTCGATGGAACCGTCTGGTTTCATCTTCCTTTTAAATACCCACTTGGATCCTACGGGTTTACTACCCGGAGGAAGATTAACAAGTTCCTAAGTGTGATTCTATAGGATAGAATCCACTTCACTTTTTATAGCCTCTTTCCACATTGGTCCTTTCGTAGAAGTCACGGCTTCTACATACGTTCGAGGCTCGTTCTCTATCAAACAAGATAGAAAATCGGGTTCGTTTTCTAATAAACACGTTAGAGTACCCGGATCGTACTCTAACATGTAAGTTATAAAATTAGGACCAAATGATTTTCCAACTCTCGCCCGCTTACTGCGTCTCGGCTCGAGCTCGGGTTCTTTCTCAGATTCCCCACTATCATTATCCATAGTTTCGTCAAACGTTCGTTTTGACGTACTTGGTCCCTCGTTGGACCTACAAGGAAATATATTTTCGAAGAAATATGCATTCCTTGATTCTATTATCGTGTTCTCGTGTACATCCGGATTATGGGACTCGTGTACTAAGAACCAATAAGCACTACTGTTATGTGCATAGCTAATAAAGATACAGTCCACCGTCTTAGGTCCTATCTTTACTTTCTTATATGTTGGCACCAAAACCTTGGCAAGACACCCCCACACTTTCAGGTACTGGTAGGAAGGTTTCTTACCGTTCCACGGCTCATAAGGAGTCTTATCGAGCTTCTTGCGGGGTACCTTATTCAAAAGGTAATTACTTGTCAAAATTGCCGCACCCCACGCATCTTGAGGTAGGCCTGAACTTATAAGCATTGCATTCATCATGTCTTTCAATGTAAGATTCTTTCGTTCGGCAGCACCGTTCGATTGATGAGGTGCGTAAGGTGTCGTACGCTCGTGTATGATACCTACACTTGCACAGAAGTCACCGATTGGTGCTTCGTACTCCCCACCTCTATCGCTTCTAACTTTCTTAATTCTTCGATTACGTTGGTTTTCCACTTCATTCTTATAAAGAATGAATTTATCAACGGCTTCATCTTTTCTCTTAAGCAAATACACATAGCAGTATCGTGTGCTATCGTCGATAAACGTGATAAAATACTTATTACCACCTCTCGTTTGTATCAATCTAAAATCGCACAAATCACTATGGATTAATTCTAGTTGTTTAGTTTCCCTTTCAACCAATTTGAAAGGTACTTTCGTTAGTTTTGCCTCAACACAAATTTCACACTTGTTATTTGTGTCAATTTGAAAGTTAGGAATATGGTCCATGCTAATTAATCTACGCATAGAATTAATTAACATGAACTAGTCTACCATGCCACAAATTGGAAGACTCAAGCAAGTAAACAGAATTAACTTTGCTTTTATTGATAACAGGAATTGCACTGAGCTTAAAAAGCCCATCAGTTACATATCCTTTACCAACAAACATCCCTAACTTAGACAAGACAACCTTGTCTGACTCGAACACCATGCGAAAGCCATGCTTGTTCAACAAAGAGCCAGACACAAGATTCTTCCTCAGCTTAGGAACAAACAGCACGTTGTTCAACGTTAGTTCCTTCCCGTAAGTCATCTTTAGAACCACTTTGCCCATGCTTTCCGCAGCAGACTGAGCAGAGTTTCCCATCCACACCTTTTCACCCTCAACGGTCTCAAAGGTGTTGAACATCTCTCGGTTGCAACACAAATGTCTGGTTGCACCCGTGTCGATGAACCATTCACGAGGGTTAGAGCCCACGAGGTTCACCTCGGTCACCATAGCCGAAAGGCTAATCTCAACCTCTTTCTGACTGCTATCTCCAACAACATTGGCTTCAGAACTCTTGTTCTTCTTCCGTGGAGCCTTGCATTCAGACGCTCTGTGGCCAGACTTGCCACAATTGTAGCATTCACCAGGAAACTTGTTCTTGGTAACACCACCTTTCGGACGTAGCTTTCGCTTATCCTTCTTGTTCCTCTTGGAGCACTTACCATGCTCCACAATGTTGGCCTTAGCGCCAACAACGATAGGAACTTTCCTATCATTCGTCCTGTTCCCCTCCTCAATCCTGAGTCGCTGGATCAGGTCTTCCAGGTTCATCTCCTTTCGCTTATGCTGAAGGCATTTCTTGAACTCCTTCTAACCTCGAGGCAACAAGTGGATCACAGACCCCACTTGGAAAGCTTCACTTAGCACCATGCCCTCGTCACTGATCTCGTTGAAGATTAATTGCAAATCTTCTACCTGACTTAGCACGGTCTTTGAATCAACCATTTTGAAGTCGAGGAATCGGCCAACCACAAATTTCTTTGAGTCAGCATCCTCACTTCAGTATTTATGATCCAAAGCTTCCCACAACGCTTTTGATGTGCTTATATTTCGATATACATCATACAGTGTGTCACACAATCCGTTCAGGATGTAGTTTCGGCAAAGGAAGTCAATCCTTCCAATAGCCAACTGCCATCACGGATTGTGCATCTTGTTCCTTCAACTCAGGAACACTCTCGGACAAGAACCTTGTCAAGCCGAGAGTTGCTAGGTATAAAAACATCTTTTGTTGCCACCTCTTGAAGTTCGACCCAACTCCGGTGAACTTCTCCGACTTTTCAGCCGATCCACTCGGTATCGAAGGTACCCGAGTCATGGGAATATATCCCTCGGTGCTCCCACCGTCTTGTGAACCAACGTTCACTGGTTTAGCTTGGGAATTAGCAACATTGTTGCTGTTTCCTCCATTGTTGTCCGCAACAACATTATCCTCCCCATCGATTAACAGTACGGGATGAACTTTCTTGTTCTGTTCTGTGTAAAAGTTCTACTGCCCAACTCTTTCGTATATAGGGGTTGAGGAGTTGAATAGCTTTTAATTCAGGCATTTAAGGGCACCCCTACAACTCATGTAACAGCAACCATTAACATGGATTTTAATTCAAAATTTAAATTTGGAATTAATAAAAAGAATTAATCCCGTTACAGATGAATTAAATCCAAACAGTCACATTACATTAACATGGATTTTAATTCAAAATTTAAAATTGGAATTAATTAAAAGAATTAATCTCGTTACATATGAATTAAATCCTAACAGTCACATTAGGAGCTTCAGATCGTGCGTGCTTTCGGGTGGCCAACCATAGCCGAGAGTTTCAGGCCTTTGTAGGCCGAACTCTCGGCCTAGGCAAACCGAAACACTAAGTTTCGACCATGGCGACCAGGCCGTAGCATTCCAGTTTCGGCTATGGTGGCCAAGACCTCTCGGCCTAAGCACTGAGTAAAGGCCGAGCAACTACCGAAGTCTGGCATAACTGAGCTCGCAAGGCCTGCCAATTTCCGGACGACATTCGTGCCCGCAGGTGCCGGCGCACACGAGCTCGAGCTTGAATTAAGCCTTTCAAGCCTATTTGATCTCGTTTGTAGTTGGAATTTGATTTCCACCCCACCCCACGTGAGATAGCCTCTTTACTATACAATTCTACAGGCTTCAAAAAAGCTCTTGTATAAATAGGGGGGCAAATCTTCTTTCCAAACCAATGTGGGACAAAAGCTCACTTTTTCCCTTCAGTTTTCCAACTCAATGGGTCTACTTTGAGAATTAATATCTCATTCACCCATTATCCGTTTTGAGCGTACAATATATCAATCTCTTCGTCGCACTACGAAGAATCCGAATCCACTTTGACCCGACCCAAATCGGAAGTGGACCTCACTGATAATTGTATCACAAAATAGCCACTTAACATGCCATTTATGTCATTTCAAGCTATTTTTTCCCAACATGAGATCTATTATAGTGTTTTGTTAATTTTAGTCATTATACTTTAAAAAGTAGTACAATTAATAATAATAATAGTTAAGGAATTTATAGGTATTACTTCTCCTCCTTAACTTTTCATTTTTAAAAAGTATTGTCATGTACTATAATGAAAGTCGTAAAATATCTTATACCAGTAACTGTTGTTGGGAAATATGATGAACCAAGTCGATTTATCAAAAATAATATAATATATATATGTATTCACACGAGAATATATATATATATATATATATATATATATATATATATATATATATATATATATATATATATATATATATATCAACCAAAATGGAATTTGTAATCCTCGCGATTATAATTCAAACCAACAAGAAAGGAGTAAGGATTTGTTGCTTAAAAGCATAATCCCAAAATCGAAGGAAGAAGATGAAGAAAGAGGGTTAGTACGAGTCGAGCTCCCAAAAGTGCTAGGAGCGTTGTAGCCTAGGTTTCTCAGAATAAAACATACTACGGTTCAAAGTTTGAGTACCCAAACGAAGAACCCGGCGAACTAGAGCATGGGCAGAACACAGTATCAAGAACGAGTAGGAACATAGTTTTGGAGAAGAAATGGTGAGTTCTGTGTTGTGTCTCTCTTGTTCACTTTCTTCAATCGTTAAAACCTACTGCTTGTACACTATCTTATATAGGAGATGGAGTACTTAATAACATTCATGATGGCATTCAATACACGTTTTGTAACACCTGAAACAACCACCCTTGTTTGAGATTTAGTTCAAAATTAAAATTGGAATTAAAACAAAATTAATTCTGTAACGGATGAATTGAATCTCGCAACAGTCTAGAACAAATCTGGTAGACCAAACCAACGAATGGTTCACGAGCCGCTCTCGTGTTGGCCGAAAAAGTAGCGAAAGGGGCCTAAGCGCGAACTCTTGTGCTGCTCTCAACCAAAGCCGAAACAGGTAGCAAGACATGAGAGTGTGTTGTGCCGCTCTATCTGCTGCTCTCAGCCAAAGCTGAAACAGGTAGCATGACATGAGAGCGTGTTGTGCCGCTCTCTCTGCTCTCGGCCTGCTGCTTCACTGCTGGTAGGGATGTCAATTCTACCCGCACCCAACGGGTTCCCCACATCCTCGCCCCTACGGGTTTTAAAATACCCGCACAATTTGGGTAATGGGTGCGGGCATGGGGGGAAATTTATATACCCGAGCGGGTATGGAGGCAGGTGCGGGGGGACCCCGCACCGCACCCGCATCCGCACTTATAGATATTGTTATTAATATTCGTTTATTATATAAATTTATGTATATTTTATAATTGAAAATGCATAATGAATTAAACTTCTTAGTTTTTTGTTTATGAAATTTGAATAGGAACAACACAAATAACATAATGAGTAAACACTTAATACAATTTATACTATCAACACAATTTTAGTTCCAATTAAGAACTAACTTCATTGGCTCTTATTAAATTTTAGAGTTATGTTCAAACTTATAAAAAAATCAATGTGATAATTACAATTGTAGTATAAGATTTTTATTAGATTTAAGTGTAATATAAATAATTACAGTTGCGAGTTGGGTATTACCCGCACTCGCAAAATCCCCACGGGTGCGGGTGCGGTGAGTAGGTTAGAAATGCGGGTGCGGGGGCGGGGGATATGTCTCCCGCACCCACCCCGACCCCATTGCTATTCCTAGCTGCTGGGATGCTCTCGGCCCACCAGCCTTCTAGTGGGCTTGGTGCGCCGGTGCCGATGTACACGAGTTTTGGCCTGAATTAAGCCTTTTTAGGCTCGGTTTGGGATTTGATTTGCTACTAACTCTAGCCTTTTCAGGCTCAGTTCAGACCTGAATCAATACGAGTTTAGGTTTTTTTTTTAAGGCTATTGACTCTATTACATCGTAATTTATCTGTTCAAACATACTTTCTCAACCTAATGAAGCACAAAGAGTCAACAACGCCTCCACTGAGGCTCGATCTTATGACCTCCCACACGGAAGAGGTCACTATATGCTATTTGAGCACAAGGTGCTTGGCAGCGCGCGCACACACACACACACACACACACATATATATTTAAGGTGGGTAATTACTAAAAATAATAAACTATATTATAAGTTTAATACAAAGTTTTAATTTAAGATTTGTTTTATAAGTACATACATATTATAAATATATATATATATATATATATATATATATATATATATATATATATATATATATATATATATATATGAGGATAATGATATTATAGAGGACTGTGAGGACTAATATGGTGCATTGGATTGTATTAATGTAGGGTGTAGATTCAGGGAGGTTATTTTGATTAAATGGAGAGTTTTAATGTGATGCGTGTTTTTTTTTAATTGTTGGGGGTAGTTCGGTAATTTAATAATTAATTTTTTTTTGCTCCCTTTTTTTATCGGACAGAGGTTGATTGCACGCGCATTGACTCTCTCCAGTTTGAACTTTCCCCAATTGTTTTATGTTTTTCGAGCACAGTGCTTTTCACTCCTCTAGTTGCAGTCGACAGTCGTAGTAATGGCCGACGTTGGTGGTCGTCAACGGTCAAAGCGAACGGCGGCAGGTGGCAGGCGGTGGATCTCTTCGATCGAAGCGGAATGCTGCATTATCTCCGACGCCGGATTGCCCAGGTAGGTTTATTAAACCCTCGTTTTTTTTTTTATTTTTTCCCCTTTTCGTTCATTCGTGTGTGTTTTTTCATGCAAATGCAAAAATTTCAATTTAAATATCTCAGTTCGAAAGAAGAAACATTATTGCACTGAAATTTTGCATTTTTTTCTAAAATGCTAATAATATTTCTTATGTGCTGCAGTTCACATTACCCAACAATACATGGATTTTTGTTGGTTTTTTGTGTTCTCCACTGTAAGTTTGTATCTTAGTGGTATCTTGTTTTTCTTTCTCATTTTTTCCACTGGTATTAACAACTTCCGACTTTTTGGATTTTGTTTTTGTTTTTTCAGCTTGAAGTTGGTGTGTTGCACCCGGTTTCAATTTACCAGAGGGTTTCTTCGTTTTCTCAAGCTTTGACCGCTGCACTTGCCCTTACCCCTTATAAGCAATGGAAGAGGTCAATCTGGTTAGCATTTCTGAATTAGGGCAGTATTTGTAACCAGTGTGCACTGCAATTCATGTTTCTGTGCATCTTGCATTGTTATTGTGTGCCTATATTGTTTCTTACTCGTTCCGATGTTTATTTCGGGTAATATTTTGATTATGTCTCGTCCACTATTCCGCAGTTGTTCTTCCCAATTCTACAAAGCAATCATTTCTATGTTGCCTCTGTGGACTTTTTGAATGAACTCTTTGACATTATTGATAGTCCTTCTTCGACAAAGGCCACTTTGAAGAAGTGTGACGACACTTTTGTTCATTTGGTACGTTGTGTTACGGTTCTGTTTATTCTTTGTTCTTTTTGTTGCCTTTGGGTTGGTAGATGATGATGGTACTTTGTCTTTTGTATCAATTATTGTTGTTCGAGTTTTTCAAATCCGCCAGAGAGGGATATAAGATGGGACTATCTATTGATTTAGTGCCCAAGAGGATGCCGATGAAGTGACGGGACTCGAGGAACAAAGTCGACAGTGGGATTGCAAATGTCGTGCGCTGTCTTTCGGGCGGAGGGAGTAGGACCATAGTTTAGGTAGTTATGTGTTGCTTTTTGTGATTGACTAGTTTTTTTGGTAGCTTATGGGTTTAGTATATTGGGCATTTTTGGGATTTGTGTTATTGTGTATGCTTTATCATCCGTGAGCTTTGTGTATAACTTAGATGCCGGCTTTTTTGAAATATTAATCTATTTTTGTGCTACTATTTTCGTGTACAGTTGTTGGTCTTTTAATGTGCTTCTTTGTGTGGTTCGTGTGCCTGTAAAGTCATATTGCAGATTGCTAGGACATGGTAAATTGGTTGGTAGTGTTTTTTTTTTTTGTGTGCTCAGCTCACAGTACATATGTGCCTCGTCTCCCCATATTGTGTGCAACGGTGTGTTATAGTTTGTGGGTGACGTCACTAATCTTTCGTAGATGCAACCTAGTGGTTGAAGGTTTAATCTTTTTTGTCTCTATAATATTTGGTGCTCCGTTATTGTTCTTTTACAGTGCTTCTCAGGGTGTTTCATGTGCCTCTAACGACATCTTTCTATTCGCTAGGCCGTTTTCAATATGTTTGTTCCGTTTTTTTTATTCGTGTGCTCAACTCAAAGTATATATGTGCCTCGCTTTCCTAAATTGTGTGAACTTGAGGCTAATAAATATTAGGCGTGTTCCCTATTCTTTCGTAGATGCATCCTTGAATTCGTAATATTTTGAGAGTAAATACTGTCTAAACACACTAGCATGGGGTATAAATCCCACCGTGCCCCACGCTATTAGGGGAAAATCGGCGAATAAAGCCAGCTATCATTAAGAATTCCATCTTTTGACCAAAAACAAGTAAGGGGTGGAATACCATAAAGTGAAAGTGTACCTAATAAAAGAGCACACTTGGGTATCGATACGTGTTTTGTTAAACCACCCATAATAGCCATATTCTGACTTTTTTTCGGGAGAATAGCCAATAATAGTCTCCATTGAATGAATAACTGATCTAGCTTGTAAGACTAATAATGTAACACCCCCCTAAACAAGACCTATATGAAAGCCTTAACACATGCAGATTGAACAACAAAACTAGCACAGCCGAAGATAAAACGAAACTGGATAAAAGAAATCCAACGGGGTGTCACGCCGCGTCTACCAAACACGGTAAACGCTATGGCAAACAATCTACAAGTGTATACATCTATCCCAAAACATCAGTCTAACTACATTGGCGCACAGGCCACAAAAGCAAGGATAAAGGTGCTAAGCTACCAGGCTCTAGACATCGCGTTCGTCTAAACATCATCTGAAAGATACAAAGATAATCATTGGGATGACGCCCGGTCAGCAAATAATGCTGGTAACCCACCAATACCGTTAAGTATCATAAATAGATAGATATAAGTCATAAAAACCATTTTCGAAACGGAATACATATATATATAAGTCAAAACCAAGATCAACGGTCAACACAAGAGTCATCACTCTCAAGGATAACACGAGAACACATCCCACACCACAAAGGTTAACCACACGCAAGGATAAAGACTCACCCAACGGCAACACATGCCAAAACAACACAAGCCTCCGTGACTACACATGTCACGAGAGAAGATCACACAACGCCGGCTTTACAAGCCCCCGCAACATCACCCATCACGAGTTGGTATGCTTTCCTTATGCACTGTTCCAACCTTATGGCTACCCCAACCTTGTACCTTCTTTCCAACCATTACCTCCAGGACCCCTGTACTTCTTAGTCCAACCTTATTCCCCCGGGACCGTCGTCCCCCACAAACAACCACCAATCATGGCAACACATGCCCGGATAACACATGTTATCCCCCAAAAATGTGGACCCATCACTCAGGCCACAACTCCATAATCACGTCACGGCCACCACGAGGACCGTTGCAATACCTTGGTGACTTGTGTCCCATACCACTAATCGTGCAATCCAGGTAGAGCCACACACGCACCACAACTCAACAAGAGTCAGACAACGGATCACAACGAAGGTATGAAACCAACTCAATCAAGGAACGGGTCACAGCCCAACGACAACAACGATGGATAACACAAGTTATCATCAACCAAACGGAAGGTACAAACAACACACACGCTAGCATTAAGACAAGAAACTAGCATGCTTATCAACGGGGAAACTCAAGTTAGTTCCGAGGAACACACAAGACACCTCTTGGTCCAACGAAACACAATGTTGAACACTTAGCACGATTCAAGACACTAAAGTCCTACATGGATACCTACCATATAGTTCTAGACGTACGAAACATCAAGAAGACACTCAAATAGTTCCACAAACGAACAACGGGAAGCCAAAACACCAAATACCGAGTCAAACAAATCACAGGGAACAAATCCCGAACGAACACCACCGTGTTCCCCGCGAGTGGACCCACGGGTAGTGCCCCACCCATGGTCCCGCCCGCGGGAACACATCCCCACAGGCCTATGTACCCGCGGGTAGGCCGGCGGGTGGTGCCCCGCCCGCCATTCCGCCCGCGGGAACATCCTTGTTCCACAACAAATCCCTTCGGGGATTTTCTTCTCCAAACACAAATTCAAGTCCAAAACATGCCAAATCTCACCAAACACAACAAAATGACTTGAACCATGGAAAATGCCAAGCAATGGCATAAAGGAACCCTAAACACAAGCTCTAGATATGCAATATCACAAGACAAATGCATAAACCCTCACATTTCATAGCAAAACACATGTAGAATCCAAGAAATCACATATAGGTAAGCAAAATAGGTTTTGTAGAGCATGGGTTACCTCTTGAAGACCAAAAGACTTCACTTTACACCACAACAAGCTCTCCACAAGGCTTACTTTCCAAACCCACTTCAAGATTAAACCAAAAGATCATAAAGATCCTACCTTTAAGAAAGAGACAACTAAGATGAAACCAAAAACCCAAGATGAACTTAGATCTTACCCTCCTAGATGCCCAAATAGGTGAAAGGTTGAATCTTGGAAGCAAATCTTGGAATCTTGACAAGGGTCTCAACTTGGCTTGGAGAATAATCTACACTTCTTTTCTAGAGAGAAGGTAGAACTAATTTCTAAGAATTGTAGGGAATGAAATGAAGAAGTCTTCTAGGTTAGGTTACAATACTAACTCTTGGTGAAAAGACAAGAATACCCTTACTAACCCTTAGAAAGTGTAAGGAACAATGGAACTCCTCTCAAAGCACAAGGTACAACACAACTTAAAGGTTGACTAGTCAAATTCTAGTCCTTGAGTATTAAAAATCAGGATTTTAGGAATTAGTTCCTCAAATAAAAATAGGATTAATTACTCAATTAATCCATGGATTGAATGTGGATTTTTGGGGTGTCACAAATAATGACTTGGAATAAGCATGTGCAATCAAATGAAATAAAGCACTTCGGTAAGACCCCATTCCTAGAGCTAACATCATATAACCCAATTAAAAAAATTGTAATTATTCCGGGATACTACATAATATTTTATTGCATTTTCGTACTGGAATCTTAAGTAATAATAATGTGCCTACAAGGATTTCTTGTGTGCACTGTCATATAAAGTGTGTGCCCTTCTTCATAGTTTCAACTCTTTGGACCCCCGTTTGTTCCGGTCTTTGCTTTTTTATTCGTTTTTAGCTTCAGTGGGCAGTTCCAGCTTTCATGTCGTTCTTCTTCGTCACAATAATGGCATGTGCGTTCATATTTTCTTTGCAGAATTGGGAAGAAAAACTGCGAAATAGTGGACGAGACATAATCAAATATTACCCGAAATAAACACCAAAACGAGTAAGAAACAGTATAGGCACACAATAACCATGCAAGATGCACAAAAACATGAACTGCAGTGCACACTGGTTATAAATATAACCCTATTCAGTATTTAATGACCCCATGCTCTATTCATTACTGGAAGATCTTTTATGCATGCGATTACTTTTGGAAGTGATTGTCGACGGTCCCATATTTCATTTCCCAGATTCCCTCCCAACTCTCACCGTTGATCGTTGGTTGGTTTTTTTTTCTTTATAGAAGAAACTGATCGCTAGTTAATGTGATCATACACACGACAAACTAAAGTAAGGCACACGTTATAACACCAACAGGGCCCTTAATTCCCTAACTCATTACCATACATCCAGGCTGTACTCTACACAGTGTATATCATAACATATTTTTTTTTTACTAAATGTGTGGGTGATATAGGTTTAGGCCTTACCGCCGACCATGCCGTCCTCTTGCCCTCCATGGTCTACATCAACCATTGTTGTCTCCGGGAATATGTTTTCATTCATGGATGTTCCATTAAGACTATTTTCTCCTGCGTCTATGGCTGCAGATAGAAGAGTTTCTCCCTCCTCGTCTGTATTGCTCTTTCGCCAATGAACGTTGCACGATCGTAATTAGTGTTTGATTCCCTACAATATTTAGAATTCTTCTCCACTTATATTTAACATAATTGCAATCCTGTAATTAAACATTGTCTGAAATCTCTTATTTGGAAAAAAATGGCTTAAAATGGCATAAGATGGCATATTAAGTGGCTATTTTGTGGTACAATTATCAGTGGGGTCCACTTCCGATTTGGGTCAGGTCAAAGTGGATTCGGGTTTTTCGTAGTGAGACGAAGAGATTGATATATTGTACGCTCAAAACGGATAATGGGTGAATGAGATATTGATTCTCAAAGTAGACCCGTTTGAGTTGGAAAATGAAGGGAAAAAGTGAGCTTTTGTCCCACATTGGTTTGAGAAGAGGATTTGCCCCACAATTTATACAAGAGCTCATTTTAAGCTCATTGAATTGTATAACATAGAGGCTCTCTCTCACGCGCGGGGGAGAGTGCAAATCAAATCTCAGAATGAGATCAGAAAGGGTTGGATCAAGCCTAATCTCGTGTGCACGAATGTCGTCCGAAAATTGACCGGCCTTGCGGGCTAAGTTTCGGTGTCATTTTCCAATTCAGTCACGAAATGAAACTTGGTTCTTGGTTTCACTATTTCGTGTCACCACGAAATGAAAGGGTTCATTGTTTCGTGTCACCACGAAATGAAATAATTCTTTCGTGTGCCACCATGAAATAAAGTGAAACAATGGTTTCACTGTAAGGCCACTTAATAAGAATGAAACAATGTTTCATTGTAATGCATGAAATAATGTTTCACTGTGGGCCACCACGAATGAATGAAACAATGTAATGCATGAAACAAGGTTTCGTGTGGCTCCCTTGGCCGAAGCCGAAAGTAGTGGTTTCGGCTAATGGCCGAAACTACTACTTAGGCAGAAAGTTTGGCCTGAAGCTTTTGTTTGTGACTGTTGGGATTTAATTCAGCTGTTATGGAATTAATTTTTGAATTAATTCCAATTTTAATTTTGAATTAACACCCATGTTAATGGTTGCTGTTACAAGAGTTGTAGGGATGCCCCTAAATGCCATAATAAAGGCTATTCACTCCTCAATCCCTATATAAGAAGGGGTAGAGTGCAGCAGTTTTTTTTTCTAAGGAAAAAGTAATAAGAACACACAAGAAAAATATCTTTTTCAAGCCTCAAAATACTTCTGCTTCTACTCCATTCTTGAAGCTGCGTTTTGCCCGTGCTCTAGTTCGCCGGGTTCGTTCGTTTGGGTGCTCAAACGTCGAACCGTTGTACGTTTTATCCTGGGAAACCTAGGCCACAACGCTCCTAGCACTTTTGGGAGGTGGCAAATAAGGTTTTAAGGAAAGAAAGGCACTCGCCTAACTCGTACATTTCTCTCTTCCTTCTTCTTCTTTCTTGTTTTGGATTATGCTCTAAGCAAAAATCCGTTCTTTCTTGTTGTTTTGGAATTATAATCTAAGGATTATATTTTCTTTTTGGTTGATATATATTGGTATATCTTTTTCGTAGATATACATGTATATATAACCGTTGGGTCCGTTTTATATATATTTGTGTGTATATATTTATTTCGGATATATATCCAATAATATTTTATATATATTTCGTGTGTATATATATAAATATTATTTTACGGATATTAAATCGATTGTGGTTCATTGTCACCAACAATCTTAAAACCTTACATACTTTTGATAATGAACAAGTCGATGGATTCCAAAAGTGTTGAATCCGTGAATGTTGCTCGTGGTGCACATTCAAATGGTCGGAACGGCAACGATGTTGCACATTCCGTGATGCCAGTTGATGGCAGCAACGTTGGAAATAATATTTCCATGGGAGTTGCAAAAACACACGATGGTGCTCCGGAGAACTTTGGTTCACGATCCGGTAGACCTGTGGCAAAAGGCACACAATTGGTACCTATTGTGTTGCCTAACAGATCGGCTAAAAGCCACGAAGGATCCTATGATGGTGTAATGACTACATGGTCTGAGGACTATGGTAGTGTTACCAATGACTTCAACCGTAATCGAAGGAAACTCAAGCGGAAGCTTAGCTTTCAAGATGATTATGAGAAGAAGGAGAAATGCCACTATGGAGCGAACCGTCATCCTGGTGAAAGGGTTGAAGGATTACAACGAATAATTGAAATTAATTTCCAATGTAATTTTCCTATTTATTTATTTTGAATAAATGTTGTAGTATCATTGTGATACATTTTATTGTTGAATAAAATGAATTGTTCCATTTGTGGGTATTGAACTTTGTATATTTTGAAATATTCTTTTGTAATATTTTCAATATATAAAAGATTCAATACGGGTGCGTAATGCATCATGGAGCATTATGTGGAAAATGCTAAAATGGCGTAACGGCCGGAATTAAATGTAACAAGCGTGTTACATGTTGAAATCCCGTAACGAACTTCGGTTCTAGTTCATGTAGAACGATACGGATTTCAAGGATCAATTTGTCAAAAATTGGGATAACTATATAATCGTGAGCGTCACAGCTCAAGTGTTGAATATTTTATATAATATTCTAAGAACGATTATATGAGTTTGATTCAACTAGTTGGAAAATTTGGTTGATTTGGTTTTGTTAATTGTGTTATAATTAACTTGATCAAAAATTCCAAATTATACTAGTATATTTAATTTGAGACAAATTGTGTTTTGGTGAATAGTGCTTTTGTAGCACTAATGGAAAGTGCAATTTAATTTGGCACTTTGAAGTGCAAATTAGAACACTGCAATAGTGCTATTAAGCACTAGGTAGAGTGCTTAATTAGGCACTTTCGGCCATTTGGTGGCTGCACCTTTATGTGTTGGAAACTTAAGCATTTGGTGCTTTGGTAAAAGCAATAAAGGTGCTAGATTATGATTGGTTCTAATGCTAATTTACTTGGCTTAAACCTTTCGTATGTGGCTAATTAAATTTAGCATTGCAAAAAGTGTTATGTGAATAGCGCGAAAGGAAGTTTGGTTAATTGTGGAATTAATTGAAAATCCTAGTGCTAAGTAGCACTGAAATTATAAATTAAGCAACCGAAGGTTGCTATGAGTTTATAATTTAAAGCAATAGGGATTGCTTTGGAATCGGTGCGTTAGTTTGGCAACAATGATTCGTGCTTTGTGTAGCATGTTTCGTGCTTCACTACTAAGCACTGATTCGTGCTTTAACTTCGGAAGCACTGATTCGGGTTTGTGGCCTTTCGGTCAAAACCGAATGGATTCGTGAGAGCTAATCTGTTAGCACCTACGAGATGTGTTAACGTGTAACACATGTTTATTCTTTATGAGAATAAAAGGGATAACCAAATTAATTGTGAATTAACACGGTTACGAACGATCGATGTAGTGAACATGAAACGCTTGTTGGTGGTTTCGGCGCAAGCCTTGGTATCGTACTTGAGCGTACGACACGGTATTCACCTCAATCGAACGTTGTTACCGAACATAAATATCAAGGCGTTAATAAGTTCGGGTCTACCTCATAGTATGTGGGGTGAGACATTTCTTTGGACAAGTAAGTACCTTTTAAATAAGGTTACCCGCATGAAATTCTTACGAATTGTGGGTACGTAGGAAGTTTCTTGCTAATGCCTGAAATGTGGGGGTGTCTTGCCAAAGTTGTGTATTGGTTCTTAGTACACGAGTCTTATAATTTGGGCGTACATAAGAACACGGAAAATTGAATCAAGAAATCCATTGCTCTCTAGAAGATGCATTTCTGTCAAGATTCAATAAAAGGACCTAGCACGTTGAAAGGAATTTTCGACATAGCTATGGTTGAAGGGTATGAAAGAGAACCCGAGCTCAAAGCTAAACGTAGCAAGAGAGCTAGGATTGAATAATCCTTTGGTCCAGATTTTCTGACGTACATGCTAGAATGTGACGCGCATATTCTAACTTGTTTACTAGAAAATAAATTGGATTTTCTGACATGGTTGTTAGAAAACGAGCCTCGAACATATGTAGAAGTGGTGACTTTTACAAATGGACCAACCTAAGAGAGGCTATTGAGAGTGAAGTAGATTCTATCTTAAAGAATCATACTTGGAACTGGTCGTTCTTCCTCCAGGTTGTAAAACCTCGGGTTCCTAGTTATATTGAAGTAAAATGGCCGGGCTTGTAATTGTAGGTTACATGCAACATGAGTGCCACAATTACTTCAATATATATTCTCTTGTGATGAGAATGAAATCCATTAGGATGATACTTCCCAAGAGCTGTTTAGCGAGACTTGGAAGCTTATCAAAATGGATGTGTCGCTTTCTTAGTAGACATGGAACGACCTGAGGTTCTGTGGTTCCACGATGTGAAAAGAAAGTGTGTAATTGGTAAGGTCATGGTATGATTCGGAACAATTGCCGTAGTGTTTGGTATGTGAGGTTTTGATCATGCAATGATGACCAACGAGTTTAATATAAATAAAAAGTGACTAGTGGGTCTACGTATTGCGTACGATAGACGATAATATCACTGTTTGTTTGTACACGATAAACTCATCGTGAGTAATAACGATCAAATGATCAATTCTACCAGAAACATGTTAAAATTGAGATTTGACATGACAGGTGTGAGTTTGGCAGATTTAATCTTCGAGATTAAAATCGTGAAGAGACCGTATGGTATCGTGGTAAGCCAATCTCATTAAGTTTGATTGAATCCTTGTAAAGGATGATAATCAAGTGGCTTGGACACGTTAGATACTAACGTACAACTAGCTAATAATCACAGAGATTGTACTTCTCGTGGAAAGTACATTCAGATTATTGGTAGTTTAATTGTATCTAATGGGTTGTACTAGGCCGGATATTGCCTTTGTGGTTAACGAACTCGGTAGACATCTGAGTAACCCTAGTGATGCGCACTAGAAGGCAATAGCGTGAGTTATGAGATACTTAAGGTATGCTCGTTATCTAGACTGCACTACGTCGGATATCTAGTCGTACTTGGAAAGTATAGCACAGATATCAAAGGACGCTAAGTCCATCAAAGGCTACGTCTTTACGTAGGCCAGTGCAGTCGGTTTGACGGAAATTCTCGAAATGAATTTGTGATAGCTAAGATCCGACGGGATCAAAGCTGAGAGCCTTACACTCGTGTCTCGAACGAGTAGGCCGAATGGCTATGCCGTTATTTCGAGAATGTTCCTAGTGGTAAACTCGTACCTCCAATTTGTGTGCATTGCGATAGTCAATCCAAAATTGGTTAAGTACAGAGTTAAATGTGGAATGGTAAGTCTAGACTTATAAGTCGTTGACATAATACCATTAAACAATTTCTTACAACAAGGGTTATCTCTATTGACTACGTGATGTCAAAAGATAACGTAGCGGCCGCTAACTCGCTAACCCGAGGGTAAGAAAATGGTTGTGGAGAAGTTGGAACGAGGAATGGGTCTAAAGCCCTTGGACTAAAAGTTCTATAGTGGATACCCAACCTAGCTAGCACCTAGGTTCAATGGGACAACTAAATTATGGAACGGAGCGTGTCACTGTGGGGGTCTCGGACTTCCTGCCACTCCTCGTTAGAAACAGTGACTCCCGCACAAGGCTAGCACGTTGGTGCTTTAATGATTCGAATGTCGGTTGACATGTGTGAGTATGCGGGATACTTGGAAAAGAATCACCTATGTGAGAGAGAAGTGAGGGTCGCTTCAAAGGAGAATTGATGGGCACAATTCTTCACAAACTCTTGCAGAACCAGGACGGTGACCCACGACCAAAATGGGCACACTCATGAGAACAGAGCATGGTTGGGAGGTTCTTGTGTGAGATATGTCATCATCTACACAAACGGCAGTCGGTTCAAAGACATCGCGTTCTACCGTACAGCCAGTAGAGTAAACATATCTTTACAAGGGAAGGTTCAAAGGGTATAGTGATCCCTACCTATCCTATGCAGGGATCGACCGTTGAACACAGTTGTTTCCGATTTCAAAATACCCTGAAAATCAATTTTTCATTCATGTGGGGGATTGTTGGAAAAAAATGGCTTAAAATGGCATAAGATGGCATATTAAGTGGCTATTTTGTGGTACAATTATCAGTGGGGTCCACTTCCGATTTGGGTCAGGTCAAAGTGGATTCGGGTTTTTCGTAGTGAGACGAAGAGATTGATATATTGTACGCTCAAAACGGATAATGGGTGAATGAGATATTGATTCTCAAAGTAGACCCGTTTGAGTTGGAAAATGAAGGGAAAAAGTGAGCTTTTGTCCCACATTGGTTTGAGAAGAGGATTTGCCCCACAATTTATACAAGAGCTCATTTTAAACTCATTGAATTGTATAACATAGAGGCTCTCTCTCACGCGCGGGGGAGAGTGCAAATCAAATCTCAGAATGAGATCAGAAAGGCTTGGATCAAGCCTAATCTCGTGTGCACGAATGTCGTCCGAAAATTGACCGGCCTTGCGGGCTAAGTTTCGGTGTCATTTTCCAATTCAGTCACGAAATGAAACTTGGTTCTTGGTTTCACTATTTCGTGTCACCACGAAATGAAAGGGTTCATTGTTTCGTGTCACCACGAAATGAAATAATTCTTTCGTGTGCCACCATGAAATAAAGTGAAACAATGGTTTCACTGTAAGGCCACTTAATAAGAATGAAACAATGTTTCATTGTAATGCATGAAATAATGTTTCACTGTGGGCCACCACGAATGAATGAAACAATGTAATGCATGAAACAAGGTTTCGTGTGGCTCCCTTGGCCGAAGCCGAAAGTAGTGGTTTCGGCTAATGGCCGAAACTACTACTTAGGCAGAAAGTTTGGCCTGAAGCTTTTGTTTGTGACTGTTGGGGTTTAATTCAGCTGTTATGGAATTAATTTTTGAATTAATTCCAATTTTAATTTTGAATTAACACCCATGTTAATGGTTGCTGTTACAAGAGTTGTAGGGATGCCCCTAAATGCTATAATAAAGGCTATTCACTCCTCAATCCCTATATAAGAAAGGGTAGAGTGCAGCAGTTTTTTTTTCTAAGGAAAAAGTAATAAGAACACACAAGAAAAATATCTTTTTCAAGCCTCAAAATACTTCTGCTTCTACTCCATTCTTGAAGCTGCGTTTTGCCCGTGCTCTAGTTCGCCGGGTTCGTTCGTTTGGGTGCTCAAACGTCGAACCGTTGTACGTTTTATCCTGGGAAACCTAGGCCACAACGCTCCTAGCACTTTTGGGAGGTGGCAAATAAGGTTTTAAGGAAAGAAAGGCACTCGCCTAACTCGTACATTTCTCTCTTCCTTCTTCTTCTTTCTTGTTTTGGATTATGCTCTAAGCAAAAATCCGTTCTTTCTTGTTGTTTTGGAATTATAATCTAAGGATTATATTTTCTTTTTGGTTGATATATATTGGTATATCTTTATCGTAGATATACATGTATATATAACCGTTGGGTCCGTTTTATATATATTTGTGTGTATATATATATTTTGGATATATATCCAATAATATTTTATATATATTTCGTGTGTATATATATAAATATTATTTTACGGATATTAAATCGATTGTGGTTCATTATCACCAACAATATATATATATATATATATATATATATATATATATATATATATATATATATATATATATATATATATATATATATATATGTATATATATATATACATATATATATATATATATACATATATATATATATATATATATATATATATATATATTGTTGGTGATAATGTATATATATATATATATAGGCTTTGGTTCCCATGAGGTACCTAATTAAAATGAGATCATGAGATCCCATTACCACCATTCACACATTTAAATTTGATGGCTAAGATTAAAAGATATTTAGCAACTAATTATGGTCAGATTCTAAGCATAGGGAGATTCACGTAATTGTGTAGTTGTATTTATTTTTGGGAAGAATATTAATATATTATTATGCACAGTAATAGCCTACGTAAGAATATTAACTAGTAATCATACCATTTCATTTCCTAGCTTTTGTATATGTTTCACGATACGCACTGACCGGAGAAAGGAAAAGACGGAGGTAGCTTGTGCATTCGAAGCTAAAATGGTGAAGAAGTCTGGTTGGGTACGTGTGCATGGCGTGTGCGACATCCGGGATGTGTGCCGTTTTGGTTGTTTTTTAAATTTGGTTGTTTGCATAGCTTGTGCGTTCGTAAGTTATGGCATGTGCAACATCTTAAACAAAGTCATGTTGTTGCCGGAGTGTAACATACGAGTGTTTATGGTATGTGCGGTGTGTGCGAGTAGTTGATTAGGTGAATGCGTGTATTGTATATTAGGAGAGCAACAGTACGGGTACTTTTAATTGGGAAGGGAAAATACTCATAATACGTTAGGGTGTGGGAGCATGAATTTGTAAGGGCTTATGCAACATCGTATGTTGACAATGTAATGTGAAGTGGTTTATAAGTTAAGCAAAAGGTAAAATAAAAATACCAACAGCATGTATACATGTTTTGGTAGCGTGAAAAGATGAATGAGTGTTTGCATGTTTGTTGACTAGTTGTGGTAATAATTTAATGACTGAGAACAGTTTATGTAAACCCGTGGGAATTGGTAGGAAGGAGTGACGTTTGTTGATTGCTATAATCTGCAAGCGCACAGAGTCAATCACAGTATAAATTCCTGGAGTATTCCAGGGTCGATCCCACGAAGAACACTATTAACTGTTATCTTGAATAATCAATTTTGATGATAAGGAAAAAAAACAAATAAATAATATTAATGTAATTAAAAACAATAATTATGAATCTAAAGTTAAGAAAAATTCCAATTACGAGAAGACTAGGGATTTGGGTTCACCTATTAGATAATTAACTAACTCTCCTAAATATTATTTCTTGTAATTATAGTGATGATTGCTCCAATTATATCCTAATACTCCGTCGAGCTACTAGGTTGTATCCAATTAATTGTGATCATCCGTCGATATCTCACCAACATTAATTGAACCCATTAAGCACAATCAAATCTCACCACAAATACCTAAAGCTATGTCAAGTCTAGGTCAATTGTGTTTATCTTACGAGTTCTAGGTTCATAATTCACCTGTCAGTTCTTCTTATAAATCTTACGAGTTCTAGGTTCATAATTCACCTGTCAGTTCTTCTTATAAACCCTGATATTAGAATTATGCAATGGCCAGTCACACAATCCACAAATAAAACACATAAAATAAATATAATCAAGTTCAATAATTAAATTGAAATTGGAAGAATCAACACATGAAGAATAGTCAATTAATCTAATATAGGCTAATCCAAATCCCTAATTAAAGTTCTAGCCAAGAATCATAATTGTATATATGAAAAGTTCAAGAAATAACATTCTGAAAATTTAAACTAAAAATAAAATAGCAATGAATGAGAATAATTCAAACCTAAGAAGATGATAGCTGAAGCTCCGTTGCCGCAGCTACGTACGCCGCGCCGTCGCCGCACACGTACTTAGCCGCTGCAACTCCTCTTCCTTTTCTTTTATTTTTGTGTTCCGTTTCGTCCGTCTCTGCCGAACCGCCGTCCCCCAATGTTTTAAAACCAAAAACCTTAATCCCTTTTTTTTCTTCCCTTCCTGCTGCGCCAATGTAACCAACCTAAAAGAAAGAAACAAATTTAAATTCAAGTCAAATAATTACAATCTTAATTAAAATAAAACTCCTATTTATATTAATAAAAATGCAACATTAGACTAATATTAATTAAAACCCATCTAAACTAGTAACATATAACTAAATATAATATTTATAATATAATTAACCCTAAAACTTAATTTATTTATCCAACTCACTAACTCAAATTAATCTAAATAATGCCTAGAAATTACGCTTATCAAACTTCCCCACACTCAAGGTTTTGCTTGTCCCCAAGCAAACTTATGCAATGAAATCAAAATACCAACCATAACCATGTCAACTAGGCATTCAATTCAAGGAAATTTGTGAACACATAATACTTCATGAGAGTTCAAAGTCATATGCACACAAGACAATAGAGAATAGTAGTCCTCACGGTTGTTCACTCAATCTCTCATAAATATATGTATAAGAAAGGTACACACCATCCTCTATTGGGAGTGCACTTGCCATAGACTTGCTTGTCCACCAAAACTCCACTACCAAAATTATATGAAAAACACGAGTCAAAAGGTCTTTATTTCTGGGTTGTAATGGGGCCAAGGGTATGTAGTTTAAGAAAGAAAGGATATAAGGAAATACAAATAAAGTCCAAGGAATCAGTAGAGCCATAATTTCACCATATCAAGAGCAAGAACTTGCAAACCAATACAATGAACTCTACCAAAACAAACCATCGTTTCTTCATTCTTCCTCATCCTCTTCGCTGATAAACTCCCAAAACAACTTCAAAATCACATTTTCCATTATTTTACTATTTCTTTTTTTCTTTTATTTTTCCTTTTTTTTTTTTTAGTAAAACCGAATAGATTACTCCTCATTTTCACACAATCCTCAATGGTACTCTTCCCATAATCACCAAATTTCTTTCCTGCCTTCATTGCTCATAAATCATTTTCAGAATAAAATAAGCACAAAAATTTGGGCAATCAAGATTTTTCAACCCACAAATTAGAACATATCATTTTGTTCTTCTTTTTTTTTTTTTCTTTTTTCTTTTTTCACCCCTTTGATCACAACCAATTCCTCATCCAAAGCAACTCAGTTGTAGAATCACCTTGTAACTCCAATCTCACCCATAGTTCATCACTTTTGGTCATCTTGCACAGATAAATGAAATAATGACATCCACTGACCCAAGGACGGGTTAAGAGACTTCATTTTATGAGCTAAGGTTCTCTGGAACTGGCTAATGAAGAAAAATGTCTTACATTTATTTATAATAAAGCTCAAAATGGTTAACTAGGGGAAAAATAACATGTATAAGGATGTGGGCATTTTTAAGGCCATAAGGCTAAATCCTAATGCCTAAATCATTCTCGTGTCATCATATAACATGTAGTTCTGAAATGGTATAAAGCAAGTTCTAGAAGTAACACAATCAAAGAGGGCAAACAAGCACTCAAAATGAAAATAAGTTGCAGTGGGCAACCTCTAGGCTCAAATGCTCACGGTGTGACCGAATTTGACTACTAACTCTATGCAAGCATACATATAGCCAAACACATTCATTGATATTATGCACTCCCAAAACACTAGAACTTATCTCCCAACCAACATAGTCATTAGATGGCAGTTTTTAAACTTTATTTTGCTAAAAAATGAAGGGAACGATGCAGAAAAATAGAAAAATGCATGCAGAAAATGAAATAATGACAGAAAACACCTCCTAAACTTTCCCTTCCCCACACTCAAACTCAACATTGTCCTCAATGTTAAATATAAACGCAGGTACAAGAATATGAAATAAACAGGAAACTCCCCTGTTAGTTGCCAGTTTCTTCCGGGGCTGCCTTTTGGTGAAGCAACCATAAATGGTCTCTTTTTCTCTCTGTCAATCTCTATGGCCTCATACGAACAAACTTTAGTGACCATGAAAGGACCAAACCATCTAGACTTCAATTTCTCAAGAAAAAACTTACGACAAGAATTAGACAACAAAACTTCTTGCCCTACATTGAATTCTCTCCAAAAATTATTTTTGTCATGCCAAGCTTTAGTCAATGTTCTCCACAATCTCTCTTCTTTTGCATGAAGTAAATGAGCATAAGAAAACATAAGAAAAGTATCATTGTTACTCAAAAATTCATATTTGAACCGCAATGAAGGTGGTTTAAGTTCAAGTTGATGTGGTGTTTCACTAGGTGAATGCTTAACAAATTCTTCTTCTGAAGGTTTCTCAATAACATCAACAAAAAGACATGATTCATCAAAAGTTGGTAATTTTACAGCCTTAGAGATAGAGAATTCCTCTTTTTCTTCACCTACTCTAAAAATCAATTTCCCTAAAGGCATATCAATTAATACTCCTCCTGTCAACAAAAATGGTCTACCAAGTATAAGAGATGTATCTGTGTCACTACCCATATCAAGAATAAGAAAATCAGCAGGAAAATAAAATTTACCAACTTTTACCAATATATCCTCCACTACTCCAAACGGGTACTTGACTGATCTATCAGCAAGTTGAAGAGAGATTGTTGTTGGCTTCATTTCAGCTATTTCCAACTTCTTAAAAAGAGTTAAAGGCATAAGGTTAATACTAGCACCTAGATCACATAAGCATTTATCAATAACAGTATTACCAATAGTGCAAGGAATAGAAAAACTTCCTGGATCCATTAGCTTAGGAGGTAATTTGCTTTGCAAAATAGCACTACACTCCTCATTTAAGTGCACAGTAGCAAACTCTTCCAATTTCTTTTTATTAGACACAATTTCCTTAATGTACTTGGCATAAGATGGCATATTAGCAAGTGCTTCAGCAAAAGGAATATTAATTTGCAATTTTTTAAAAACCTCCAAAAATCTTTTAAAGTTATTGTCCTAGTTCCTCTTTTGCAACCTTTGTGGGTATGGAATGGGAGGTACATAAGGTTTTACTGTAGAGGAAGTGAGGTTTTGATCACTAGAATTCTCTTTAGGCACTTGTTCCTCTTCTTTATCACTCTCTTTTTCAACCCTCATGGGTTCATTTTCTTTCATAATTTCATTCAATATCTTACCACTTCTCAACGTGACAGCCATAGCTCCTTCCCTAGGGTTTATTTCAGTGGTACTAGGAAACTTACCTCGATCCTTTTCTGCAACTAGTTTAGCCAACTGACCTACTTGTACCTCTAAATTATGAATAGATGCTTGGTTAGACTGAGCAACCTTATCAATCTTTGCATCCATTTTCTTCATTATAGTGTCCTGGCTAGCCATGTATTGCATGAACATCTCCTCCAATTGAGGTTTCTTCTCCTGAGCAGGAAGTTGAGACTGTTGTGGTGCAGGTGGCTGCTGGAAAGGTCTGTATTGCTGATTCTGGAATCCTGATTGTCCTTGTTGCTGAAATCCAGGTGGTCCCATTGGTCTTGCATTACCTTGATCTCTCCATGAGAAGTTAGGATGGTTTCGCCAACCTGGATTATAGGTATGGGAAAATGGATCACTCCTTGGTTGTTGCCTACCCATATTGGATCCCATGTAATTGGCTTCTTCATAATATGGTTGTGATGACTCTACATTCATACAAACAGAAGAATTATGACCATATGTATTGCAAAAAGCACAAAATTCTCTCTCAAACTATCGGGAGTCATCAACAAGTTAATCTGTTTAGTCAATTCAGCCATTTGTGTTGTCAACTCAGATTGTGTGCTAATTTCATGCACAGCAGCTCTTCGACCTCTCACTGCCTTTTGTCGAGAATTACTAGCTAAGCTCTCATAGATAGCTTCTAATTCATCACTATTTTTATCACCTGTGTATCCACCTGCAGCAGTATCCACAAGCGACTGACAATTAGGAGTTAAACCATCATAAAAGAATTGTGTCAACAATAACAATGGAAATTGATGGTGTGGACATTGTGTCAAAAGTAATTTAAAACGATCCCATGCCTCATGAAATAATTCACCCTCTCTTTGAGTGAAAGTGCATATCCTACTCCTATAGTCCATTGTCTTTTGAGATGAATAATATTTAAACATGAAAGCATTGTAAACATCATCCCAAGTTCTTAAAGAACCCTCTGGTAAATTTAACAACCACTGCCTAGCATCACCCCTCATGCAATATGGAAAGCATTTCATTCTAAGCTCTTCTTCAGATAAATTATTTAATTGTAAAGTTTGTACCGTACTATAGAGCTCTCACATCAAACCCAAAGCATCTTCACTTCCCAAACCATTAAAGGTAGGGAGCATATTTAGATGGAAAGTCTTCAGTTTATAATTCCTAGCTGCATCAGATAATTGAATGCAAGAAGGGTTAATAGCTATTACCGGTCTTTGGATGTCACGAAGACGTGGTTGAGCTGCTTGATTTTGAGGAGGTGGAACTATTGGTGGTACGGGGTCATCCAGTTGACCCACTCTATTATTTTCAGCCATTTCATGCCGCCTTCGTACCCTGTTTTTTCTGCAAGTACGCTCAATTTCAAGATCAATCGGAAATAACTCAATATTTTTATGCCTCAGTGATCGCCTTAAGTTCATAAACAAACAAAATAAAAATAGAAAAACAAAAACTAAATAAAAATAAAATAATAACGAACCTAACAACAAAAATAAATTTGAAAAAAAAAACTTAAAGAAAACAGTTTAATAAAATGTTCCCCGGCAACGGTGCCAAAAACTTGATTGCTATAATCTGTTATCCAGGGTCGATCCCATGAAGAACACTATAAACTGTTATCTTGAATAATCAATTTTGATGATAAGGAAAAAAAGCAAATAAATAATATTAATATAATTAAAAAGAATAATTATGAACCTAAAGTTAAGAAAAATTCCAATTACGAGAAGACTAGGGATTTGGGTTCACCTATTAGATAATTAACTAACTCTCCTAAATATTAATTCTTGTAATTATAGTGATGATTGCTCCAATTATATCCTAATACTCCGTCGAGCTACTAGGTTGTATCCAATTAACTGTGATCATCCGTCGTTTTCTCACCAACATTAATTGAACCCATTAAGCAACAATCAAATCTCACCACAAATACCTAAAACTATGTCTAGTCTAGGTCAATTGTGTTTATCTTACGAGTTCTAGGTTCATAATTCACCTGTCAGTTCTTCTTATAAACCCTGATATTAGAATTATGCAATGGCCAGTCACACAATCCACAAATAAAACACATAAAATAAATATAATCAAGTTCAATAATTAAATTGAAATTGGAAGAATCAACACATGAAGAATAGTCAATTAATCTAATATAGGCTAATCCAAATCCCTAATTAAAGTTCTAGCCAAGAATCATAATTGTATATATGAAAAGTTCAAGAAATAACATTCTGAAAATTTAAACTAGAAATAAAATAACAATGAATGAGAATAATTCAAACCTAAGAAGATGATAGCTGAAGCTCCATTGCCGCTGCTACGTACGCCGCGCCATCGCCGCACACCTACTTAGCCGCTGCAACTCCTCTTCCTTTTCTTTTATTTTTTGTGTTCCGTTTCATCCGTCTCTGCCGAACCGCCGTCCCCCAATGTTTCAAAACCAAAAACCTTAATCCATTTTTTTTCTTCCCTTCCTGCTGCGCCAACGTAACCAACCTAAAAGAAAGAAACAAATTTAAATTCAAGTCAAATAATTAAAATCTTAATTAAAATAAAACTCCTATTTATATTAATAAAAATGCAACATTAAACTAATATTAATTAAAACCCATCTAAACTAGTAACATATAACTAAATATAATATTTATAATATAATTAACCCTAAAACTTAATTTATTTATCCAACTCACTAACTCAAATTAATCTAAATAATGCCTAGAAATTACGCTTATCATTTGTGCGAGTGTGTAGTCTGGTATGTGCGTAATGTCTGATTTGTTTGTTTGAAGTCGTTAAAACTACCTAAACCAGAATAATCAGTACAGAAGATGGTATGTGCGTGAAGAAATGTGTGAAGGGTGCAGAAAATTATATAGTAATCGAAAACAAGAGATATCATTTTAATGGGTATGAAACGTAGTGGTAATTTGTGTGCGTATGGCAACATAATTTAGATGTGTGTGAGGGATATAATTTATCATGTACTAAACTTTGAATCTACATATATATGTAACAGAATTCCTAGGTGTGGGTGGTGCTATAAACAATGAAGAAATGGATAATGGAGGCTATTGTGTTATGGATGTGTCGCCTGGTGGTACGAAAACTTGGATACCTGAATGTGACGCAAGCTTGAAACCATTTGAAGGACAGATATTCGACACAATTGAAAATGGGATTACGTTCTGTACGAACTACGCTGGCACAGTTGGATTTCATGTGCGTCGCAGTTCCGATAAAAAAAAAACAAACAAATACGGCCAAATTCTGAAAAAACAAGTGGTATGTTCACGAGAAGGGTATAAGGACACAAAAGGTAAAGAGACTATCGAGGAAGGAACAACAAAACAGAAGCGCCGGCGGACCACGAACAGAGTAGGATGCCTTGCTAGACTCGTATTGATGTTGCATAGTGAGGCGAAGTATGTAGTAAAGACATTTGTAGACAGACACACACACTACCTGTGCGAGGAAAAATACAAAAGATTCATGAAAGTGAATAGGAAAATAGACATCGGACATCAGGAATTCATAACAAACTGCGGAAAGGTAAACGTTGGCGCAAGCAAGAGTTTTGATATATTCGCCGAGATGGTTGTTGGGCCCGAGAATGTTGGAGCTACACAAAGGACTTCAAGAATTACAGGAGAGAGCTTTTGGCGTACATGAAAGAGAAAGATATACAGATGGTTATATCCCAATACCTAGAGAAGAAAAATGATTGCGTAGATATGTATTTTGAGTACGATGTGAACGAGAAAGACCAATTAGCTCGGGTCTTTTGGCCGGATAGGCGGGCAAGAATGCACTATGGGGATTTTGGAGATGTGGTGTCATTCGATGCAACGTACCAAACTAACAGGTACATATGACTACTACGCTTTTGTAAACACGTCGATCAAAAATAAAGATGTAGTTGTATACGTGTGAGTTTTGCGGTGATAATACATGGTGCATGTTATGTAGTATTATATTGGTAGGTGTTTGTGAATAATGGTGTTTACGCGTGTGCAATTAATTGAAAAGGGTAATGGAGTTCGGGTGGCATGGTGGCAGTTTGGTTGTTACAGTAAGTGTACGCATCTGTATATCTAGTGTGAGTGCATACCAATCGTGGCAGTGCACCTACATTTAGTAATGGAAATATAAGAAATTAATTGTTAAATGAGCATTGAATTTGAAAAGTATGTGCATGTAACAGTGAGTGTGGTGTTTTGACACTTGCATGTTGGTTATTTGATGCTTGTTGGTGGTCGCAGGTACAATCTCCTGTTCGTCCCATTCACAGGTATAGACAACCATAAGAGATGAGTGACATTTGCTGCGGGACTAATTGATAAAGAGGACGTGGAATCGTATAGTTGGATCCTTAGAAACTTCAAGAATGCTATGGGAAGTACACCACCTATAGTAATAACTGATCAAGATCCATCTATGAAGGTTGCGATTGAAAGGGAATTCCCGGGGACTCGCCACCGTTACTGTATGTGGCATATTATGACTAAGGTTGGTGATAAAGTGGGTAATACATTAGCGAAGAACGAGGAGTTTCGGCGTGTGTTGAATGCCGTTGTGTGGAACGAGGAAGCAACGACCATAGGATTCGAGAGGGCATGGCATGAAGTTATTCAGAAGTATGGCCTACTTGAAAATCATTGGTTGTAACGTATGTATGATGAGCGTGCGTCATGGGTGCCTGCGTTTTTTGAAGATGTGTTTATGGGGGGCCTATTGCGTACGACTTCACGTTCAGAAGCTGAAAATAGAATTTTTCAGAGTAATACTAATAAGCATTTATGTCTTGTTGAATTCTTCAAACGTTTTGAAAGTGCAGTTAGGAAACAACGCGACAAGCATCTGGAACTTAGCGCTGCTTGCAACGGGCAAACACCACCTCTCAAGACCCTCATGCGCATAGAGCGAGAAGCAGCAACGGTGTACACATTGACTGTTTTCTCCGATATACAAAAAGAAATATGTGAGGGTTGGTCTACATGCCGAGTGAGATCATACACTGAAGCTGGGGGGGGTGAAGACGGGACCAATAAAAGATACACCGTCATAGTTGATGATGGGAGCAATAACACAAGCTGCACATGTTGATTATACACAAGGATCAGGCTGCTATGTCGACATGTATTTGTAGTATTAAAATATGAACGGATCGACCACATACCTCCACAACATATTACTCTAAGATAGACCAAAGAAGCGGTGAAACATATAGAAAAAGGTACGCGAGTAAGGAGACAAATAGGGGCGATCAACACCGTGGAAGGAAAAGTTATAAACACAATTTACAGATGTTTGGGCATGGTTAGAGGTAATGGTGAAAAAATGCAACAGATTACAAATGTGATTGAAGAATTGGAAGCAACACAGTGCGATAAAGAAGTCAGCAGGGCAGAAGAGAACGCAAAACGGGCAGTTATGGAAGCATATTGTGGAGTTCCAGAGCCAGACACGATTAAAGTGCAACCCCCCCCCCCCTCCCCCCGCGCAGTCGCGAAGACCAAAGGGTCTGCCAAGCGAATGAAATCAGCCAAGGAGGTGGCAATTATGGAGCAATTCAAAAAGAAGCGTACTTGCAAAACATGCGGGTTGGCGGCTGGCCATAACAGCCGAAGCTGCCCACAGAAGTAAAGTTGATGTACTAGATACGTAACATAGGGATGGTATTTCTGTTAGTGTTGAAATATTTGAGTGTGCGACAGACCATTTAATTTTGAAATGGTATTTTTGTTAAAGTTGAAATAGCTGGCTACAATGTTTTAAACTAGTTTTTTTTGTGGTTGGGTTTGTATATAGAAATTGTGCACCATAAGAAGTAAGGGTGGTATTATTTTGCATCTAGTAATTTTTAGTATAGCGTACCATACTAGTAGCGATCGGGGGTCTATGCTTATATGGGATCAGCCGTGTGCAAAATAATATTAGTAGATTGTTAAAAAAAAAAAAAGTAAAAAAAAAATATTAATGAAAAGGTTGGAAATAAAAGTATTATCATAGGCTGAAGATACACCAGATTGTGATACCTTATGCCGTAAACAAGAAAAAAATGCAGAATCCAATATTCCTAATCGCCCGAAATGGTATGATTAGATGCATACCAAACTTGCACAAACGAACGTGTGTGCGTGCATTCGAGGATGCCTGTGCGTAATAAAAAGATAATGTTTTGGTTTAAAAAGTAACATTAAGAAATAATAAGTCTAGTAACGTGAAACATGGAGTGAAAAATGGATTACGAAATATTAAGAATTCGTTGGTTTGAACGATAGATGACGTAGGAGTAAAAAATGTTTATATATTAGACTGTAGCAAATAACAGAGCACTATGCATGCAATGATATAAGTCTGTGCGGTGACGTGCGATGGCTTGTGCGTAAAATACAGTAGCGTCCGACCCACAAACGATAGTAATATGGACTGAAACAGATTATTCGCTGACAGTAATACGGACTGAAACATTTTATTCGTTGAGTATAAAATCTTAAAACCGTGCGATAATGTACCAAACTAAATAGCATTCAAAAAGAAACAAATAACCCCTAGCGGGAAACTATCCAAATAGTCAAATGTTTTCAAAAATAACAACATGCACCTCTAAAAATATGACAGAACACATCCACACCTTCACCGAGAACGCCCCACACGTCCAAACCTCGATGTACGTTGCTAGGAAACATAAGAATCTCATAAACATAGCGCACACGTAATTTAAGAAAGCCCCGGGCATCCCCCCTAATTAGTCCACAATCCCATGAAGCCATCGACTGGCCTACGTATGTCTCTAAGTGACGCATAACAAACACCCCACAATCAAACTTATTTTTTGTGTCGCGCCATGACATACGGAGTCTCCTACGGATCAAGTGCAACACCTTAACATAGAGGTGTTGAGCCCCAGCATCCTCAAAAAGGACAGATAACAAATCCTTCTACACCAATTGCATAAACAAAACCAAAAGTAAAAAAAATGGCAAAAAGTAAATATTAAATCGATAACATTAAGAGCCAATGAGAAATAATACGAGTGGAACATATACATACCAACACTTCAGGGGTCACCCCATATTTAGCCAAAGATGCCCCGTCCATGGATGAGTTATCTATAATATCAAATCTCAAGCGGCGTACATCAACCGCTATGACATAGTAATGACCATGCTCGAGAATTGGGAATAGAAACTATAGAAAGCCAGGGGTAAAAATATGAATAATTTTAAAAAGAGCCTGAAGATATAACAACACATATGCAGCATTAAAACCCATGAAGGAGTGAATGAAAAATACTTTGTATAGCACCCATGAAGGAGTGAATGAAAAATACTTTGTATAGCAGAAAAACTTACCATGTCAATTTTACCCCACGACTTATATGGAGGTAACTGTAGATCAGCCTCTAACCCAGCCTTGAACCAACCCAACCGTTGCGACCATGAGGATGAAATTTGAACAGCCGAATACAACTACACACACAAAGTAAGACACATGAATTCGGAAGCAGAGGAAAGAATTATGTAAAGTGCCACACCGTGGTTGCAAAGAGAGTACAACGAACCGTGGTTGTGGGTGATGAAAATAACCGTTTTGGAGCGTCAACCGGCTTAGACCTTTCTCGAAAATTTAAAATGCATGCCCAGACATTCAAAACACCCACCAGAACTATATTTCCTTCCAGTAGTGAAACAAGGTCCTCCCTACGAGCGGAGCGACCGCAAAAATTGAATACTTCGACAGTCCTGTAATTAAAAAAAAAATTAAATATGCATACGCATATGCGTAAAAACACGTACGGAATTCATTATAATGCGTAAATGTACATGTCAGCATTTAATGAACTAGCAATCCATTCATAAGCTGCTTGTGACTCAGGATTATGCAAAGGTTGGTTATTAACTGCACGTGCACGCGTGACGGGTGCATACAAATTCAAGTCTATGGTGCGCAATGCACCGACATTAATCGGCCCAGGACGTGAATATTTAGAAGGTGCCGGACAGTGTGGTGGACCAATAGTCGTGCCCAAAGGTGGAGCAAATGGAACAACTTGCTGCAAAAAGAAACAATACAAAATATGAGTAAAAAGTTTACTGGAATAGGTGAAAAGTGAATAATTCACGGATGAATACCTCCTCGGGAGTAGAAAATACATCGTGACCCACATTACTTTCAACCCCACGTGGTCGTTTCAACCCCACCAGTCTGTGATTGTCCTTCCCCGCCGATGAAGCTTTGGGGGCACACGAGAGATGGTGTTTGGTTGCACGCACCTAGAAAACTCGGGCTGATTGAAGAATTAGAATGCAAATGAGGAATGAATAAAAAATAGCAACGAGTTGTATACCTAATAATATGACACACAAGGGATAATTAACAAAGTTTCATCTACGGTACAGAACAATACTTACTGCATCACCAGGGGCAGAACGACAATCCCGAGATGCAAGAATGGGTGAGATTCCATCGTAGTTACGCACAATTGCATCCACCACATCCCAACATTGAGTACACAAGTCTTGCGTCAATCCCAAACTAAATGAAGGTAAGACAGCAACCCCCTAGAGAATGCGGTAAGAAGTTATATAAAATAAAGTGTGTGCGCATGAATAATGACGTCTGTGCGTAAAACCATAAAAACCCCTCATACTAACACATTGAACTGACAGCAAAAGTATTACAGTGAACAACATCCAAACTGATTGTACAAAGAACATAAAAGAGGGCCTTAACAAACACCTAAACGAACTATGCATCAAACCAGTACACAATGATGCCAGCAAAACGCCCCTACAAAATGCGTAACTAGTATGATCGGGGAACAAAATATTTACATACACCAACACAAAGGACCCCCCGATGGGTCTGGCAAAGAACCCTCTTTCTTTTGATGCGCAACAGTAGCCACCTCATCACAACCTTGGGTCTCAACGCTCGGGGATTGATTGATTTTGGGAGATTCTTGAACCGCGGTCTGTTGCTGTACAGCCAAAACCACTGCATCAACAATCTGTAAATTCTCCGAATTGTTCCACTGCATACGACGATAATAAAATACCAACAATAAAATACCATTGCATACAACACCACTAAAAAAAACGAAAATGGAACTATGAATGCTAGAGCACAGACCGCAGAAATAGAACGCACAAACATAAAATAACGAGAAAATAAAGGAGACTAATACATGCACAAGCTGTGACACATGAATGCACGAACTGATATATGGTATAAATTACAAAAAGAAAAGAATAATATTCCATAATATAAACAACATAAGGAGAATACAAATAACGTGCAACGATAATAAAATACCAACAAGAATAGTAACATACGACACCACTAGAAAAAAATTTGCTAGCATTTATAAAAAAGAAACTAAAAACAACAATAAAGTACCACTGCATAGTCAAATACACGACCCCAAATGAAAAATGAAAATAGCCTAAACGGCTTTCAATAATAAATACCTGAGGCCGGATAGAAGTAGATGGATTAGTACGGTCAACGGACGACACATAAGGCCGGACCACCTCCCCCCGACCAAAGCCTCCATCTGTCATCTCCGACAACTCCCAGGCCCTAAGATTACTTGTTTCCCAGCCTCTGAAAGAAGGGAAAGCACGAGGAACACTGATGGCTGCATGCACCACCCTGTCCACATATAGGAACTACAACTTGACAACACAAGTAATCCACACACAAAAAAAAAAAAAAAAACAAAATAAACAAGCATATAAACCCCACAAAGTGCATAATGTAATAACATACCACCAAAAGCAGAACAGGCCCCGCAAATGGCTGAGACGGGGCAGTAATCCAGTTGGCGTGGCGCTCCACCAAACACTCGAGGACGAACTTACACCAATTCAGATTCCTAATCTGATCGACGTCCTCAAAATGGTGAAAAACCAATTGGTTAGCATACCCATTAGACATAGGGGACCCAAAGATACAAATTGCCAACACGGAAAAGTGGCGTTTAAACCACACAGCACCCTCCAAAAGAGAACGCAACTTCGTACCAATCATAGCCAATGTGACCGTATGCTTCGTCTCCTCAAATTTGGCCCACCATTTTTTCAAAATATCACTAACGTCGTCCTTGTTTCTTTTGGTAATCACCACATCACCACGAGGCAAACCCAAAGCGGAATGCACATCTTGCTCCGTAACCGAGATTCTAGCCCCATTCTCCAAACGCACGCACATCTCCACGGGGTCAAAATTCTTCAGCAACCAAAAACCCAAGTGCTTTGGGATATCATGTACCTGAAGATACAATAAATCCCCTAAGCCAAAATCAACAATGGCTTTGCGCTGGCACGCACTAAAATGCTCGAATTGTGCTACTAAGTGCTTCGGAGATGCACGAGTCTTCAAACGTGGAAAGATAACGGAATCATCACCCTCTAACCCATTTTGGGGATCAACCGCCTCTGACACACCTTGAGCAGGAATAGGCATAGCGACAGGAGGGGCCGAAGGATCTACTCCACCAGCATGCAAGGCTGAAACAGGGGGGTCAACAAAGTGATCAGAATTGTCCCCTACAACAAAATAGCAAGCTTATTGCACACACAGGCAAAAAGATATGTACACACAAACACACACAGACTAATAAAAATATAAAAATAAAAATAAACAAATAAGAGCAAAAAACACTTAGAAACAAACATCAATTTATTTTTAAATGTGAGAAAAAAATTATGTTAGAACACTGAATATCACAAAACGCACAAGCCATAACTCTGCCCCGCACACCACTAAAGAAACACCAGCGAACAAACACCATCGCAAACACAGGACATGAAATGAATATAATACCATCAAAACCACTTTTTAAAAAATGACAGATTTTTTAAATAACTAGTAATTATTATGCAATACGCACATGCCCAACCAAAGACATGCACAAGCCCAAATAAATATATTTAATAAAAACATGTTAAATGTACCAAAATATAGACCAAAAATGACAGATTTTTTGAATAACTAGTAATTATTAAAAAGAAATCATAAAAAACCAAAAATTTAAATTCCAAATTACGTACAACCAACATATTTAATTTGTACAACTAAAAGGAACAAAATTTGTACCTAAAACTGATTAATAGAGAATACATCATCAATAAACCAACACAACCCCACACATACAAACCCAAAGCCAATGTACAAACATAAAAAAAAATTCCCTCGTAAATTTTATTATACTACTTAATTTATCAAACACTAGAAATAACATTGTAACGATAACATTATGCAATACGCAATAGCCCAACCAAAGACGTGCACACCCAAATAAATATACTTAATACAAACATGTTAATGGTACAAAATGTAGACAAAAAATGGCAGATTTTTTTAATAACTAGTAATTATTAAGAAGAAATCATAAAAAACCAAAAATTTAAATTGAAAATAACGTACAGCAAATATATTTAATTTTTACAACTAAAAAAAAAAAAGGAACAAAATTTGTACATAAAAACTGATTAATAGAGAAACCAATAAAACCTGACACATAGAAACCCAAAGCCAATGTACAGACATAAAAACAAATTTCCTCATAAATTTTATTCTACTACTTAATTTATCAAACACTAGAAATAACATTGTAACGATAACATTATGCAATACGCACAAGCCCAACCAAAGACATGCACACCCAAATAAATATATTTAATAAAAATATTTTAAAGGTACCAAAATGTAGACCAAAAATGACATATTTTTTTAATAACTAGTAATTATTAAGAAGAAATCATAAAAAATCAAAAATTTAAATTAAAAATAACATTCAACCAATATATTAAATTTCTACAACTAAAAGGAACAACATTTGTACCTAAAAACTGATTTTTTATTCATCTACACATTTTGTAGTAGACGTTTTTAACTAAATTTAATTTATACAGACTACTTCAAATGGACATCTTCCTAAGGCTAAGACTACTACGACTCGTCCAACAAAAAAAAAAAAAACAAATCAAACGAAACATAACTGATAATTAAACAAGCACATAACAACTAACTAATTCTGAGACTGTTTTCAAACCAATATCACAAACATGCAAACACCATACAAATCACTCGCACAGAGGGCCAATGTGACACCCCGAAATCCAAATTCATTTAAAGGATTAATTAAGTAATTAATCCTATTTCAATTTATAATTTAATTCCTTAAATTCCTGAAATTTAATAGTTGGGGACTAGTAATTGACTAGTCAACCCCAAAGTCAAAGTTGTACATTGAGCTTTGTAAGGAGTTCCCTTGTTCCTTACACTTCCTTATGTTAGTAAGGGTATTCTTAACCTTTCACTTGTTGTTGTATTGTAACCTAACCTAGTAGACCACCTTCATTTTCTCCTTACACTTTTCTAAAAATCTAGCTCCACCCTCTCTCTAAAAGGTGACTACCTTTTCTTCCAAGCAAAGTTGGAACCTTGCCAAAACTTCAAGTGTTGCTTCCAAGATTCAACCTTTCTTATATTTGGACATCTGGGAGGGTAAGATCTAAGTTCATCTTGTGTTTTTGGTTTTATCTAAGGTGTCTTTTCTTAAAGATAGGATCTTTATGATCTTTTGGTATGTTCTTGAAGTGGGTTTGGAAGGTGAGCCTTGTGAGGAGCTTGTTGAGGTGTAAAGTGATGTTTTTAGGGTGTGTTTGGAAACCTGGAAAATGAGTTCTGGAAATCATTTTCCAAGTTTCCAGTGTTTGGATGTGCCTGGAAAATCAAGTCAACGGAAATCATTTTCCGTTGACTTTGGAAAATAGGCTTGTTTTGGAGGAAAATGACTTCCCCTTTTTTTGGGGGGAAGTCATTTTCCAACTTTTACACCAACATCACACCACCACCAACATCATCAACACCATACCACCATCACCACCACTATTGCCGCCGCCATCACCACTATACCCCCGCCACCATCACACCAGCACCACAACCACCACCAACACCGCAACCACTACCACCACCACCACCACCACCATACCACCGCCACCATTGCCGCCGCCACCACCACCACATACCACCGCCACCACACCACCACCTTCACACCACCGCCGCCGCCACCACCACCATACACCGCAACCACCGTCGCCGCCACCACCACCACCACCACCGCAACCACGCGACCACTGCCACCACCGTCATACTACCACCACCATCACACCAACACCACTACCTCGCCGCCACCACCAGCATACTACTGCAACCACCGTCGCCGCTGCCACCACCATACCACCGCAACCACCGCCACCACCATCACACCGCCGCCGCCACCACCACCACGACCATACCACCGCAACCACCATCATCGCCACCACCACCATACCACTGCCACCACACCACCACCGTCATACCACCACCAATTATTATTATTATTATTATTATTATTATTATTATTATTATTATTATTATTGTTGTTATTATTATTATTATTATTATTATTATTATTATTATTATTATTATTATTATTATTATTATTATTATTATATAACGAATAAAACCACTACCACTACACCACCACCACCACCATAATATTTTTGATATATTATTAGTTTTTTTTTTTAAAAAAACTTAGCTATTTTTTATTATATATAAATTAATATTATATTATTTTATATTATTATACATGTTGTAATATTCTAAATAAAATAATTAAAATGTTTAATTATACAATTCTACTCATTTTCCAGAAAATGAACCAAACACAGAAAAACAGTTTTCCATAATGCAACCAAACACTGGAAAGGAAAATGTTTTCCGGAAAATGACTCATTTTCCAGAAAACATTTTCCAGAAGTCATTTTCCTGCTTTCCAAACGGACCCTTAGTCTACAAGAGGTAACCCATGCTCTACAAAATCTATTTTGCTTCCCTATATGAATATTTCTTGGATTCTACTTGTGTTTTGTTATGAAATGTGAGTGTTGATGCATTGTCTTGTGAAAATGCATATCTAGAGCTTGTTATTAGGGTTCTTGTGTGCCATTGCTTGGCGTTTCCTTTGATTCAAGTCATTTTGTTGTATTGGATGAGATTTGGCATGTGTTGGACTTGAATTTGAGTTTGGAGATGAAAATCCGCGAAGTGTTGTATTGTGGTACAGGGATGTTCCCGCGGGCGGAACAGCGGGTAGGGGATCCACCCGTCGCCCACCCGCGGGTTACATGGTGCTTGTGGGTAATGTACCCGCGGTTCCTGGGTCCACCCGTGGGGTACATATGGTGGTTGTTTGGGGATTTGTTCCCCGTGATTCTTTTGACTCGATATTTGGTCTTTGGACTTCCCGATGTTCTTTTGTGGAACTATTTGAGTGTCTTCTTGATGTATCGTATGTCTAGAACTATATGATAGGAATCCATGTAGGTTTTGGTGTCTTGAATCGTGCTAAGTGTTCAACATTGTGTTTCGTTAAACCATGATGAGTCTTGTGTGTTCTTCAGAACTGCGTTTGGTTTACCCGTTTGATAAGCATGCTAGTTCGGTGTTTAAATGCTAGCGTGTGTGTTGTTTGTACCTTCTGTTGGTTGATGATAACTTGTGTTATTCATCGTTGTTGGTGTTGGGCTATGACCCATTCCTTGATTGAGTATGGTTTCATATCTTCGTTGTGATCCGTTGATTGATTCCTGTTGTGGTGTGATGTGTGTGTGGCTTTACTTGGATTGCACGATTAGTGGTATGGGACACTAGTCACCAAGGTATTGCAGCGGTCCTCGGGGTGGCCGTGACGTGATTATGGAGTTGTGACCTTTGTGTAAGGTTCACGTATTTCTTGGGAGGCATGTGTTGCCGTGTGTGTGTACGGTACCCTCGTGTATTATGAAATTGGTGGTTTTGTTGGAGGGACTGTTGGAGGGGGAACGACGGTTCCCGGGGGAATAAGGTTGGACCTGGTGTACAGTGGTCCTGGAGGTAAAGGTTGGAACTAGATATAAGGTTGGGGGTAGCCATAAAGTTGGAACCGGGCATAAGGAAGGCATATCAACTCGTGATGAGTGATGTCACGAGGGCTTGTGCAGTCGTGGTTATGTGTTCTCTTATTGTGACGTGTGTAGACACAAAGGCATGTGTTGTCGTTGGTCTTATCTTTATCCTTTTGAGTTGTTGTTATCCTTTGTGGTCTTGGGATGTGTTCCCGTGTTGTTATTGAGAGTGGTGAGTCTTGTGTTGACTATTACTCTTGGTTTTGTACTTATATATATGTATTCCGTTTTGAAAATGGCTTTACAAACTTATACCTTATCTATGTATGATATTTCACATGTATTGGTGGGTTACCAGCATTATTCGCTGACCGGGCGTCGTCCCATGTTTTATTGTGTTCTTTCAGGTGATGTCTAGACATGTGCGCGGTCTAGTGCTTGCTAGAGTAGCTTCTCCCTCTTGTTTTGTGGCATGTGTGTCAGTTTAGTTGTAGCCCTTTCTGAGACTATGGATTAGATGTAAACATTGTAGATGTTGCCGTAGCGTTCATCCTTTTGGTGAACGTGGCATAACACCCCGTGATTTGGATTATGTTTATCTAGTTATCTTTTAGTCTTCCGTTGTGTCTGTTGTTTAGTTCTGTTATCGGCATGTTTAAGGCTTTAAAATAGCTTGTTTTTAGGGGGTGTTACAGCCAAAACCCATAACATCCTACTTCATTTAGGAATGAAGCCACCCACGTTAAACAAACCCGAAAGAAAACCCTAATATTCCAAAAAAAAACAAAAACAAAAAAAAATTAATAATAACGTCATCCAATATTCTCCAAAAGGAAAAAAAAAAAACCCTAATCGAAATCCCACCTCCCAGGAACACCCCCGCCAGCGCGCCGACAGCCCCATCTCCGAACAACGCCACCTGCACTACCACCAACTCAACACCACCGCCAACGACCACCACCTTATATATATATATATATATATATATATATATATATATATATATATATATATATATATATATATATATATATATATATGTATACAATCAACCTATTAATATTGGAAGACCCAACAGCTTCTTCCAATCGATCATTTCTGGGTCCAGTGGAATTCATAGGTATAGGAAGAAACCCTGTCAAATATAGGTTTTTTTTTCTTTCGACCAAATGTATACATATACATACATATATATATATATACATATATATATATATATATATATATATATACATATATATATATATGTATATATATATATATGTATATATATATATATGTATATATGTATATATGTATATATATATATATATATGTATATATATATATATATGTATATATATATATATATATATATATATACATATATATATATATGTATATATGTATATATATATATATGTATGTATGTATATATATATATATGTATATATATATATATAGCAGAATTCAGGTGCGGCTGAGCCTTAACGTGCGGTCAGTGTTGTAACACCCTGTAATACCCCCCCTCCCCCTCCTCCCCCGGTTTTACCAAAATTTAAAAGCTTAAATAAGAGATAAACAGTTTAAACATTAATCATTAAACAAGCGGAAGCTAATTTCTTAAACTGGGAAAGTGCTATCCCACACCCATAAATCTACAGGTGCACAGGCTAAGTCTAACAGAACATCCATAACAACGTCAAAGTCTAGGGCGAACAGGCCAACAGTTTAATCTAAAAGGGAAGGCATGAACTACGCTATCTAGATCCACTAACACGCTCTCTAAGCTACTCATAACCTGAAAAAAAAAACATAGGGATAACACCCGTCAACGAGAGATGCTGGTAACCCACCAATACGCGTTAAGTAACATGTTATATAGATATATTCAAAACCATTTGAGACAAAGGAATACAGTATATATCATTTCAAAGTAACGAGAGGGAAACATCAAGGGACACAATACCATGCTCTCAACAAAAGACCAATCATCAACCACAATACACAAGTCAACAAATACCACAAGCAACATTCTCAACAATAGACACAACCTACCATCTTAATGGTAGAGTTCTCGATACACATGCTCATAAGCAATAAACACAACAATCACATAATGACAAGTTTCACATTCCAACCTTATACCTCAGTACCACCCTTATGGCTACCCACGGCCTTATCTCAGTTCCAACCGGCCTGTACCTCCGAGTGCCACCATGTACTTATGAGTCCAACCTTATCCCTCCTAGGACCGCCCACCCCCCCCCCCCCCCGCCAAACTGCCACCAAACAATACCGCTGAACTCTTAGTACACGAAGGTACCATTAAATATCATCGTCACATACCGCCGAATTCATGAGCAAAGCTCAAGTCACATCACCACCAATTTCATTCATAATCACACATAGTCATCACCAAGAGGATTGAGACTCATCAATAGCCCAATCAAGCATCAACAATCAACAAGGGTACAACAATTGTACGAGATCACATCATAGGAATCAATCAAGAGGTTTCAAGGATAGACATAAAACAATACTCAACAAAAACAATGGACTTCAATCCAATATCAACATGATTGGCAAGACAAGTTGCCAATCCTCAAAGGAATGGACAAACAACACATACTAGCATCAACAACAACATAACTAGCATGCTTATCATACGGATGAACCAAAATGGTTCCAACGACCCTCAAAGACTCACATAAATCCAACGAATCACAAAGTTGGACCATAAGCACGATTCAAGACACCAAATCCTAACATGGATACTTATGACATCGTTCTAGACATACGAAACATCAAGGAGACACACAAAAGCTCAACAATCCAACAAAAAGAGGTCAAAACATGACATACCAAAGAATGGAACCACGGGAAAACAACACCCAACATTCCACCATCAGTGTACCCCGCGGGTGGAACCGCGAGTGGGTCCCTACCCGCGGTACCCCCCGCCGGGTACACACTTGCCACCCGCGGGTGGGGCGGCGGGTGGACATCCCCCGCCGTTCCGCCCGTGGGGAACACCCCTGAACCACAATAATTCCCTTCGGGGAATTTCATCTCCAAGGTCAAGTTCAAGTCCAAAACACCCCAAATCTCACACACAATAAGGAAATGACTTGAACCCAAGAATAGATTAAAGAATAACATTCAAGAAACCTATATACAAGCTTTAAACATGCATCATCACAAGACCATGCATCAAATCTCACATTTACACCAAGAATCATCAATAGAAGTCAAGAATCATAAATAGCAAGTAGAAAATAGGTTTTGTATAGCATGGGTTACCTCCTTTGTTTAAGCATCCAAAAACAATGCCAATCTTAGGCTAGGCTCAACTCATAAGCCAATCTATCAAAACAGAATCCTGCGAATCAAATCGATCTTTCACTTTAATAACAAGAGATGAAAACTAAACTAACTTAAATCCTTCCTAGGATTTAAACCCTAGCTAAGCAGCTAATTAAACATCACCTTACCACTAAGCTAAGCACCCTGTTGTTAAACTAATCACAATATAATCAAACTAATAACTAAGCTACTAGCCAAGCTCATATAACAAAACTACTAATTAAAAAGTAAGGAGGGGTTTGAACCTTAGCCACTCATCATACTAAACACATCTCATACCACCAAGCTAATTAACCTTTTAATTACTTAATCAATAATAAGCTATTTTTTTATTTATTAAGGAGGGAAAAACCCAAAATAGAAGCAAATACAAATCAGGGCGTGTTATACATAAAGCGCCAGCATGGAATGGCATCAATGTCATCCTGCAAAGCTCCTAGAACTAGTGTGGGCGGGTCAGAAAAAGAGTGAAAGCTAGAAGGAAAGCATTTGGAAAGATCGGCGAGAGAGTCCGCGACTCGGTTGGCTTCGCGGGCAATGGCTTTGACGCACCAGGTTTCAAAGGGACGTAACTCCTTCTTGCATGCTTCTAGGATATTATGGGCAGCAATGAAGCGGAGCGATGACGAGTTGATATAATTGACAACCTCAGCGGAGTCGCATTCTAGAATAATTCTTCTGAAATTCATGGAGGCTGCAAGTTGGATCCCTTTTAAGGTCGCCCAAGCTTCAGCTTTGAAGGGGGTGCAGTAACCAATAGAGTGTACAAAACCTGCAGCCAGTTGTCGTCAGAGTCTCGAATTACTCCGCCACAGTTTGCCTTGCTTGTGTTCTGACATACAGCTCCATCTACATTGATTTTGACGAAGCCGATCTGGGGTTTGGACCAGCAGACCTTCAACCAGGCGGGCTCCTTGGACCGGAGGGAGCCATTGGCCCTAGAGAATGCGATGTTGAAGCCATTTACCTGAGATATGATCCAGGTGATTTTCGCTTGGAGAGGTTTGAATGTGTTGGTGAAGATAGCTTCGTTTCTCCGCTTCCAAATCCACCACAAGGCTGTAGCGAAGGTAATAATGTCGTTGCAGGGTCTTCTGGAATTACCTTTATTGATTAAGCATGCGTTGAACCAGTTTGAGAATGTGGTTGAAGTGATCTTTTCGTAATCTTTAGGGAGGATTAGCCTCCAAACTTCAGCAGCTAGGGGACATTTGCGCAGGGCGTGATCAATATCCTCGGTAGTGTTTGGACAAAACCAACATTTGTCGCAGTCGATCATACCTCTTCTTAATCTGTTACTATTGGTCATAATCCTGCCATGGGCGACAATCCAGAGAAAGGATCGAACTCGGCTTGGTACTTTGATCTTCCATATGCTATTCTATTTAGTGGCTTCAAGAGGTTCATCAAAATTCGTTGATACCTCATTGCCGTGGTAACACAGAACATACCAGATAATTCATATTTCCAACTTAAGAAGTCTACAGCTTCTGGATCGTCGATAATGATAAATGCCGTGAGTTTACTCAGGATATTTTCTGGTAGGAGGTGGCTTAGGTTCTCCCACTTCCGACCTGAGTCTGAGGACCAGTAGCTAGAAACTGTCCTGAAGAGGTCCAGCGGTGGAACCGAATTAGTGCTCACAGCCAGAAGAGGTTTCTTTTCCAGCCAGCAGTCATGCTAAAAAAGAGTTCCATTGTCGTTGCGCACCTGCATCTTTCTTCCTTCATGGAGGATCGGGATTGTTTTGATGATGCCTCTCCATAAGTTGGACATATTTGATTTCGAGACCCAGGAGTATAGATCAGTAGGTGTGAAGGAGTACTTGGCTTTGAGTAGACGAGCCCAGAGGCTATCATCGTCCTGCAATAGTCTCCAGCCTAGCTTTGCGAAGAAAGCGAGGTTCATGGGTTCCAATTTCCTTAAGCCGAGTCCTCCGGATTCCTTGGATTTTGTAATCGTATCCCAATTGATTAGATGACATTTCTTTCTGCAATTGTCGGTTCCCCACAGGAAATCTCTTATTATCCTTTCGATTGATAATAAAACACCTGCCGGCATGAGAGTAGGTTGCATGGTGTAGTAGGGGATGGAAGAAAGGACTGATTGGGCTAGTACTTGCCTTCCCACAAAGGATAGAGTTTTGGCTTTCCATCCCGTGAGCTTTGTTTGGATACGCTCGATGATGTCTGAGAATGATGCTTTGTTCAACCTGCCGTGGACGGAAGGGATGCCTAAATATTTTCCCAGATCCTGTAGCTTCTGAATTCCTGTAGCATTAGTAATCTCCTGTTATAAAATTGGTGAGGTGTTTTTGGAGAAGAATAGAGATGACTTCTGAAGATTGACTTTCTGTCCAGATTGGGAGCAAAAGCGATCAAGACATTCCTTCATTACTAGAGCTTGTTCCACAGTGGCTTCACCATAAAGGACGAGGTCGTCTGCAAAAAATAAGTGGGTAATATGAGGAGCATGTCTGGAAACCTTAATACCTTTCCATCGATTCAATCTAGCTGCTTCATCAATTAAATGACTAAGCATTTCAATACATAAGACAAAGAGGAAGGATGAGAGGGGATCTCCCTGGCGAATTCCTCTCCCTGCCCGAAACCAATCTGATTTCATTCCATTCCATAGGACTGCTAATCTGGGTGATGAAATGCATTCGTGTATATTCCTCATCCATCTTTCGTCAAATCCGATGTTGAGGAGAACCTTGTCGATGAAAGACCATGAGAGCCTGTCATAGGCTTTTTCTAGATCCACCTTCATTATGAACCATCCGGATTTTCCTTTCTTTAATCTCATCGAGTGAAGCACCTCTTGGTAAATGATAATGTTATCAACAATCGATCTCCCTGGGACGAAGCTTGCTTGATGGTTTCCAATCACCTTTCTTACAACCAATTGAAGTCTGGAGGCCATAGATTTTGTAATAATTTTGTACAGGACGTTGCATAATACTATCGGTCTGAATTGCTTAATTGTTTCGGGTTGGACACCTTTGGGATAAGGGAGATTTGAGTATCGTTGCAGCCTAATGGGAGTTTTCCATTGGTAATGAAATCTTGAACAAACTTGATCACGCAGCTTCCCACCGTACTCCAAGTTTTTTGGAAAAAACCAGCACTAAAGTCGTCGGGTCCAGGTGCTTTGCAAGGAGCCATATCCCTTACTGCTTGCTTGATCTCATCCGAGCTAAAGGGTGTGTTGATTAATCTCCAGTCTTCATATGAGAGTAGTGGAAAAGAGCCACTCAATTGACCAGTGTTCTGCGTGGTGATTTCCTCGGTGTAAAGTTCTCTAAAGAAATTACGTACATGGGTGCTTAGCTCATTTTCATCCGTGATCCAACTACCATCACTCTTTTTTAGGGTCGTGAACCTGCAATTACACTTTTTAGTATCTGTTGCAAGGTGATAATAGCGAGTGTTGAGGTCTCCAGATGTGATCCAGTTTTCCCTTGATCTTTGAAAACACAACAACTCCTCTTGATAAAGTGTTTCCTCGAGCTCTGTTCGCAGCGTTCTCTCTAATTTGATCAGGTTAGGTAAGGGGCTTTGGGTTAGTAGCCTTTGGACTCCTCCTAGTCTAGCCAGTAGGCAATTTTTGCAGTGAAAGATGTTTCCGAACGTATGTCTGTTCCATGATGATAGAGATTCGGCTAGAAGTTCCAAGTTGTGTAGTGTGGCTCTATTGACGTCCCAAACTTGATGCACGAGGGGCTGAAAAGTAGGGTGAGTGGTCCAAGCAAAATTGAATCTAAAGGATTTATTAACCACCTCGTTTACCTGCTGATTTACCTTAATAAGGAGGGGATAATGGTCCGACCCCAAAATTGGAAGATGGCTAATAGATGTGTCTGGAAATCTAAGTTTCCAAGCTGCCGGAAAACACCTCACCTCACGAAAGCCAAATCAACTGCCGGGGAGATGAGCCACTGTCGTTCAGAAGCTTCGACGAAGACTCAAATAACGCCGGAGGACCTCCCAACGCCACCACACCGCATCGCCGGAAAAAGGAGAGTAGCTGCCAGTTGCGTCATGAAGAGGGTTCCAGTTGGTGGTAACATGGGAGCTTCACCACCCGCTGCCACCAAGGTTGCTGGAAAAACCGAGAAGGAGTGAAGAAGCTGGAGTTGCTGCCGTCTGCCGTCCACCGAACCCGCCGTCGAAACCCGCCAAAGCTACAACTTGCCGGAGCTTCACCGTTCACCGGAGGAAATGCTAATCGCCGTAGATGTCACCCCGTTAGCCTGCTTGCTGCCTTTGCCGAAGAAGGACCCAAAACCGCCGCTGCTGGGCTACAATCTCTGTCGCTGCTTCGTTGGGAAGGTCGGACAGAAGAGAAGAGGATGAGGAGCTCGCTGGCAGCTACTCGCTGTCGCTGGTTTTCATGCAGCTACGATGGAGAGGAGAGAACGAAGGAGTTGGTTGCCACCCTTGAGGCTAAACCGAGAGAGAATCGGAGAAGACAAAGGATGAGGCAGAGGTTGTTTGGCTGCTCACTAACAAAACATCTACACAAATATTAGGAATATAGAAAGATAGAGTTTCCAAAATTGGATCAAGGCTAAACATAGAAGGTTCGGTTTAGGTTAGGTTTTTGGGCTTAGATAGTTGGGTCAAGACTATTAGGAAATACACTTGCGCTCAAGAATGATTACTAGACTTTTAGGAATTAAAACCATTTTGGGCCCAACACTGATTAATAGGTTCTTAGGAATTAAAACCATTTTGGGCTTAGAATATTTGGGTACAAAATATTGGCTCATACTACTAAATGGACTCGAGCCCGTTTTCAAAGTAATTAGGTATATACATACATATAAATATTTTTAATAAAATATTTAATATCGGGACCATAGTTTATTTTAGGAAAATACAGGGTGTCACACACCCCGTGTTACACCCTTTAAACTCGGATTAATTATTTAATTAATTCCGTTAAAAAATAGTTAAAAGGATTTAATTTAGGCAGGATCCCCTAATTAATTAATGTGGTCCATGGAGAATCGTGGACACTTGTATATATTAAAGCCTTAAAGCCCGTTAGAATAAAGAAGTTGGGGCCAATATTAATCAGATTCTAATTAGGAGTGCTAAACCTATATAAAAGGAATTAGAAAGCCTTTAGAACCCTTTCCCTCCCATCTCCTTCTCCATCACTCGAAAATCCCCTCCCGGGATTCAGACAAAGAATTCCCCGTCACCAAGCCTATGAAAGATTGATAGGAAGAGGACCTTGAGGAAAGATCCTAGAAGTCGTAAGAAATTTAATTAAAGCTACGAGGTAACCCATGTCTTACAAAACCTATTTTCCTTGCTATCTTTTATTGATTGGCTCCTTTGAATGATTGTATGTGTGATTTTATGATTATGCCTTAATAGAGCTTGACTTAGGGTTCATATTGTGGTTTCTTGACGATCTTGATGATCTTGATATTCGTAAGTATTTATATGCATGATTCTTGCGTTTAAATATGTTTAGAGCTTGACTTTAGGGTTTTATATGATGGGTTCTTGATGTTCTTGAGGTTTTTTATGCTCTTGAACAATTATGTGTTTATCCTTGAGTCTTGGCATGTTTAGAGTTTGCGTTTAGGGTTCAATTCTGTTGTTTCTTGGCTTATTCTGTGTGTTCAAGTCCCTATTGTTGTTGATATGTGCTTGGGCGTGGTTGGACTTGATTTTTGGTAAAATTGAGGAATTCCCGGGATGGGAAAAATGCCAAGAAACATGTGTTCCAGCGGGTAGTCGGTGGGGGGACGAATCCCCACTCGACCACCCGCCAGGACAAGGCCACTGTTCCAGCGGGTGGCGGCATGTGGACGACCACCCGCCGAAATACCCGCTAAAACGGGGCAGTCTGCCAGCGGGCAGTCCGGTGGGAGGTTGTCCTCCCGCCGTAGCGCCCACTGGTACGGGCGGTGGGATGTTTTGTTGGTCTCCGTTGGCCGTTTCCCCGTGCCCCGATGTACCCTGTTTGATGTTTATGAGTCTAGTACGATGTCCTAAGTACTGTATTGTGAAGTTCTGAGTCGTGTCTATGCATGTGGCCTAAACTTGTATCGTGTGGTGTCAAAGTATGGTCTATAGTGGTCTTTATGAGTCTTGTGGTCGCCTTGATGTTACTTATTGTTGAGAGTCAATATGCATGATGTGCCCTTCCCTTGATTACCCCTTTATGAGTCTTGTGGTCGCCTTGCGGTACCTTTGTTATTTAATGGCACCGCGGGTGCTGAGAGATTGGTGGTTTTGTTGGCCGTTATGTAGGCGGGGAGCATGCAGTGCTCCGGAGGGATAAGGATGATGGTGTGTAGGGTGGCCTAGAGGTACAAGTTGGAACTGATATAAGGTTGGAGAGGCGTAAAGGTTGGAACTTGTATAAGGTTGGAACATGGACATGTCTTGTTATGTGATCTTGTTGTTATCTGTTTTTGTTGTCTTGTCTTATGGTTATAATTTCATGTTTGTATCGTAATGTTGTCTTGTCGTGTCGGTCTTAATGGTCTGTCGTCAGTCCTTATCCTGATTTGAAAGCTAGAATTGTTTAGCGCTCTATTTATGTATTCCCAAGTCCCAAAATGGTTTTCCTATACTTATACTTATTGTACTCAATGGGTGGGAGTAGGTTACTTAGCATTATTCGCTAACTGTTGCTACACGGCATGTTTTTCAGGTACTGATTAGTTGGCTCGTGAGCGCGCTAGTCGGAGCTGCGGTTCCTAGTTGGATAGTAGATAGCCTTAGCTAGACGGCCTGTGAGCCATGTATCTAGATAATGATTATGATTTATACTTTGTTTAGTTAAGTTTTAGCATATGCATCTAGGTTCTCAAACTTAGATGTGGCATAGCATCCCAACACTTATGTTTAGCTTCCGCCTGTTTGGGAAATTAATGATAGACTGGCTCTTATTTTGTAAGCTTTAATGGTTTTAAATTATGCTGAAATTCGGGGGTATTACAGTTGGTATCAGAGCCTAAGTTCGACCCTAGGTTAATTCCTTTAGGATAAGACTTTAAGATATTAAGCTTGAATTCTTGGTGTTTAAGTACTTAGGACGTAAGAATCTTAGGACGCGCAGTGAGATTGTGAGTTTATTTACCACTTTCTGTTAAAGTTTTCCTACGCTAGCACTCTGCCTAATTTTTATTCTCGTAATTAAGACTCCAGGTAAGGGTGCCTACTCCTAACCCACATCTATAACCGATGTTAACCCTGTAGAATCTAGGATGGCACCACCGAAAAACCATGCAAGGATCCCTGAGATGCCGACTAACGAACAGTTGGCTCAGAACTTGCATAAGTTAACTCGATCGCCCAGGCACTGAGTGACAACCTCCGTAACAACAACAACCGTCCTCCATCGAATGGAAACCACGATGTAGCTCGCCAAGTGTCAAACCATCATCCCCCTATCTTCACTGGGGAAGAAGATCCTGCAATACTCGAGGAATGGATCCGGGCGTTAGATAAGATCTTTGGAGTAGTGGGTTGCCCGAAAGAGCATCAAGTCGAGTTAGCAACCTTCTACTTTGGGCACGAGGCCGATTTATGGTGGATCCATGAGGGACGGGCTTGTAGGCAAGAGCGGGTTTCAACTGAGAAGCCCTAAAGACCAAACTAAGAGTTCCTTCACTTACAACAGGAATTCGCCACGGTGGTAGAATACCACAAGAGATTCCTGGAACTGGCTCGTTTCGCTCACGTGTTGGTCCCTACAGAGGAGACCAAGGTGGAGAAATTCATTGCGGGACTCAACTTTGAGGCTAGAAAGGCCTTAACTGTGAGCAAACCAAGAACCCTCAATGAAGCCTACAACAGTGCCGCCGACCTTTACCGGGTTCAACTGTTGCAACGAGGAGAACAAGTTAAGAGAAGGAATGACGGGAACGGAGGCCCTAACTTAAAAAGGCCAAGGAATGACTCCAACGCTAAGGCGACTAACCCACAGGCACACGGACCGCCTAGGGGAAACAACGAAACCGAAGGGAGACAAATCCTTCGTAGAAGATGTGGAAAGGACCATCGGGGCAAGGATTGCCAGGCAAACGCCTTACAATGCTTCAACTGTAGGGAAAGATGCCACAAAGCCTTCTAGTGTGACCAACCCGCACGAGTAAGGACACCACCCACAGGGCAATAAGAAAATATGAATAACCGAGGGGGCTATGAAGCGCCTAGGAAAGTGTTCATCATGAGTCGCACTCAAACCGAAGCAGGAACCGAAACCAAAGCCCAGAACGGCATCGAAGCCGTAGCCATAGGGGACGAGGACCCTACAGACCAATTGGAAGAAAATCCTGGAGAAGAATACTGCTTAGAATAAAAAGATAAACCTCTTTAACCCATCCTCGTTGCCGTAGAACTGTTACCTTGTGTAGTTGTTTGAATCTCCTTATTTTGGATAGAGTTAATTGGTGAATTTGTTTGGATTAATTCCCTGTTGCCACCGCGCCGCCCCGTCCCGCCAAACCACCGAAGGACTCCACCTCCGGCAGGTTGTCGCCGGAAAAACCAAGCCCCAAATGCAGACACACTCTAAAATTCCTACAATGCCGAGAAGACCCGATAACGCCCGAAAACCGGAATGGAATAACGCCGACTATACAGTGTTGGAAGGTAAAGCACTCGAACCCGATCAATTCTCTAAAGAATTGATTGATATGCTTAAATTCCAAGGCTTGTTGGGGATGTATTTGGATATAAAATGCGATACGTACCCCGAGTTGGTAAAGAAATTCTACCACCATATGGTAGCCACCAAAAACGGGGACAAGGTGGAAATCACCTCCATAAATCCACCATACACTATTCGAAAATGCACTAGAATGAAATGCACAAATGCACTACAAAATGCACCACACACTAAAAAAATGCACCGCACTTAATGGTGCATTTTAGAACACTTTTTGGCGCATTTATGCATACCTAATGGTGCATGACCGCACGACTACACGAGAAGCACTATTTGCATTGGAACCTGGCCCTATATATATATATATATATATATATATATATATATAGGCGGGTTCAGGTGCGACAGTGTCTTACGGTGCGGTTATTTCTTACGGTGCGGCAACACCAATAGTTCACCAAATATGCACCATCAACATTAGGAAATACACCACACAAAACAGAGTAAACAGAGCCCTGCATCACCAAACACACACCATTAGGTGTGAGTAAAAACACCATACACTGTTCGGAAATACACCATTGGGGGTGGTGAGTTATATGGTGTGTTTTTTTGAGTCTGTGGTGTAATTTGTGATGTTTTATTACATTTCATTGGGGTGTGTTTTTATTACACTGTTGGTGCATATTGTTAACACTGTTGGTGTATTCTGGAATTTGACCGCACCGCCGCACCGTAAGACCCCGCCGCATATGAGCGCTCTTCTATATATATATATATATATATATATATATATATATATATATATATATATATATATATATATAAGAAAAAGTTCCAATGCGGAGAGGGCTTTAGGTGCGGCGGTGCGGTGAAATTTCATAATACACCAACAGTCTTAACAATATGCACCAACCGTGTAAGGGAAACAAACCACAATGAAATGCAAAAAAAAAAAAAAAAAAAAAAAAAAAAAAAAAAAAAAAACACCAAAAAATGCACAACAAACCCAAAAAAAATACACCATATAACTCACCACCCCCAATGGTGTATTTCCGAACACTGTATGGTGTTTTTAATCACATATAATGGTGTGTTTTTGGTGATGCATACCTAATTTATGTGTGTTTTTGTGGTGTATTTTCCTAATGTTGATGGTGAATATTTGTTGAGTTATTAGTGACGCCGCACCGTACGACACCACCGCACTTGAACCTTCCTCTCTCTCTCTCTATCTCTCTCTCTCTATATATATATACATATATATATATATATATATATATACATATATATACATATATATATATATGTATATATATATATATACATATGTATATATATATATGTATATATGTATATATATATGTATGTATGTATGTATGTATGTATGTATGTATGTATGTATATACATGTCTATACATGTATATATATACATATATACATGTATATATATATATATACATATATACATGTATATATATATATATATATACATATATATATGTATATATATATACATATATATATATACACACACCCATGATCATATGAGTCCACCCCTCCCCATGAGTCCGTGAGGACAAATCTATGCCATTAAAAGCTGAAGATCAATGGTTTAAAATAACACTTTTGTTATAATTTATTTCCCTAATTTTGTGCACGGTTTCGCGCAGGATAAATATGTTAGGGGTATTTTAAGTGTGTTAATTGCACAGTGATTCCGATATTGGGGGTTTTGAATTTAATTGTTTTGTCATGAATCTACAGCGACATACTGGCGTCATTCCTTGAAGAATCACTCATGGAAGATTCTGATGATGAAAGGTTGACGAGTGTGATGTAGTATTTGGATGTTGACATTTATGTTAGAAACAACTTGTATTAGATTTTGATGATACAAAACTTAGTAGTTTAGACCCGCCCAATCTTTTTATTTCCTAGGCTTAGGATAAGTCTACTCAACATTTGAATTTTAACCGAATGGTTAATCGAGTGGCAAAAATGTACTCAACCGAATGTACACTCGAGGAGGTCAAAGTTTCTAACCGAGGAGTTACCTGAAGGGTAAACTCTCAGACGTAACGATGATAACGAGCCGAGATTTAACCTGAGGGGTTGTCTCTCAACGACTCATAACCAAAGTGTCATCAGAGACGAATGATTGAAGACAGAAGACTCCAAGACGAAGACCAAGAAGTTGCAAAAACCGAATCATGGAAGGGTCTACCTCTTGTGTATTATCAATACCGAGTGATAAAGAAATATCATTCAAGGAGTTAAGGGATGATTGGTAAATTTAATCAATCATATATGAGAGGACACAAAGTTCGAGGTGTTAACTCAGTTAATGACTCGATAGGACTGCTAGAAAACATTCTTTGAGCTAAGCGTAAATAGTCTAAAACCTTAAAAGGTGATGTAAATACTCTATCCTAAGGCAAAGTGAGTCCTAGGAACATATCACGAGGTTAATTTTCATTAAATGTCATGATAACGTGTGCAGAACAAAAGAAAAATGTTTAGCGCTTTTTAAGGAATCATCGGCTGGAAAATCTGACAACTCACCTACTCTCCGGATTACTCGCTGGTCTATACCCACTAGTCCTTAGGCTTTTTGAAATTAGTTTCCCCTCCAACGGAACTATTATCACACGCCTATAAATACCCTCTTCATTTACTAAAGAATGTGCTGGTAATTCTAAGTAATCTAGTGAGGTAAAGCTCTAAATATTATCAAGTATTTGCGACCAGTAAGAGAGACAAACGCTTAAAAGTTCAATCTTGATTCAAAGATGTCTTGAGCTACTTCAAGTGCGAAGATCCAGTTCGTCCAAACCAAGACATCCAATTGGAGTAGAAGAAATTTATCTCTTCAACCTTTTGTATTCTCTACTTGGATAAGTAGAAAGAAGTGGCTAAACTCATTGAGTTGAAAAACCTGGTGGTGTAAGTTTGTCTCGAGCTTTGTGTTCAAGAAGCAAACTTGGTGGTGTTTTTATACTAAGTGATTTTAGTACAAACCTTCACGTGTTGTGAAGAACAGTGGAGTAGGCTTAGTTAACAGCTAACCACTATAAAAATCTCTCTCTCTCTCTCTCTCTCTCTCTCTCTCTCTCTCTCTCTCCTTGCGAAGATATTTTAATTTCTAAGTGAGTCTATTCACCCCCCCCAATAGACTCACTCCCCTAACCCTACCAGGACCAAAAATTTCCGCCCCGGCTGCAGGCGGAGATGATTTCACTTCCCTGCAAGAGATGAAATTCGAGGACCTTCATGGATCCAATGTGACAACCCAAAATTTAAATTTTATAAATCCGATTTTAAGAAATTCCAAAATAGCCATTTTCACTCTATTAAAAATTTTTGAGATAAATTTGGTGTTTGAATAAATTATTTTGAGTTACATTTTTAATGAATTCAACACCGGAACTTATTTTAATTCAAAAATCCTAAATTCTCGGGTACTTTGCGTACCAATTTTTTGATCCGAAAGTCAATCTGAGTGAAACCAGGAGAAATCTGAGAAATCTAAACTAAGTGGTTGTCTAGAAAGTATTTTTGGAAAAATGTATTTTTACCCCAAAACTATTTAAAACTATGATTCTAGATCTTGGTCCATGAAGCTTGGTGAACCACTAGACTCCACCTCTCTTTGCCTGATATTTTTAGAAACCAAGCCAAATTACCAACTTGCCCTCCACCAATCATTGTTGATTTACCTAGGTTTAGAGCCCTATAAAATGAATAGTTTCCAGACTTTGCCTCTTGATTCTCTTCCTTATCTTCCCCAAACAAAATCTCTACAAAAAAACACAGTAAGTTTTCCTAGCCTTCAATTTCTTAGCTTTCATCTCTGGAATTCTATTAAGGTTGTTGTGTGGCTCGTTTGAGGTTCTAGGTGGTGAAGGGGGTAGTAGCTGACTTGGGAAGAAAGAGGAATCCCAACAAGAAGAGGAAACAACAAAGGTATAACCCGATGGACTCCCAGCTTAATTTTGGCTCTGTGAAGCCTTTGTGAAATAGCTAGAAATGAGTAGAAATGCTAGAATGTTGTGTGTTTGAGCTATTGGATGTCTCGTTGATGTTGTATGATGTGTTGTTGTTGATTTGGAGGTGGTTTATTGTCTGGTTTTGCTATACAGGTGAAGAAGGAGCCACTGGTGCATCTCTCAGTGTGCACTAGTGGAAGTCACGTACGGGCCTAGCCAACGGCCCACGAGGGGAGCCGTTAGCTAGAGCCATGGCTAGACGGCCCTAGGCAAGGGCCGTAGCCCTAGGTCGCCGCTAGGACCATTGTTGGCTACCTGTACAGTGGTCGGGCCCTTGTGGCTCAGCTACATGTCGTTGTAGACCGGGTGTCACGGGCCCTTGTGGCTCGGTACCTTGGAGTCGTCATGACGCACGTTTGGCCTTTGATTTCGTTGAATTTGGATTAGAAATGAGCATGTTATGATAGAAATTGTGATGAAATGATTTACAGTAATGTTCTTATGAGTTCATCAGACTTTCACTGCCTATGGGATTTTCTTGTTATTATCTTCCTGATGTTATTTGATTGTTAAATAGAGAAGCATGATCATTAAGTGTTTGAGTATTGTTATAAAAGCATGTCTAAAATGTGTAATTGATTCATAGAGAATATAGTCTGATTACATTTGTTGAAGTTTACAGAGCATGTTGTTTTGCAATCCTAGCATGATTTTGTGTCTTTTAAGAGTTCACAGTCACATATAGAATTGAAGCATGTTCTACAGTAAATTAGATTTCAAGCATATCATGTTTTATAAGTGCATAAAGGCCCAACGTGAGCCTAAGTATTATTTTCTAAAATTCATGAGCATGTGGTATGTCATTACCTTGTTGCATTGAGAAGTTGTTGAGATGCGACAAGCATAAGTTTGGTGCATGATATATATATATATATATATATATATATATATATATATATATATATATATATATATATATATATATTATATATATATATATATATATATATATATATATATATATATATACATATAATTAGGTGCTGGTGCGGTTAGAGTATATATATATATATATATATATATATATATATATATATATATACATATAATTAGGTTCTGGTGCGGTTAGAGTGCCTAGGTGCGGTTGTGCGGTTTAATCTGGACCATTCATCTCGCTTAAATCAACATCCAGAATTGTCAAAATTTAAAAAAAAAAAAAAACGCGGTGGGAATTTTGTAATTTTTGCATGTAGGTCAAAATTAAGGTGAGCTGATCTGTGATTAATGTGCGTGGGGTTTGTGCTTAGTGTGCGTGAGGTTGTGCTTAATGTCAATAGTTGTTGAAACTTAAAATCTGTGAGTTAATATATTAAAGTGCGTGGGGTTTGTGCTTAATGTGCGTGAGGTTGTGCTTAATGTGTGTGGGGTTTGTACTTAATGTGCGTGAGGTTGTGCTTAATGTCAATAGTTGTTGAAACTTAAAATCTGTGAGTTAATATTTAAAGTGCGTGGGGTTTGTGCTTAATGTGCCTGAGGCTGTGCTTAATGTGTGTGGGGTTTGTACTTAATGTGCGTGAGGTTGTGCAGATGCTATCATTTGTGTAGACGCTACTCATTTGTGTAGACGCTAAGATTTGTGTAGACGCTGTGTAGGCGCTATCTTCTTCCCGACACGCGTTTTTTTTTTAATTTTTATTGATTTGAGCCGTTGATCTAAATTTGATCAACAGCTCAGATCTAACCGCACGGGAAGCTATACCCGCACCTGAACCCTTCCCTATATATATATATATATATATATATATATATATATATATATATATATATATATATATATATATAAGTGAGGTTTTGGAAAACCCATTGGGACTATGTCCTTTCGGATGATGTTGACCGGATATTGCGATCCGATGTTTTGTAACGCTGTGTATTCCCACGTTACGAGGTTGGAAACTGCCCGCCAGGCTTGGAATCCTGGTCAGGGGGTGTGCACGTTGAAAGTTCGATACCTGATTCCACAGAGTTGAGAATAGAACCAAGAAAGTGGTTTGGTGGATGAGATTGAGCATAGGGTCGGCTAGAGGCGGTACTGGGATAGGTTTGTTCATGCTACGGTGAAGTTCCTACCTCATCCATTTGCAAAGAAAGCAAGTCATTGCGACTCTAAGAAAGTGAGTCATTGAGACTCTAAGAAAGAAAGAGCAAGCGAGTCCTTGTGGCTCTAAGAAACCTCCACAGTAAAGTATTCTATTTACAAATGAGAGTATATGTATATCTATTCTATAGCATCTTATTGCATAATGAGAATGTTTGCACGAGATTGCATGATGAGGACGTTTGCACGAGATTGCATAATGCGAATGATTACCCGAGATTGAATATTGAGTATGATTGCCTGAGTTGCATATTGTTGTTTGATATTTCTAGTTTTCATGATGAGAACTTGAAAGCATGAGAATAATTTCTTATTGTTTGAGAGCATGAAATTGCTTGATAAGTTATGTGTTAGCATGAGATTGTTATTGAAATGTTATACAGGATTGAGATTTGTTAAGTTAAGTATGTGATAGTATGAGCATGTTGTTAGGTTTGATATCGTTGAAGTATGCCTATTTTATATTTTAGGTTGTGAGCATATAGAAAGATTTGTGGTTTATGTTAAGGTTATGTCTAAATGATTGAGATTGCTTAATTTGGGAATGTGATCAAATGTTTTTCCAAAGCATATATTGTAGTATTTTACAGGGTTGAGTGTAGCTTCGTGCTAACGGGTGTTTTCTACTTGTCTACTTGTTGTTTTGCAAAACCCCTTTCAGGTGGGCCCAGCGTTTGAGAGTTGTTCGAGTTAGACTAGTGTAGTTGATCTAGTAGTCTAAACTCTTGTTTTATTTTATGATGTTATGGATTATGGTTGTAAACTTTTGTTTTTATGTTTGGTGATAGACACTGGGATACGTTTCTCCAAGTTACTTTAATGTAGAAATTTTGGATGTTAGTTTGACTTGATGTTTAGTTTTACCCTTAGCCTGTGCAATCACCGTGGGAAGGTGGTTGTGGCGGTGACTTCCCACTAAGTTTGTTAATTAAGTTTGATTTTCCGCTGCTTAGTTGATCTTAATTTGGTTTTAGTACTTTAATTAAGTTTAAGAAAAGTGGGGTGTTACATCCAAGGCGGAGGAATTTCAGCCATATGATCTGAGTGCATGCGAGGGCTATTCCACATCCCCGGATCTCAAGTTAGATTGGACCACTGATGCAGAGATAGCGTGTAGTTCTCTTAGTGACGAGGTGAATAGTATGTTGTTGGGGTTTGGTTTTCTATGCAATTCCCTTGTTCCCAGACTGCAATTGTTAATGGATTGTTACCTTGTTATTTGGTTTCTGTGAAATCTTGTCCATCCCATGGTGTGCACACGTACAGTTCTACGTGTGCAACTAAGCAAAGGTGCAGGATTGTTTTAGGCATGCTACTAATTAGAACTGTATGAGAATTCTCATAAATTTGGGGCGGGTATTCTCAGAAATTATGCATCAGAAGCTTGGTGTGCATGCATTTAGTATTACCTGTGCAAGACAGCAATTATGCCTCAGTAACATGGTGTGCATACGTTTAGTTTTACGTGTGCAACTGATCAACTGTGCATCAGAACCATAGTGTGCACGTGTACGAATTTATGAGTGCAATTGAGCAACTCTGCATTAGATCCATGGTGCGCACACATATAGATTTACATGTGCAAACGAGCAACCGTGCATCAGATCAGAACTAAGGGAAGGATAGTATCGCAAAACAATAGATGCCGTAAAATTCTACTTTACAATAAAAATATATCAATAAAATCAGGCACACTATCTTAAAATAATATTAATTAAATTTTAAAAGCAGACCCAAATTACCAAACAACTCCTAAATAGAAACAAAAAATGAATTAAAATGAATAACACATAAAATCCTAGCCCTACATAATATAAATATCAATGGATATGATTTGTCCACACGGACTCATGAGAAGTGGTGGACTTACTTGAACAGTGACCTATATATATATATATGGTCAGGTTTCGTGTGGACAGTGCTCCCGTGCGGTCACGCACCATTACGTACGCATAAATGCACCACAAACTGTTCAAAAATGCACCATTAGGAGTTGCATTTTTTTTGCATTTAGTGCATTTGTGCATTTCATTCTCGTGCAATTTCGAACATATATATATATATATATATATATATATATATATATATATATATATATATATATATATATATATATATATATATATATATACTGGTAGTACTCTTTTAAGTGATCACGTTCCAGATTCGATCAATAGGCTCTCCTTCGAGGATCTCCAACTTGTAGGTGCCTGCTTGAACTATGGCAGCTATCCGGGAGGGCCCCTCCCACTTGAATGCAAACTTTCTCCCTTCCGTGGGTCGGCTAGCTTGTCGATCGCGCAAAACAAGGTCCCCCATTTGGAAAGCCCGGGGTCGGATGCGCTTGTCACGATACCTTTTGACGGCCTGCTGGTATTCAACCATGTGAGCGTGCACTAATTCTCTCCGTTCTTCTTGGAAATTCTTCTCAATCCTATAGCTCTCCTCATTTCCGTCATCGGTGTAGTGGTGAACCCTATGAGTGGGCTCGACGACCTCTATAGGCACTTTCGCTTCAAAGCCGTATGCTAATGAGAACGGGTTCTCGCCCGTAGCTCGCCTCTAAGTGGTGCAATACGCCCACAGGACCCGGTCCAGCTCGTCGGCCCAATTTCCTCCCACATCCTCTAACTTCTTGCGAATACCGTCCACAATGGTGCAGTTCACGTTTTTAACCTGTCCGTTGGTTTGGGGATAAGCAACCGACACTTTGGTATGCCGAATGCTGTGTCGATGACAAAAATCCGCGAAGGGTTGGCAATCAAACTGTCGACCATTGTCACTGACTATGTGCTCGGGCAATCCAAAACGACAAATCACTTTCTTCCATAAGAAGTGCCAGCACTGATACTCGGTAAGGGTCACGAGATGCTCAGCCTCCACACAATTGGTAAAGTAATCGATGGCTAATACGCAGAACTGGAAACTCCCCGGGGCGACCGGTAGAGGGCCCAGCAAGTCGATTCCCCACTTAGCGAACGGGATGGCAGTGGCGACCGGAGTGTAGAAGGTGGCCAGCCAAGTGTCCTTCCGGGCGAACGCCTGGCATACAGTGCACTTGGCTATCCAACCAACGCAGTCTCTCATCATGGTAGGTCAGTAATATCCCTGGACGACTAACTTACGCGCTTGGGTTTGAGCACCCTGGTGAGCCGCACATATCCCTCGATGGGCCTCGTCCATTATTTTCTCCGCCTCCGGTCGGAGCAGGCATTTGAGGAGGGGGCCTCTGAATGACCTCTTGTATAACTGCCCATCCACAATCTCAAAGGAAGGGGCTTTTCTCCGGACTCGGGCGGCGACCGCGGGGTCGTCAGGCAATTCTCCCCCTTCTTTGTAACGCAGTATGTCTTCGATCCAGAACATTTCTGGGTTCTTATCGCGGTCCCACTCCAAGGTCCTCACCTGTTGAACTTCTTCACTCGGCTCCTCGATGCTGGGTTGAGGTAGATCCACTTTCTGGCAGATCCTTAGAAGATGATCTGGCACCCCCTCTAAGGCGATTTTCGACAAAATGTCGGCTTCTGTGTTGTTGGATCGGGAGATGTGTTCTATCTCATGGGCGATGAACCCTTTCAACAACTCCACGGTCTTTTCCTTATACCGTACCAGCCGATCGCTCCTAGCTTCACAAGTTCCGGACACTTACCCCACCACAAGGCGCGAGTCCGTCTTAATACGTAAGCGGTCGACTTCCAAGGCTTTAGCGAGTCTAATGCCTCCCAACACAGCTTCATGCTCTGCTTCATTGTTGGATGCTTGAAACTGATAGCTCAGAGCATAATACAATCAGAATCCTTCCGGCGTGATTAACATGACTCCACCGCCGCAGTGCTGGCTACTCGCCGCCCCATCGGCATGTAACTCCCACCATTCTCCTGAATCTTCCTCCGAGGTTGGGATTCCGTCGACTTCTCCAATTGTACACTCGACCAAGAAGTCAGTCAACGCCTGCCCCTTGTTCGAAGGGCGGGGTTGGTACTCAATCCCGTATTGGGTCAGCTCTACAGCCCATTTGACGAGTCGTCCTGAGGACGTGAGGTTCCTCAGCACGCTTCCCAAGGGTAGGTCTGTTAAGACTCGGACGGTATGTGCATGAAAGTAAGGTGCCAGCTTCTGTATCGTAATCACCAATGCGTATACCACCTTCTCTAGAGGCGTGTAGCGAGTCTCGGCGGACTTCAGGGATCGGCTCACGTAATAAACCGGATGCTGGACCCGTTCTTCTTCTCGGACGAGCACTGAACTGACTGGCTTAGGCGGTGCCGCCAGGAACAGGTACAAAGGTTCGCCGACCTGAGGGGTTGATAACACAGGAGGTGTAGAGAGATATTTTTTCAACTCTTCAAATGACTCCTGGCACTCGACTGTCCACGCGAAGCCTTCTTTCTTCTTCATGGCCTCAAAAAAAGGCATTGTCTTGTCCGCCGCCTTGCTAAGGAATCGGCTCAAAGCGGCCAACCAACCGATTAACCTTTGTAGGTCCTTGATGGTACTAGGGAGTTGCATATCCATGATAGCTTTGACTTTCTCGGGATTCGGCACGATACCCCTCTTTCTCACCATGCATCCCAAAAATTTTCCTCCTTGCACGGCAAAGGCACATTTTTTTGGGGTTAAGCCGCAGGTTGTACTTAAGCATCATTTGAAAGCACTCGGCCAGGTTTCGGGCGTTACCTGACTCTTCCGGACTTTTGACCAACATGTCATCAACGTAAACCGCCATAGATTTTCCCAATAAACCCTAGAACAGCTGAGCGACCATTCGGGTGTAGGTAGCCCCCGCATTCTTGAGCCTGAAGGGCATCATCTGGTAGCAGTATACACCGTCGGGGATGATGAAGGCCATTTTCTCCTCGTCAGCCTTGTGTATGTAAATCTGATGGTAGCCTCGAAAGGAATCCATAAAACTCAACAGGGCCGACCCTGCAGTCTCGTCGACCAACAGGTCGATCCTGGGTAGAGGAAAGGGATCCTTCGGACAGGCCTTATTGAGGTCGGTATAATCTACGCACATTCTCCAGGCCGGCGGCTTTGGCACTAGCACCACGTTGGCCAACCAATCTGGATATTTTACCTCTCAGATGTGACCGGCAGCCAAGAGCGTGTTGACTTCCTTTTTCACGAATTCTCTTCGGTCGTTGGCTAGGTATAGCTTCTTCTGGATCACGGGCCGGTGACCGGGATCTACTGCGAGTCGGTGGGAAATGATGGAACGGTCCACTCCCGGCATGTCTTCCGGCCCCCAGGCGAAGACTAGACGATTTTCTCGGAGCACGCGCACAACTTCCGTTCGTACCTCCTCCCTGAAGCCGACTCCGATTCTCACCCGCCTTTCCGGTCGGGCCAGATCAATCTCTATTTCCTCCAACTCCACGGCTGGTTCAGGACGGGGCAGCATCGCTTTCTTTGTGGTTCACTCAGTAATTTCGTGCACCCTTATTTCTCGCTTCCCCATTCCTCGGCAGGCCTGCAGATAGCATTCGCGGGCGACTCTCTGATCGCAGCGTGCTGCGCCGACTCCAGTCGGTGTGCGGAACTTCATGCACAGATGCTCGATGGAGATTAACGCTCCCAAGTCTTCCAGGCCGGGTCGTCCGAGAATGGCGTTGTGGGAGCATGCTAAATCCACCACGATAAACTTCATATCCAATTTTTGTACGTTGTAGATTCATAATTTCTATACTATACATTCATAAAATTTATAATGTAGATTTATACAGTACATAAATTATGAATGTGCAGTATAGAAATTATGAATCTACAGTACAGAAATTTTGAATGTGCAGTAGAAATTATGGATCTACAATTTAGAAATTATGGATCTACAGTTTAGAAATTATGAATCTACAGTATAGAAATTATGAATCTATAGTATAGAAATTATGAATGTACAATGTGTCCACCATGCGCATGGGTCCATAGCATAATTTTCCCTAGGGTCTCATGGTGGTAAATTATTGTGTCGATCTTGGTCCGTACAGCAGTGGAGACCAAGCCTCAAAATGATATCGTTTTGATGCCTAAAAAATTCGCTGTTTTTTATTAACGCCGTTAAACAAGCTGTTAGCCATTCGTGCCTTCCTTCGCCAGTGATCGCTCTCTCCTTCTACGTTTCTCTCTACAATTTTTTTTCCTTCTCTCTACAATTTTGTTCTTTCTCTTCGCGATTTGCTTCTTCTACGCGACTTGCTTTTTCTCCATGGCTTGTGTCTCCGGTTCTCTCATTGAATTCACATCTTGGATAATGGATAGCATTATTTATACAAATAATAGAATGAATGCAATTGAATTGGAGGATATATGATATTACAGGTGTTTACATTGTTTTTATACGATTTAGGTTTCATTTTTTTATTGTATTTCTATTTATAGTGTGTATTTTTCTATATTGTAGGTGATTTGAATGTTTTGATTAATGTTGAATTGATTTCTCCAATTGGTGTTGATCATAGCTATGTAATTCCAAGTTTGTGTTTTGTGCATTGCAGTATTTGTATTGTGCTTAGAGTTTGGTTAGTCGATTGCATAATGCACATTATATGTGTTCATAATATACATTATTTTTGCACATAACGTACATTATTTACGTGCATAATATACATACATTATTCATATGTTTAAGTGTCGTTACTGGGAATATATGTTCAGTATATAATGTACATTATTTTTATGCATAAAGTACATTATTTTTATGCTTATGCTACATTATTTTCATGCATATGGTACATTACTTTTCAGTTGATGGCACTTCAGGGGGTGTAGTTCATGGGAGCACAACAATTGTAGTTCAAGCAAGTTCTTCAAATGTTTTGGATGAGAGTTCTTCTATTCAAGAGGTTTTTTTTTTTTTTTGAATAATTATTAAGTTGTGATTATTATTTAATTATTATTAGTTGCGTATTAAATGATCTTGCTGCAATGATTCTTATTTTATTATTGTTTATGGTGTTTATCTTATGTTACAAACAACAATTTTGTACCTTCTAGTATTTTAGAGAATGAATGTTGTGTTACGTTTCTTGAAATAATGTACATATCTCTATATGCTTTATGTGGATGAGAGCTAATAGAGTTTTGGATTGAATGAATTAATACAATGTAAAATTACAGGTATATATAAGAAGAAAGTCTTAGAGACACTAGGATAGGGAATCATAATCAAACTCAAATACATAGAGTTCTAATACTCTCCCTCAAGCACAAGGTGCACGGGTTACTTGTAGCTTGTCCCTAAGAAATGAGAACCGAGGACCGGGTAGAGCCATTTTAAAAATATATGTAAACTGATCATTGGTTGAAATAAAGTTAACATGTATATCACCATTCGCAACTCTGTCTCCAACAAAATGGTAGTCAATTTCTATATGCTTGGTTCTAGCATGAAAAATAGGGTTTGCACATATATATATGTAGCTCCAAGATTATCACACCAAAGCTTGGGCCCGGGCACATTGGTTATGTCGATTTCTCGTAGAAGCGAGAAAGTCCAGATTACCTCGGCACAGACATCTGCTAAAGCTTTATACTCGGCTTCAGTAGATGATCTAGAAACAGTCAGTTGCTTCTTGCATACCGACGATATAAGATTAGAACCAAGAAAAACGGCATACCATTTGGAAGATTTACGATCTTCAGGACAGCAAGCCCAATTAGAATCTTAGAAAGCATGTAGTTCTCTGGATACTGATCGCCAAATTTGCAAACCAGATGTGTGATAGTTCTCTTCACATACCTTAGAACACGCTTCAATTGCTCCCAATGCGAGACTGTAAGCGCATGCATGTGCAGACACAACTGATTTACTGCAAAGGACAAGTCGGGGCGGGTAACTGTAAGATATTATAAAGCACCTTCCAGGCTTCTATAGTGTGTGGCATCGTCATATAAATCAGCATTAGAGATAGTGGGTTTAGAAGCATACATAGGAGTGGCTAGAGGTTTACAGTCTGTCATGCCAACACGTTTTAAGATATCTGTCATGTATCTTTGTTGAGAGAACAAAGTTCCATCCTTACCCTTGATTGTTTTAATCCCCAGGAAGAAACCAGGTTCACCAAGATCCCTAATCTTGAATGCAGATGATAGAATAGTTAGAAGGGAGCTGATAAGACCTTGATCATTGCCCACTATAAGAACGTCATCAGCATAAACAAGAACATAAATGAAACCCAAACCCTGTGAGTAGTAAAAGCCTATGAGTAGTAAAAGAAAGATACATCTGTTTTTGAAGCTTTAAAACCTGCTGCCATCAAGAAGGTATGTAAGCGATTAAACCCAGCTCTGGAGGCTTGTTTTAATCCATATAAGGAATGTTTCAACAGACAAACATGCTTGGGAAATTGTTTATCTATGTATCCCGGTGGTTGCTTCATATAGACAGTCTCATATAAAGACCCATTCAAGAAAGTATTATGCACATCAAGCTGTTTGATAACCCAACCAAAGGATATAGCCAAAGATAAATGTAACCTGATAGTAGTCGGTTTGACCACCGGGCTGAAGGTGCCAAAAAAATCTTGACTGGGTACCTGATTAAACCCTTTTGCTACCAATCTTGATTTGTATCGATCGATTATCCAATCAGCTTTCTTTTTGGTGTGAAAAACCCATTTACACCCAATAATATTCATATTAGACTGAGATTTGACAAGATACAAGCTTTCATTCTGAAGGAGCGCATTAAATTCATCATCCATAGCCTTGCGCCATTCATCATGTTTAACAGCCTTTGTATAACAAGTAGGTTCAGTGGGGCAAACCTGGGCTAATAGAGCCAAGAGAGGACCATCAGTGTGACTACGAGTGGCCATGGAGTGAGTCTGAACCGTGGGGCGCGATGACCGACCTCTCGGGCGGCCACAACGTCGCTGAGCGGCAGCAGGTTCGGTGTCCGCCGAGGGCCCATACTAGGCCGATTCTGGCTGGCTAGATTCGCTAATGGCCGGGACCGGTTTAGGCGAGACCGGTTGAGCCGAGACAGGTGATGAAGCTGGAACAAGAACAGACTCAGCCCATGGTTGAGTCGTTTGAACTGGTAGTGCCTGCAAAACTGTCTTGCCAAAAGGAAAAACATTCTCATCAAACCGAACATGCCTGCTGATGACATATTTTATACTGTTATTTTACGTACATTTTTATAATATATTTTTATTAATTATTTACTATTATATATTAATTATTTCTTTTTAGATTTTAATAATTAATTAATTAATTAAATGTTTTATAATACTATTTAGTTAATAATTTAAGTATGTTAATTATGGTCCAATTCTTAATTGCTTACATAAAAGGACAAAACAAAATTTAACATTACATAAATGTTGCTTCTTTACTTCATTTCTTCATACAGTACACACGTATGGGCGCTGTAACAACTCCTAATTTCCATGCTAAATTAAGCTTTAGGCATGCAGATAACTAGTCATAACATCAGACACAATGGAAGACTAAACAGGGATTGTATAAATAGGAAATAAATGGTGCTATACCACGCCCACCCAAAGGTGAACGCACAGGCGAAACATCTGCATAATCCACAATCTAAATCCATACAGAAACAAGAGTATTAATGTCTGACATTGGCACACAGGCCACAACATCTCAAAACAAAGGGATCTAAGCTACCAGGTTCTAGACCGCGCTCTCGTCTACTCATCACCTGAAAGAAACACATAAGATATGGGACGACGCCCGGTCAGCGAATAATGCTGGTAACCCGCCAATACATGTCAAATATCATATGTAGATAGTTTATATGTATACAAAATCATTTGCGAAACGGGATATAGTATATATCAATTCAAAAGCCAAGATAGAAGTCGAACACAACACTCTTTGCACTCACAATAAAGATAAGGGAACACATCCCAAGACCACAAGAAGCATTAACGACTCACCAGAACGGCTCAAGGTATAATCTATCATCACACAGCAGATTAACACCCGACATGCATAACACAAAGAATAAGGACACAACCATCGGCAACACATGTCTTTGTAACATCACACGTCACAAATGGAGAAACACACAACAACGGCTACACAGGCCTTCGTGACATCACCCATCACGAATTGATATGCCTTCCTTATGCTCGGTTCCAACCTTATGGCTACCCCAAACCTTATGTCTAGTTCCTACCATTACCTCCAGGACCCCTGTACATCCAAGTCCAACCTTTTCCCTCCTGGGACCGTCGTCCCCCACCAACAACCACCAACAAGACCACCGATTTCATAGTACACGAGGTACCGATCACACACACGGCAACACATGCCACCCAAGAAATACGTGAACCTTACACAAAGGCCACAAACTCCATAATCGCGTCATGGCCACCACGAGGACCACTGCCGTACCTTGGTGACTAATGTCCCATACCATTAATCGTGCAATCCAGGTACAGCCACACACACAACACCATCACAGGAATCAATCAACGGATCACAACGAAGATATGAAACCATACTCAATCAAGGAATGGATCACAGTCCAACAACAACGATGATTAAAACAAGTCATCATCGACAATAGGAAAGTACAAACAACACACACGCTAGCATTTAAACACCAAACTAGCATGCTTATCAAACGGGTAAACTGAAAGTAGTTCCGAAGAACACACAAAACTCATCACGGTTCAATGAAACACGATGTTGAACACTTAGCACGATTCAAGACAACAAAACCTACATGGATTCCTACCATATAGTTCTAGACATACGAAACATCAAGAAGACACTCAAATAGTTCCACAAAAGAACATCGGGAAGTCAAAAGACCAAATACCGAGTCAAAAGAATCACGGGGAACAAATCCCCGAAAAACACCAACATGGTTCCCCGCGGGTGGACCCACGGGTAGACCCCCACCTGTGGTTCCGCCCGTGGGTACATAGCCACAAGCCACCTTGTACCTCGCGGGTGGGGCGGCGGGTAGGCCATTGCCCGCCATTCCGCCCGCGGGTACATACATGTACACCAAATAATCCCTTCGGGGATTTTCAACACCAAACTCAAATTGAAGTCCAAAACATGCCAAATCTCACCAAATACAAAAAAATAACTTGAATCAAAGGAATAGCCAAGCAATGTCATACAAGAACCCTAAACACAAGCTCTAGATATGCATTTTCACAAGACAATGCATAAACACTCACATTTCATAGCAAAACACATGTAGAATCCAAGAATCATCAAATAGGTAAGCAAAATAGATTTTGTAGAGCATGGGTTACCTCTTGAAGACTCAACTTTCACTTTAGACCCTTCACAAAGCTCTCAACAAGGTTCCCTTTCCACACCCACTTCAAGAACACACCAAAACAACATAAAGATTTCACCTTAATAAAAAGATACCTTAGAAAACACTAAAAACACAAGAGGAGCTTAGATCTTACCCTCCTAGACGATATAAGATTAGAACCAAGAAAAACGGCATACCATTTGGAAGATTTACGATCTTCAGGACAGCAAGCCCAATTAGAATCTTAGAAAGCATGTAATTCTCTGGATACTGATCGCCGAATTTGCAAACCAGATGTGTGATAGTTCCCTTTACATACCTTAGAACACGCTTCAATTGCTCCCAATGCGAGACTGTAAGCGCATGCATGTGCAGACACAACTGATTTACTGCAAAGGACAAGTCGGGGCGGGTAACTGTAAGATATTATAAAGCACCTTCCAAGCTTCTATAGTGTGTGGCATCGTCATATAAATCAGCATTAGAGATAGTGGGTTTAGAAGCATACATAGGAGTGGCTAGAGGTTTACAGTCTGTCATGCCAACACGTTTTAAGATATCTGTCATGTATCTTTGTTGAGAGAACAAAGTTCCATCCTTACCCTTGATTGTTTTAATCCCCAGGAAGAAACCAGGTTCACCAAGATCCCTAATCTTGAATGCAGATGATAGAATAGTTAGAAGGGAGCTGATAAGACCTTGATCATTGCCCACTATAAGAACGTCATCAACATAAACAAGAACATAAATGAAACCCAAACCCTGTGAGTAGTAAAAGCCTATGAGTAGTAAAAGAAAGATACATCTGTTTTTGAAGCTTTAAAACCTGCTGCCATCAAGAAGGTATGTAAGCGATTAAACCCAGCTCTGGAGACTTGTTTTAATCCATATAAGGAATGTTTCAACAGACAAACATGCTTGGGAAATTGTTTATCTATGTATCCCGGTGGTTGCTTCATATAGACAGTCTCATATAAAGACCCATTCAAGAAAGTATTATGCACATCAAGCTGTTTGATAACCCAACCAAAGGATATAGCCAAAGATAAATGTAACCTGATAGTAGTCGGTTTGACCACCGGGCTGAAGGTGCCAAAAAAATCTTGACTGGGTACCTGATTAAACCCTTTTGCTACCAATCTTGATTTGTATCGATCGATTATCCAATCAGCTTTCTTTTTGGTGCGAAAAACCCATTTACACCCAATAATATTCATATTAGACTGAGATATGACAAGATACAAGCTTTCATTCTGAAGGAGCGCATTAAATTCATCATCCATAGCCTTGCGCCATTCATCATGTTTAACAGCCTTTGTATAACAAGTAGGTTCAGTGGGGCAAACCTGGGCTAATAGAGCCAAGAGAGGACCATCAGCGTGACTACGAGTGGCCATGGAGTGAGTCTGAACCGTGGGGCGCGATGACCGACCTCTCGGGCGGCCACAACGTCGCTGAGCGGCAGCAGGTTCGGTGTCCGCCGAGGGCCCATACTAGGCCGATTCTGGCTAGCTAGATTCGCTAATGGCCGGGACCAGTTTAGGCGAGACCGGTTGAGCCGAGACAGGTGATGAAGCTGGAACAAGAACAGACTCAGCCCATGGTTGAGTCGTTTGAACTGGTGGTGCCTGCAAAACTGTCTTGCCAAAAGGAAAAACATTCTCATCAAACCGAACATGCCTGCTGATGACATATTTTATACTGTTATTTTACGTACATTTTTATAATATATTTTTATTAATTATTTACTATTATATATTAATTATTTCTTTTTAGAGTTTAATAATTAATTAATTAATTAAATGTTTTATAATACTATTTAGTTAATAATTTAAGTATGTTAATTATGGTCCAATTCTTAATTGTTTACATAAAAGGACAAAACAAAATTTAACATTACATAAATGTTGCTTCTTTACTTCATTTCTTCATACAGTACACACGTATGGACGCTGTAACAACTCCTAATTTCCATGCTAAATTAAGCTTTAGGCATGCAGATAACTAGTCATAACATCAGACACAGTGGAAGACTAAACAGGGATTGTATAAATAGGAAATAAAGGGTGTTATACCACGCCCACCCAAAGGTGAACGCACAGGCGAAACATCTGCATAATCCACAATCTAAATCCATACAGAAACAAGAGTACTAATGTCTGACATTGGCACACAGGCCACAACATCTCAAAACAAAGGGATCTAAGCTACCAGGTTCTAGACCGCGCTCTCGTCTACTCATCACCTGAAAGAAACACATAAGATATGGGACGACGCCCGGTCAGCGAATAATGCTGGTAACCCGCCAATACATGTCAAATATCATATGTAGATAGTTTATATGTATACAAAATCATTTGCGAAACGGGATATAGTATATATCAATTCAAAAGCCAAGATAGAAGTCGAACACAAGACTCTTTGCACTCACAATAAAGATAAGGGAACACATCCCAAGACCACAAGAAGCATTAACGACTCACCAGAACGGCTCAAGGTATAATCTATCATCACACAGTAGATTAACACCCGACATGCATAACACAAAGAATAAGGACACAACCATCGGCAACACATGTCTTTGTAACATCACACGTCACAAATGGAGAAACACACAACAACGGCTACACAGGCCTTCGTGACATCACCCATCACGAATTGATATGCCTTCCTTATGCTCGGTTCCAACCTTATGGCTACCCCAAACCTTATGTCTAGTTCCTACCATTACCTCCAGGACCCCTGTACATCCAAGTCCAACGTTTTCCCTCCTGGGACCGTCGTCCCCCACCAACAACCACCAACAAGACCACCGATTTCATAGTACACGAGGTACCGATCACACACACGGCAACACATGCCACCCAAGAAATACGTGAACCTTACACAAAGGCCACAAACTCCATAATCGCGTCATGGCCACCACGAGGACCACTGCCGTACCTTGGTGACTAATGTCCCATACCATTAAGCGTGCAATCCAGGTACAGCCACACACACAACACCATCACAGGAATCAATCAACGGATCACAACGAAGATATGAAACCATACTCAATCAAGGAATGGATCACAGTCCAACAACAACGATGATTAAAACAAGTCATCATCGACAATAGGAAAGTACAAACAACACACACGCTAGCATTTAAACACCAAACTAGCATGCTTATCAAACGGGTAAACTGAAAGTAGTTCCGAAGAACACACAAGACTCATCACGGTTCAATGAAACACGATGTTGAACACTTAGCACGATTCAAGACACCAAAACCTACATGGATTCCTACAATATAGTTCTAGACATACGAAACATCAAGAAGACACTCAAATAGTTCCACAAAAGAACATCGGGAAGTCAAAAGACCAAATACCGAGTCAAAAGAATCACGGGGAACAAATCCCCGAAAAACACCAACATGGTTCCCCGCGGGTGGACCCACGGGTAGACCCCCACCCTTGGTTCCGCCCGTGGGTACATAGCCACAAGCCACCTTGTACCCCGCGGGTGGGGCGGCGGGTAGGCCATTGCCCGCCATTCCGCCCGCGGGTACATACATGTACACCAAATAATCCCTTCGGGGATTTTCAACACCAAACTCAAATTGAAGTCCAAAACATGCCAAATCTCACCAAATACAACAAAATTACTTGAATCAAAGGAATAGCCAAGCAATGTCATACAAGAACCCTAAACACAAGCTCTAGATATGCATTTTCACAAGACAATGCATAAACACTCACATTTCATAGCAAAACACATGTAGAATCCAAGAATCATCAAATAGGTAAGCAAAATAGATTTTGTAGAGCATGGGTTACCTCTTGAAGACTCAACTTTCACTTTAGACACTTCACAAAGCTCTCAACAAGGTTCCCTTTCCACACCCACTTCAAGAACACACCAAAACAACATAAAGATTTCACCTTAATAAAAAGATACCTTAGAAAACACTAAAAACACAAGAGGAGCTTAGATCTTACCCTCCTAGATGCTTAAAAGTATGAAAGGTAGAATCTTGAAAGAAAACTTGAAAGATCTTGGTAGTCCTAGGTGTGGCTTGGAAAGAAAGCTAACTAGCTTTTAGAGAGAAGGGAGAGAGCTTATGATTTTTCTCTTGGAGAGTGTTTGAAGAATTGAAATATGTCTTCCTAGGTTAGCTTGAATGACTATTTCCAAGGAAATGTCTTATTTGCCCTTACTAAAATGAAATGTGTAAGGGAACAAGGGAACAACTCACAAAGCTTTAGGTACAACTTTTGACTTTGGGTTGACTAGTCAATTACTAGTCCCCGACTATTGAATTTTCAGGAATTTAAGGAATTAAATTATCAATTTGATTAGGATTAATTACTTAATTAATCCCTTAATTGAATTTGGATTACGGGGTGTCACATCCTCTCCCCTTCAAAGAAGCTTCGTCCCCGAAGCTTGGGTACGACAAATTAAAAACAAACGGTGGAATGGAACAGCAATGTGACAAGAGTGTCAAGGACAACCTCTTTTGGTCAAAACCCAAAGGATTCAAAAGACATCGAAGAAAGCAAGAAGGTATATCGACACAAGGATTGAAAGAATTTAACCAACGGAGATATTGAGCATATCACACTCTAAACCAAACACAACAAACCAACTTCTAACCAACCACCAAAGGTCAAAACTACAAGCTCCTAGCACAAGCCACAAAGCTAACCACTAAACTCAACAAGCAAGCAAAAATGAACACACAAGGTAAACAACAAGCAACTAACGAACGGTAACAGCAACTAAAGAGATAACAACAAGCTAAGGAAAGGAGATGAGATTGCAACAACTCCACCCTAGAAGGACTCGCTCTCCGATTCCTCGGTGTCTTCATCAGACTCTTCGCCGGCTCTTCCTCGCTAGAACTGGCCTCAAGCTGGTCCAACCTCTGGTTAACTGCGACGGACGGCGTCTTCATAAAAGCGAAGCAACTAAACCAACTACCCAAACTACAAGCTAACAACCACGGCAAACAAGAGAGAACGACTAAACGCACAACTGAGCAAACAACTACCAACGAACCTACTAACAAAACAAGCAAGGGACGCAACAAGGTTCCACAACGAAAATGGTCGGCTTGCGAAACGGATGACAAAGCTTAAGAGATAGGTTGCAAACGAAGTTTAAGCAATAAAGGTGCTCGCCAACTAACCAAGGTTAGACAAATCAAGGGTTCAAATTAAAGTGGTGAGATAGATAGGTTTGGTCACAACGAAGTTCAACACCAAAATCGTCGGTTAACAAAACGAGAGACAAGACTTAGAGATAAGTTGAGGGTTCACAAAGGTAAGACAAGAAAGAAAGATAAGGTGATAGATAAAAGATTTACCGGAAAGGAAAGCTAACTTCACACCGAGCCTAACTCCTGCTCAAAACTAGCCAACGATCTACTCAAAACGAGACGGCTCAGCTAAGGGACTAGCCACAAACAGAAACTGACACTGCAAGAGCCCTAAACTAGATCACTCGGGATCATAGAACCAGGGTCGCATCTTCAACTGATCTCTGCTGGCTTCTTCAACCAAAGGAAACAAGGTACCCCCACTATTTAACTTGAGCTTGGCATCTGCTTGAACTTGATCCGTCACTTCTGACAAGGCTACAACTGCTAGATCCAAAACATGAGTTGGATGTCCTTCTCTCCGGATCTTGGGCTAACTTGATGAAGGCTACCGACTTAACACTTACATTAGCACAACACTTCCAACTCTCTACAAAGCAACGCTTGAAACTTCAAAACTTCGGTTCGGATGAAAGGTTCAAAACAGGAACGGTAACAAAGAAGAAAGGTAACTCAGGGGAAAGAAGACTTACAAGAAAAGATTCGGTTCAACGGAAACGATTGGAGTGAATGGTTTAGGTTCAACAACTCGAGGACCATGTTGGTTAAGAAGAGAAGAAAGATGAACAGGGCTACAACTCAGGGAGTAAGTAATGAAGTGAGGGCTAAGGAAGTGGAAAAAGGATTTCCCCACGGAGGGTATCCGGTTTAAACTCAAGGGTAGTGCTGATTAGAAAGGGAATCAAGATTTTCAAAGTCACAACTTAGGAAAGATGAGGTTGTAACCTTGGATAGAATCAAATCAAGGAGGGAACAAGAATGAGGCTTGAAAAGACAGGAAGGATTTCTCGAAAAGAGGCAGGGAATTGACGAGGTTAAGAGAAGAAGATCGGTTTTCACGAGGTAAAAGGGTTCACGACTTCCGGCGAAACTTCGGCTCGACGATGATCACTACGCTTGATGAACTGAAGGCTCTCTACCTCGACTCGGTCGCGACATAACTCTTAGACCTTGCCAGATTCCTTCATAAGCTGAAGTCACTGCTGCCTTGCACAAGATGGTTTGGGAAAGAACAAGGTTCGGAAGAAATGGATCGCTTGGCGAAAAGGGTGATTGGGTTTGTCTAAAGGAAAGAAGAGATTTACGAGGGTCAAGGGTAACACTCAAACAAGCTAACGCCCGAAGCTAACACGACTGTGGAGGTGCAACAAAAGGGTACAAGAGCTTACTTCAACGGTTCCCACTTGCATCTGCTTCACGACTGTGGATCTTGTTTTGCCGAGGTCCCGACTTCGTACATAGGTCCTGGTTGTTACTTCCACTTAGCCCATCGTTGCTTCCACTTCGATGCTTACTTCCTGACCGGGGTCTCACACTACCAGCTGGTTATGAGTCCGCTGAAGTCTTCCTCTTAAACTTGCACTCGAAGGACCGGTGACCTTTCTTGCCGTAAGCAAAGCACTCTATCGGTTTCCCAAGACAGTCCATGCCGGGGGGGTCACTTCCACACTTCTTGCAAACGGAGCGCCTTCCCTTAGCCTTGATCTTCCGGATTGGCTGGGGAGCCTTACCTCTCTTAGAGTCGTCACTTTGAAGACTTCTTGTTGATTCAGCACCAGTAGCTATCAAACTCCTATTCACAGGTGTAACACTTCCATCAAGCTTCCTCTTGCGGTTCTCCCGGATTCCTTTCTAAACTTGCTGTACCCGGTAAAGGTCAGCGGCACAACGGTAGGCCTCCTTGGCATGAGCAGGATAGAACCGCGCACGTAACTTAACCTTCAGGTCTTCCCAACTGAACTCCGGATCTTGTCTACAAGCTGGCCTTTCCAGCATCCACCATGAGTCCGCTTCTTGCCGAAGGTAGAACCTAGCCAACTCCACCTTGCGATTCTCTAGGCATACCACAACTTCAAAGATCTTATCAAACATCCGGATCCACTCGTCCAGCACTGTGGGATCTTTTTCACCCGCGAAGATCGGGGGACGGAGACTTGCGACTAGGCGTACAACGTCACGATTCCCATTCTGAAGAGGGTGATTGTTGAGGAGGGCGTTGCTTAGCGTCTGGGTGATCTGCGTCAGATGATGGAGACTTTGAGCTAACTGCTCGTTGGTGGTCGCTTCTGAATATCTTGCACGACGTCTCGATGGTGCCATCCTTAACTTCTACAGCAACAGCACGATAACGGGAGGGAACTTAGGACCCGCACCCTTACATGGTGCCTTAACTAAAGAGAACCAAAGCTAAAAGGAGAACAAGCACAGAAAGTACAACAGAAAACGATAAAAGAACTCACAACCTCACCGCGCGTCCTAAGAATCCTAAGCCTAAAACTTAGATTCTTATGGTCACCTTAAGGTCTCAAACCATACTTAGCCACTTAGAAGTCTAGACTAAATCAACCTAGGCACAAACCTAGGCTCTGATACCAACTGTAACACCCCCTAATTTCCATGCTAAATTAAGCCTTAGACATGCAGATAACTAGTCATAACATCAGACATAGCGAAAGACTAAACAGGGATTGTATAAATTGGAAATAAAGGGTGTTATGCCACGCCCACCCAAAGGTGAACGCACAGGCGAAACATCTGCATAATCCACAATCTAAATCCATACAGAAACAAGAGTACTAATGTCTAACATTGGCACACAGGCCACAACATCTCAAAACAAAGGGATCTAAGCTAACAGGTTCTAGACCGCGCTCTCGTCTACTCATCACCTGAAAGAAACACATAAGATATGGGACGACGCCCAGTCAGCGAATAATGCTGGTAACCCACTAATACATGTCAAATATCATATGTAGATAGTTTATATGCATACAAAATCATTTGCGAAACGGGATATAGTATATATCAATTGAAAAGCCAAGATAGAAGTCAAACACAAGACTCTTTGCACTCACAATAAAGATAAGGGAACACATTCCAAGACCACAAGAAGCATTAACGACTCACCAGAACGGCTCAAGGTATAATCTACCATCACACAGTAGATTAATACCCGACATGCATAACACAAAGAATAAGGACACAACCATCGGCAACACATGCCCTTGTGACATCACACATCACAAATGGAGAAACACACAACAACGGCTACACAAGCCTTCGTGACATCACCCATCACGAATTAATATGCCTTCCTTATGCCCGGTTCCAACCTTATGGCTACCCCCAACCTTATGTCTAGTTCCAACCATTACCTCCAGGACCCCTGTACATCCAAGTCCAAGGACCGTCGTCCCCCACCAACAACCACCAACAAGACCACCGATTTCATAGTACATGAGGTACCGATCACACACACGGCAACACATGCCACCCAAGAAATACGTGAACCTTACACAAAGGCCACAAACTCCATAATCGCGTCATGGCCACCACGAGGACCACTTCCGTACCATGGTGACTAATGTCCCATACCATTAATCGTGCAATCCAGGTATAGCCACACACACAACACCATCACATGAATCAATCAACGGATCACAACGAAGATATGAAACCATACTCAATCAAGGAATGGATCACAGTCCAACAACAACGATGTTTAACACAATCAACATCAACAATAGGAAAGTACAAACAACACACACGCTAGCATTTAAACACCAAACTAGCATGCTTATCAAACGGGTAAACCGGAAGTAGTTCCGAAGAACACACAAGACTCATCACGGTTCAACGAAACACGATGTTGAACACTTAGCACGATTCAATACACCAAAACCTACATGGATTCCTACCATATAGTTCTAGACATACGAAACATCAAGAAGACACTCAAATAGTTCCACAAAAGAACATCGGGAAGTCAAAATACCAAATACCGAGTCAAAAGAATCACGGGGAACAAATCCCTGAACAACACCAACATGGCTCCCCACGGGTAGACCCCCACTCGTGGTTCCGCCCGTGGGTACATAGCCACAAGCCACCTTGTACCCCGCGGGTGGGGCGGCGGGTAGGCCACTGCCCGCCGTTCCGCCTGCGGGTACATACCTGTACACCAAATAATCCCTTCGGGGATTTTCAACACCAAGCTCAAGTTCAAGTCCAAAACATGCCAAATCTCACCAAATACAACGAATTGACTTGAATCAAAGGAATAGCCAAGCAATGGCATACAAGAACCCTAAACACAAGCTCTAGATATGCCCCTAAACACAAGCTCTAGATATGCATTTTCACATGACAATGCATAAACACTCACATTTCATAGCAAAACACATGTAGAATCCAAGAATCATCAAATAGGTAAGAAAAATAGATTTTGTAGAGGATGGGTTACCACTTGAAGACTCAACTTTCACTTTAGACACTTCACAAAGCTCTCAACAAGGTTCCCTTTCCACACCCACTTCAAGAACACACCAAAACAACATAAAGATTTCACCTTAATAAAAAGATACCTTAGAAAACACTAAAAACACAAGAGGAGCTTAGATCTTACCCTCCTAGATGCTCAAAAGTATGAAAGGTAGAATCTTGAAAGCAAACTTGAAAGATCTTGGTAGCCCTAGGTGTGGCTTGGAAAGAAAGCTAACTAGCTTTAGAGAGAAGAGAGACAGCTTATGATTTTTCTCTTGGAGAGTGTTTGAAGAAATGAAATGTGTCTTCCTAGGTTAGTTTGAAAGACTATTGCCAAGGAAATGTCTTATTTGCCCTTATTAAAATGAAATGTGTAAGGGAACAAGGGAACAACTCAGCTTTATGTACAACGTTTGACTTTGGGTTGACTAGTCAATTACTAGTCCCCGACTATTGAATTTTTAGGAATTTAAGGAATTAAATTATCAATTAGATTAGGATTAATTACTTAATTAATCCCTTAATTGAATTTGGAATACGGGGTGTCACAGGCGCAGCATCAAAATGGATTTCGTCAAAAATTCAGCGCAAATTCGGGCGTGCAAAGCAGCTAGCGGATGATTTCATGGCTTGGTGCAATAGTAGGAAATTGGATGCTAGAAAATGACTTAAGTTTATATTGAAAATATTATAAATAGATGGTAGCAATAGCATCGAAGCCGTTCATTCTTTCCCGATCTAGATTATTCTTTAAAGTTGTTATCAATGTTCATTCGTGGCTAATTTCTTTAGCTTGGTTTAGTTAATTGAAGCGCCAGAATTGATTATTCTGTATGATTATTTATTTATTTTTATTATATATGTTTTTTTTGCATTTGAGTATTAAATATTCTTCTAAATTATTTGAATAGTTGTATCATTTAATTGCTAGGAGACCTACTAGTTATTTATTTATTCTCGTTATATTCCAAACCCCCAATCATTTCCTTAAGCACAAAATTTAACTAGTTACTCCTCGTGGGATCGACCCTTACTCCCGCTACTACGTTTGTAAGGTTCTAATTTGGGAGCCTACGACAGCTCGCCAAATTTTGGCGTCACTGCCGGGGAGTTTTTCCTGTTTATTTTGTGTTTATTTATTTATTTACTTTTTTTCTTTTCTCATTCATTTGTCCCAAGAAAAAGAATTTTTTTTCTTTTCTTTCATTACCTTTACATAATTACTGCAATATCTTTCGTAGTTTATGCCTATAACTCGATCTGCTAAACAAGAAATCTTGTCGTACGATCCAGAAATTGAAAGAACTATACGCAGGTGGAGGAAACAAGCTTTGAGGAAAGTGGAGAGTAGTGATCTGGCTACGGATCCCCAATCTTCCACCAATTATGATTTAGAAGAAGAACCCATGGCTCAAAATCGGACCTTAGAAGAGCTTGGATCTCCAAATTTGGATCAAAAACCTTTATGCATCACTTTTCCCGCTCTAGATGCTAATATACAATTTGAATTAAAATCTGGATTAATTCATCTTTTGCCTTCTTTTCATGGACTTGCAGGTGAAGATCCGCACAAAGACTTAAAGGAATTCCGTGTGGTGTGTTCAAGTATGAAACCCACAGGGGTTACTGAAGAACAAATCAAGTTGAGAGCCTTTCTCTTTTCGTTGAAAGATTCAGCGAAGGACAGGCTATACTATCTACCTTCTGGGAGCATCACTACATGGAATGACTTGAAGACAGTATTTCTTGAAAAATATTTCCCAGCTTCAAGGGTGGCCAACATTAGAAAGGAAATCTGTGGTATAAGGCAAAACAAAGGAGAGTCATTGTATGAATATTGGGAGCGTTTCAAAAAGCTTTGTGCAAGCTGCCCACACCATCAAATCAATGATTAATTACTCATTCAATACTTTTATGAAGGACTTTTTCCGACTGATAGGAGCACGATTGATGCCGCAAGCGGTGGTGCTTTAGTTGATAAGACACCAGACGCTGCAAGAACTCTAATTGCAAATATGACTGCAAATTCTCAACAGTTTGGCAATAGATTTGTCCAACCGTCTAAACAAGTGAATGAGGTAAATATTTCTGCTCTTGAACAACAAATTTCTGGTTTAACTACTCTTATTCATCAATTAGCTGTAGGCAATATGAAATCTGTAAATGCATGTGGAATCTGTTTGGTAATTGGACACCAAACTGATGCCTGCCCAACTCTTCAAGAAGAACCTATTGAACAAGTTAACATGGCGGGAGGTTTTCCAGGACAACCTCAAGGTAAGTATGATCCGTTTTCTAATAAATATAATCCTGGATGCAGGGATCACCCGAACCTTAGCTATGGAAACTCACAAGGGAACCAGATTATTCAGAACCGTCCCAATTTTCAGCAGTATAGACAACCATTTCCTTCCAAACAACAACCAGTCCAAAGCTCTAGCTCAAGTATGAACCTTGAAGATATTGTTAAATCTCTTGCTACTAAAACTTTGCAGTTTCAGCAAGAAACACAATAATTCCAACAAGAAACAAGAGCTAGTATTCAAGAAACAAAGGCTAGTATTCAGAACTTGGAAAGACAGATGGGTCAACTAGCAACTACGGCAAGTCGTTTGGAAGCACAGAGTTCTGGAAAACTACCCTCTCAAACGGTGGTTAATCCGAGAGAAAATGCAAGTGCAATTGTGTTGAGAAGTGGTAAGGAAATTGAAGGTCCTACGATTACTACCCCGTCAGTGAACCAAGAAAAAGAGGGAACTAGCAACAATGAAAATTCTCAAGGTAAGTCTCTCAATCTTTCTAATTATGAACCAGTTCCCCCATCCCCTCAAGCTTTGTCAGAATCTATAAAAGGAACGAAAGATGAAGAGTTATATGAAACTTTCAAAAATTGTGAAGTGAATATCCCATTACTCGATGCAATAAAATAAGTTCCTATATCTGCTAAATTCTTAAAGGAGTTGTGTACAACAAAAAAGGAAACAAAAGTAAAAAATTTTTAAAAAAAAGGTGAGAAAGTGCTAATGGGTAAGAATGTTTTTGCGGTGATTCAAAGCAAGCTTCCTGAAAAATGCAAGGATCCGTGTATGTTTACTATTCCTTGTATGATAGGCGATACTAAACTTGAGAAAGCCATGCTAGACTTAGGAGCATCTATTAATGTTATGCCATATTCTGTGTATGCTTCTTTAAAACTTGGACCTTTGAATGAAACTAGTGTAGTTATCCAGTTGGCTTATAGGTCTAATGCATATCCAGGGGTGTAATTGAAGATGTATTGTTGCAAGTTAATAATTTAATCTTTCCTACTGATTTCTATGTGCTAGATATGGAAAATAATGATCATTCTGCACCTATTCTGTTAGGAAGACCATTTTTAAAAACTGTAAAAAACAAAATTTGATATTCACAGTGGTACACTTACTATGGAATTTAATGGTAATGTTGTTACATTCAATATTTATGATGATATGAAATACTCTGGGGGTGATAACTCTTATTATTCTGTTGATATTATTGATTCATTGGTTGAAGAAGTTTTTGAATTTAATTGTGAAGATAAGTTAGAAGTTGTTATTTGTGAACACCTTGAAAAAGGAAATAATGAGTTTGCTCTGAGTGACAATTTACATGAAGTTATTGCTTCATTGAATCATTGTCCTAAATTGCACTAGCAAAATAATGTTTCTTATATGGTTTTACATGTCTCTATCATAAAGTTGTTACCATCTGTCCTGAGTTGAAACCTCTTCCCAAACACCTTAAATATGCTTTCTTAGGAGAAAATAAAACATTTCCAGTCATAATTTCAACTAAACTTTCTGCAATAGAAGAGGAAAAACTTGTCCGTGCTAAAAGAACACAAAACTGCCATTGGGTGGACAATTGCAGACATCAAAAGGATAAGTCCATCCACTTGCATGCACCAAATTCTTCTAGAGCAAGGAGCAGAACCATCCCGTCAACCGCAAAGAATGCTAAACCCGCCCATGATGGAAGTAGTCAAGGAAGAGGTCCTCAAACTCCTTGGAGCTTGGATAATCTATCCGATTTCAAACAGCAAATGGGTTAGCCCAACTCAAGTGGTTCCTAAGAAAACAGGGATTACAGTTGTCAGAAACTAAAATGATGAACTGGTCCCCACTCATATTCAAAATGGGTGGCGAGTTTGTATAGATTATAGGAAGTTGAATGCTGTTACAAGAAAAGATCACTTCCCTTTACCGTTTATTGACCAAATGCTAGAAAGGTTAGTCGGTCGCTCTTATTTTTGTTTCCTTGATGGTTATTCAGGTTATTTCCAAATTGCAATTGCTCTGGAAGACCAGGAAAAGATGACATTTACATGTCCCTTCGGCACTTTTGCATATCGACGCATGTCGTTTGGCCTCTGTAATGCCCCGGACACCTTTCAAAGGTGTATTGTTAGCATATTTTCTGATTATGTTGGCATATGATTGAAGTTTTCATGGATGATTTTACATTTTATGGTGACTCTTTTGATACCTGCTTACATAAGCTTTCACTTATTTTGAAAACATGCATAGAGAGTAATCTTGTGTTAAATTCTGAAAAATGTCATTTTATGGTTGATCAAGGTAATGTCTTGGGGCATGTTATTTCATCTTGTGGGATTGAGGTTGATAAAGCCATAGTTGATAATATAGAATCTCTTTCGTATCCTACTAATGTGCGGGAAGTCCGCTCTTTTCTTGGACATGCAGGTTTTTATCAAAGATTTCTCGAAAATAGCCCTACCTTTATGCAAACTGTTGCAGAACGAGACATCCTTTGAGTTTGACAAAGATTGTAAAGGAGCATTTGACGAATTGAAAGAGTTGTTGACGTCTGCGTCGATCATTCAACCACCTAACTGGAACTACCCATTTGAGATTATGTGTGATGCAAGTGATCACGCAGTAGGGGCTGTGTTGGGCCAAAAGATCGGGAAATTATCCCATGTTATCTATTATGCTTCTAGGACTTTAAATGATGCTCAGATGAACTATTCTACTACAGAAAAAAGAACTTTTAGCCATTGTTTTATTTGCTGGGCACCAAAGTTATAGTTTATTCTGACCATGCAGTTCTTCGCTACTTAATGAAAAAGCAGGAAGCCAAACCGAGATTGATAAGATGGATACTCCTCTTAAATGAGTTTGATGTGGAGATCAAAGATAAGAAGGGGTTAGAAAATCTTATGGCCAATCATTTGAGTCGGTTGGTACACATTGAACCCGAACCTCCACTGCGAGATGCATTCCCTGATGAGCACTTATTGGTTGCAACTATGGTGTTACCTTGGTATGCTAACATAGTCAACTTTTTGGTTGCTAACAAGTTACCTCTTGATTCCTCTAAGGCACAAAAAGATAAAATCAAGAGTAATGCCAAGTACTATGTATGGGATGAACCGTACCTCTGGAAACATTGTGCTGACCAAGTGGTAAGGCTGTGCGTACCTGATGGCGAAATTGCCTCAATCCTTGTCTTTTGTCAGTCTTATGCTTGTGGCGGCCACTTTGGTGCTAAAAGAACAGCAAGGAAAGTGTTGGAGTCTGGGTTTTATTGGCCAACTTTATTTAAAGATTCTTACTCATTTTGCAAGTGTTGTGATGCTTGCCAAAAGTCAGTTAATTTATCCCGGAGAAATGAAATGCCACAAACTCCGGTCCTATTTTGTGAGGTTTTTGATGTTTGGGGCATTGATTTTATGGGCTCATTTCCTGTATCTTTTGGTTTTGTCTATATTTTACTTTCTGTTGATTACGTTTCGAAGTGGGTGGAAGCTAAAGCCATCAGGACTGATAACTCTAAAGTTGTTGCAGATTTTATCAAATCTAACATCTTTTCCAGGTTTGGCATTCCAAGAGCTATAATAAGTGATCAGGGTACTCACTTTTGTAATCGCACCATCGAAACATTGCTTAAGAAGTACCATGTCACCCATAAGGTGCCAACTGCCTACCACCCGTAAACTAATGGGCAAGCAGAGGTGTCCAACCGAGAGGTAAAGTCAATCCTTCAGAAAATAGTCAATCCAAACAGGAAGGATTGGAGTTTGCGATTAGATGATGCATTGTGGGCGTATAGAACCGCATACAAAACACCTATTCGTATGTCCCCTTATCGCATTGTGTTTGGGAAAGCTTGTCACCTTCCTGTTCAGTTGGAGCACAAAGCCTATTGGGCTGTCAAGAGCTTTAATATGAACATTGATGAAAGTGGTCTACACCAAAAACTGCAACTTTCTGAGTTTGAGGAGATTCGCAATGAGGCCTACGAGAATTCAAGAATCTACAAAGAAAAGACAAAAGCATTCCATGACAAAATGCTTTTGAGAAAGGAATTTTCAATTGGAAAAAAAGTCCTACTCTTCCAATCACGTCTTCGGCTATTCCCAGGTAAGTTACGTTCTCGTTGGGTTGGTCCATTTATTATCACTAATATTTTTCCTCATGGCCAATAGAGATTCAAAGTTTACAGACTTCAAAGATATTCAAGGTTAATGGACATCAACTTAAACCTTACCATGAAGGGGCTCAAGTTGAATATATTGTTGACATACTTCTTGAAGATCCCAGCTATTTTGAATAATATGAACAACTAGAAGGGGAGTTTGTTCTATTCTCTTTTTCTTAATCTTTATGTTACATTTAATAACATTTTTCTGTGTTTTTATTAAACATTGGGGACAATGTTGATAATAAGTGTGGGGGAGGGGATTTATTTTTTGGTTGCTTATTATTTGTTTGCTTATGTCAAAATTTTCACAAATATTTTACTAGTATTTTATGCAAAATAAGTATTATTTTGAAAAATTATTCTATTTTTCCTTTCTTGGAGTTCATAACATGATTGAATTAATAGTTTGGCAAATTATGATTAGTTTGTTAGCATTTCCTGTTTGATATGTAGTGGCTATATGAAGTAAGCAATAAACCTGTGAGTGTTTTGAGTCATTGACTGACACTTCAGTCTTATTTTCTTCCTATTGTGTGATTTCTTCCATAATTTTGTCTATCTAGAACTTGCATTGATTCTCTTTTAAAGCTAATTAGACCATGCATGATTCAAGTGTGATTAAGGCCACTATTTGATTTTGAGCCTCACTAGCCAAACAACCGGTTTGTCCTATGATTTATTCTCCTTTGCTAACCACTTTGAGGTTTATGGCCATTCTTTTCTTTATTTTGAACCACATTACAAGCCTTTTATATCTAAAAATAATACCTTGACCCAGCTGAATAACTAGTGGAGCAAATTTTGAATTATTCTTGTGATCTACGTGAGTTTGTGAAGAATAAGTGTGGGGGAGACCATTTGTTTTGTTAATGTGATTGAGAGTGAGGTGGGTTGTATCTTCATTGTCAATTTGTTTTTTGTCTTCTACGAAAAAGAAAATGAAGGCAATTCATGTTTCCCAAAAAAAATAAAAAATAAATAAAAAAATAAATAAAAAAAAAAGAGAGAAAAGTTGCACAAATGAAATGGAAAAATGAATAACATATGTTTGAAAAAGAAAAATGTTGCAGAAAATTCTGAGAAAAATGAGAAAGAATCAGCAGTTTGTTCTGAGTCTAAAGTTACTTCTAAATAAATGAAGCAAAGTGAAATTCTGGTAATACTGAGGAAGAATTCTATACTTTTGAGAATGATAGTCATGTTAGAGCCTCAATAGGATGTGTTTTTGAATGGAAATTGAGGGGGTTGGATTATTTGTATTTATTTGCTCATCTAGTTTGAAAGCTTTTGTTTAAGCCACTTTCCTAAATATTCCCTATGTGACACCACGAAATCCAAATTCAATTAAGGGATTAATTGGGTAATTAACCCTATTTCAATTTGTAATTTAATTCCTTAAATTCCTGAAATTTAATAGTTGGGGACTAGTAATTGACTAGTCAACCCCAGAGTCAAAGTTGTACATTGAGCTTTGTAAGGAATTCCCTTGTTCCTTACACTTCCTTATGTTAGTAAGGGCATTCTTGACCTTTCACTTGTTGTTGGTAATGTAACCTAACCTAGTAGACCACCTTCCTTCTATCCTTACACTTTTCTAAAAATCTAGCTCCACCCCCTCTCTAAAAGGTGAGTAGCTTTTCTTCCAAGCCAAGTTGGAACCTTGCCAAAACTTCAAGAGTTGCTTCCAAGATTCAACCTTTCTTATATTTGGGCATCTAAGAGGGTAAGATCTAAGTTTATCTTGTGTTTTTGGTTCTATCTAAGGTACCTTTTCTTAAAGTTAGGATCTTTATGATCTTTTGGTTTGATCTTGAAGTGGGTTTGGAAGGTGAGCCTAGTGAGGAGCTTGTTGAGGTGTAAAGTGAAGTCTTTAGTCTACAAGAGGTAACCCATGCTCTACAAAATCTATTTTGCTTACCTATATGTGATTTCTTGGATTCTACATGTGTTTTGCTATGAAATGTGAGTGTTGATGCATGATCTTGTGAAAATGCATATCTAGAGCTTGTGTTTAGGGTTCTTGTGTGCCATTGCTTGGCATTTCCTTTTATTCAAGTCATTTTGTTGTATTTGGTGAGATTTGGCATGTTTTGGACTTGAATTTGAGTTTGGAGAAGAAAATCCGCGAAGTGTATTATTGTGGTACAGGGGTGTACCCGCTGGCGGAACGACGGGTAGAGGTCCAACCCGCTGCCCACCCGCGGGGTACACGGTGTGAAGGAGCCTGTACCCGCGGGCGGAACCGCGGTAGAGGTGTGGTGAGTTCTCTTCTTGTGACGTGTGTAGTCACAAGGGCATGTGTTGCCATCAGTCTTGTCTTTATCCTTGTGTTGTGGTATCCTTTGTGGTTTGGGATGTGTTCCCGTATCCTTGTTGAGAGTGTTGAGTCTTGTGTTGACTATTGCTCTTGGTTTTGTACTTATATACTTATGCATTCCGTTTCGAAAATGGCTTTACAACTTATATCTTATCTATGTATGTTATTTCACATGTATTGGTGGGTTACCAGCATTATTCGCTGACCGGGCGTCGTCCCATGTTTTATTGTGTTCTTTCAGGTGATGTCTAGACGAGTGCGAAGTCTAGTGCTTGCTAGTGTAGCTTCTCCCGCTTGTTTTGTGGCCTGTGTGCCAGTTTAGTTGTAAATTTTTGAGACTATGGATTAGTTGTAAACAATGCAGATATTGCCGTAGCGTTCATCCTTGTTGGTGAACGTGGCATAACACCCCATGACTTGGATTTATGCTTATCCAGTTATCTTTTAGTCTTCCATTGTGTTTGTTGTTTAGTTGTGTTATCTGCTTGTTTAAGGTTTCATATAGCTTGTTTTTAGGGGGTGTTACAGTTGGTATCAGAGCCTAGGTTTGAACCTAGGAAGGAGTTAAGTCTACACTTACTAAGTGGCTAAGTGTGGTTTGAGACCTTTAAGCGACCTTAAGAATCTAAGTGTTAGGCTTAGGACTCTAGGTTGCGCGGTGAGCTGAGTGTTGTTTTCTGTTCTTTGCTTGCTTGCTATCTTTTGGTAACCGTGTTGTTGTTGTAGAAGTTTGCGATTCCTCCTCGTCCCCGAGCTCGCATCCCGGAGACCCCAACAAACGAGCAGCTCGCTCAGAATCTTCACCAGTTGACGCAAACAATGCAGATGCTCAGTGAAGCCTTGCTGAACAACAACCACGTTGTGTCGCCTCCTCAACTTGCTTGGCACCGTGATATAGGTCGCTTGGTGTCGGGACATAGACCGCCCACCTTTGCGGGTGAAGAAGACCCGGTGGTCTTGGAGGAATGGTTAAGGGTGTTCGACAAGATCTTCACAGTTGTGGGCTGCCCCGAAGAGAGAAGAGTGGAACTGGTAACGTTCTACTTTTGCCATGAGGCGGATCTATGGTGGGTCCATGAGGGTCCGGCCTTCCTTGAAGAACCCGAGTTCGACTGGTCCGCGCTTAAGGACAGGATGCGCGAAAAGGTTTTACCCAGCGCATGTGCGAGCCGCCATGTTTGATGAGTTCCTTCACCTGCAGCAAGGATCCCTGTCTGTGGTCGAGTACCACAAGAAGTTTTTGGAGTTGGCGCGCTTTGCTCGGGTGCTTGTGCCTACGGAGCTTGCTATGGTTGAGAGATTCGTTGCTGGTCTGAACTATGAGGCACGAAAAGCGTTGACGGTGAGTAGGCCAAGTTCCCTTAAGGATGCGTATCTGAGTGCCGCGGATCTGTATCGTGTTCAGCAGCTTCAGAAAGGATCTTACGAGCTAGCCAGGAAGAGGGTGGAGAGCGGAGGTCCTTCTACCTTCAAGAAGCCACGACCGGGTTTTCAAGCCAAGAACGTGTCATCCTCATCTCAAGGACCTAATCGGATGGAGCTAAGGGATCAAGCTAAGTTTTTTCCGTGCCCAAGATGTGGGAAGGAGCATGCTGGCCAGAACTGCAGCGGCTTCGCGTTGCAATATTTTCGTTATGGAGATCGTGATCACAAGGTCGCGGAGTGTCCCCAGCAAGCTGGTCAGAGAGCGTTGCCACCACCCCCGAGAGTCGGAGGAGCTCAGGGAGGTAGTTCGGGTCGTGGAGCAGTTGGAGCTAGGCCACCAGGGAGGGTCTTCGTGATGGGGCGTTCGCAGCCAGAATCTGAGGGTTTGGTGGAGGAGGAGTTGGCAGGTAATTGATGAACAATTTAAATATAAATGTCCTCGCAAGTGCACGAGTCACTGTAGTAATAGGGTGCAAATAGCAAGGGTCGAACCCAAGAGGAATTGATAATATGCAATTTATAATCTTAAAGTTAATTAACTTAATTTTAACGTGCTAGAAACGAATATCAAGTATAAGAATCAATTCAATTGCAAAACAATTAAAATCAATGCTTCAAAAAGCTTAGAATTGAGTAATTAAAAAGCTAATCGGAATGAACAAGAAATTGCTACTGACGATTAAACAAAGCTTGAGTTAAAATGGAAAGTACTAATTACGAGTGCAGAACAGATAGCAACTTAATTTAATGACAAAAGATAAGGAACCAGATTAGTGTTGCTGCCAAGAATTATCTAAAACTAATTGAAATTCTTAATGGAGTACAAAGGCAATTCGATTATGCTTATAGAATGGCAGATTGATTAAACAAAAGCATATAAACTAAATGCAAAATAAATAAATTAAAACAAGAAAAGAGTATTTGTGATTAATAAGAAGAAAACCAGGTCAGAGTTGCGCACTGTGATAGCAAATGTAGTAAAGCTTAGAAATTTGGCATAAAAAACTAATAGTTAACTCTACCAGCATCATTATCAATGGTAATCTCAATTAATAACCGTACTTAAACCTTTAGCATTATAATTAGTAAAATACCTAGCATTAAGCATGGTAATGAACACATGGTAATTAGCATTATCACTTAAACAGTCTGTAACTAACAAATGAAAATAAAGACTTAACTTTGTTGCTACAATTACGAAACCAATTAAGGGGGGAAAATAAAGAAAGAAGGAAAATAAAGAAAGAACCAGTATATGGAATTGAATGCGCTCAAACTAAACTCCTTTTGCTGCCAACCAGAGTTCGCCGACCAGAATTGCGGCGAACCACTAGAAATCCCGAAATCTCCGAACGGCCGTTGGGTGAAGAGTTTTGGTGATCAGATTGGTGATGAAGAATGGTGATGATGACGAATGAATTTTGTGTAGGTCGGTGATCCCCTGGCTTCTTCGGAATTGCTTCTATTTATATTGTCTGGACTCAACGATTTCTTCCGATCTTCCGCTATTCATTCGGATCGCCGGAATAATTGATTTGCAAAATATGGTTTTGGTCTTCAAGGAGCTCTGCGCCTTTCTCTCATAGGAATTGACTAGCTAATACAATCTATCTATTAAATAATAATAATAATAATAATAATAATAATAATAATAATAATAATAATAATAATAATAATAATAATAATAATAATAATAATAATAATCTACAGGCAATAAACTATTAAACTGACAATTATATTATAATAATAAAACAAACTTAATAACCAAAAACAACCCTAAATTAAACAATATTAGTAAAGCTAAAAAAATATAAAATTAATAAATAAAATTGATATAAAATAAATAAATTATTGCAACTTAACTATTAAAGATTATTTAAAATAATAATAAAAATAATGTTTATCAAATCTCCCCACACTTATTTATTTGCTTGTCCTCAAGCAAAGATATTATTAAAAGAAAATATAAAGAAAATAAAAAAAATAAAAAAATAAAATCAAGTATTAGAACGAACTTTATCCAAATAGACTTTCAAATTTATTTGCCTCATCAATGCAAAATAAATGTCAACTCAAAGAATGCATAAAATAATTGACTAAAAATTAAAACCTTTAGCAGCTAAAATAGATATAAATTTTTGCTCGTGTGCTAATACCCCTTATATGAGCTATACAAAAACTCAATAGAAAAATATGAAAACTTCACAAAATACAACCCAAGCCAAATTCAGCAATATTCTATCATAGTGCAGGTGCAAAACGTGAAGGAAACAAGGACCAATGCATTTATTAAAAAATAAAACGCAATTGCTCGTCTCTTCCAAAGTTCACTCATTATTTTTCGATTTTGACTTTTTCCAAAGAGAATTTCCCAAAAACCTCGCCATTTTACGCCAGACTTGTTTGGGTTTTCAATTTTGTGTGTACTCATAAACCAGACCACAACACTTATTGATTTATTTATTATACATGTGTATAGGTGGCTGATTCAGCGGAGTAGAATCTCTTAAATTGTTGAAAACAGAATAAATAAAACACTCATTTATATTTTTTAAAAATATTCTTTTTATAATCTTTTCTTTTCACCTCACTTATGCCATACAGATGATCCTTGAACCAATACTACACCATAATTTATAGCACTCAAAAATTATTTAAGAATTTGAAAAAGTTAATACAAAGTGAAATCAAAATATAGATTATTAAAGAAATTGTATAGAACATATAAGTGTATTTGTGATTTTCATATTCTATTTATTTTTTTATTTTTTTGTTTTTTATTTGATTTTTTTTTTTGTTTTTGTTATTTTATTTTTTTTTGTTGTTGTTTTGATTTGACAAAGATATAAAATTAAAGAAATTAACAATTAGTCAAAAGCAATATACACACTAAGAATTGACAAATACATGCATTATTTTCATCATAGGCTATTCAAAAGGCTCATTGGGTAAAAGTTTAAGTTCATACTAATTTATTTTTAAAAGTAAAATAATCTTTTTTTTTTTAAACAGAATGATAACTATTCTATTTTTTTTTTTTTTTAAATAGGTTTGATAAATAACATGAAATGGAAATTCCCTCCCCACACTTATTTCAAACATTGTCCGCAATGTAGAGAACAACACTTATAAGAGGAACACAAACAACATGAAAATCAAGGAGATAGGGAAAGAGAATTGGGTTGCCTACCAATAGCGCTTTAGTTTTTGTCAGTAGCTAGACATGGGCATTCAGTGTCCTGCAATTCTACCCGTTCAAGAATCAGGGCGGAGGGTTCACCCTCAAGGTACTGCTTTAGTCTTTGCCCATTTACCTTAAATTTTTCACCTGTTTCTGGATTTTCAATCTCACATGCACCATGAGAAAACACCTCAGTACCACAAAAGGCCCTGTCCATCTAGATTTTAACTTACCTGGAAACAATCTCAAACGAGAATTAAATAGCAAAACTTTCATCCCAGGTTCAAAATTTTTTCTCAAAATAAACTTATCATGATAAACTTTAGTCCTCTCTTTATAGATTTTTGAGTTTTCATAGGCTTCATTCCTTATTTCATCTAATTCATTCAAATTCAATTTTCTTATTCCACCAGCCCTCTGCAAATCAAAATTTAGGAATTTAATAGCCCAATAGGCTTTGTGTTCTAACTCTATTGGCAAATGACAAGCCTTGCCAAATACTAACCTGTACGGGCTCATACCAATTGGGGTTTTGTAGGCTGTCCTATAAGCCCACAGCGCATCATTCAGCTTAATGGCCCAATCCTTCCGAGAAGGATTCACTGTTTTTTCCAAAATTCCCTTGATTTGTCTGTTACTCACCTCGACTTAGGCCAGAGGTTTGTGAATGGTACGGAGTAGCCACTTTATGAGTAATGCCATATTTTTTTAGAAGACCTGCAAAAAGTTTATTATAGAAGTGGAGTTAATACCATATGAGGTCCTCCGAGTATAGTGGTTTTGCCACGTTTAGTCATAAATTTTTAAATTGACCATTTGTGGTCCTTCAAGTTTCAAATTTAACCATTCGTGGTCCAAGTTGACAACCCATGGTCCTTAAACTATTAAATTTTAACCAACCATGGTCCTTTCAAGAGGACCATAGCTGGTTAAATTTCGAAACTTGAAGGACCATGAGTGGTTAACTTGGACCGCGAATGGTTAAATTTGAAAGTTGAAGGACTGCAGATGGTCAATTTGAAAGTTTAGGACTAAACGTGGCAAAACCACTATACTCAGAGGACCTCAGATGATATTAACTCTATAGAAGTGGGTACCTTCATCGCTAATAATAGCTCTGGGTGTCCCAAACCTGGCACAAATATCTTTCAAAAACTTCAAAACCACTTTACTGTCATTTGTCCTGGTAGCTACAGCCTCAACCCATTTGGACACATAATCAATCGCCACAAGAATGTAATTATAACCAAAAGACGTAGGAAAAGGTCCCATGAAATCAATACCCCAAACATCAAAGAGATCAACAACCAAAATATTCGAAAGGGGCATTTCATGATGCTTACTTATATTACCAGTCCTTTGGCACCTATCACACTTAACACAAAATTCAAATGCATCCTTGAACAAAGTGGGCCAATAAAAACCAGACTGCAAAACTTTTAATGCGGTTTTCTTCCCACTAAAATGTCCTCCGCAATTTAAAGTGTGACTGTGATTCAAAATATTTCGCTGTTCAAACTCAGGGATACATCTTCTAATTATTTGATCCGGACAAATTTTAAACAAGTAAGGTTCGTCCCAAAAGAAATGTTTTGCTTTGGAAAGAAAATGTTTTTTTCTTTGTGAATTTAAGCCTGGGTGAAATCGACCCGAGACTAAATAATTCACAATATCTGCATACCAAGGCTCTTTATTATGTAAGGAGAGCAACTGTTCACCCGGAAATCTGTCATTGATAGGAATATCAGAATTAGGACAGTTATTGGCTACTTCAGGTAAACGAGACAAATGGTCAGCTACCACATTCTCACACCCTTTTTTGTCCTTGATAGTTAAATCAAATTCTTGCAACAACAAAATCCATCTTATGAGTCTAGGTTTAGCATCTTTTTTAGCCAACAAATATTTTAGAGCAGCATGATCAGAATAAACAATTACCTTAGAACCAATCAAGTGCGAACGGAATTTTTCTAATGCAAAGACTATGGCCAACAACTCCTTTTCAGTAGTTGTATAGTTAATCTGAGCATTATCCAAAGTTCTACTTGCATAATGAATCATGTAAGGCATTTTATGAATTCTTTGTCCTAAAACAGCACCTATGGCATAATCAGATGCATCACACATTATTTCAAAAGGAAACTCCCAATTAGGTGCAGCAAGAATGGGAGCAGAAGTTAATTTTTCTTTCAAAAGGCTAAAAGCAAAAAAACATTCATCATCAAATTTGAAAACAACATCTTTTCCCAACAAGTTACATAAAGGCCTACAAATTTTTGAGAAATCTTTTATGAAGCGCCTGTAAAAACCTGCATGACCAAGAAAACTTCGCACTTCTTTCACAGATGTAGGGGGAGGTAATTTAGAAATAACTTCAATTTTAGCCTTATCTACCTCTACTCCCCTGTCAGAAATTATATGCCCCAAAACAATGCCCTATTTAACCATGAAATTACTTTTTTCCCAACTCAAGGTTAAGTTCATTTTAACACATCTTTCAAGCACAGAAGATAAATGAGCAAGACAATCATCAAAAGAATCACCGAACAGAGAAAAATCATCCATAAACACCTCAACATATCGTTCAATCATATCAGAAAATATTGACATCATACACCTTTGAAAAGTTGCTGGTGCATTCACAACCCAAATGACATTCTACGATAAGCAAACGTGCCAAAAGGGCATGTAAATGTCGTTTTTTCTTGATCTTCATGTGCAATAGGAATTTGAAAATAACCTTGAAAGCCATCAAGAAAACAATAAGCATGCCCAGCTAATCTTTTTAACATTTGGTCAATAAAGGGTAAAGGGAAATGATCTTTTTTAGTGGCGGCATTTAATTTTCTATAATCTATGCACATTCACCACCCCGTCACTGTTCTAGTTGGGATTAATTCATTTTTGTCATTAGTAACCACAGTAATCCCAGATTTTTTTGGCACTACATGAACTGGACTTACCCACTTACTATCTGAAATTGGATAAATAATACCTGAGTCAAGCAACTTTAGGACTTCTGCACGTACAACCTCCTTCATATTTGGATTCAACCTGCGTTGAGGTTGGCGGACAGGAGTTGCCCCTTCTTCAAGAAGGATCCGGTGCATACAAACCGTCGGACTTATTCCTTTAATATCGTCTACTGTCCAACCAATTGCACTTTTATATTTTTTTTAATACCACTAGTAGGCTTGTTTCTTGCTCATGTGAAAGGTTAGAAGCAATTATTACAGGAAGAGTATTATTTGGACCTAAGAAAGCATATTTTAAAGAATTAGGAAGGGGTTTCAGTTCAAGCTTGGGTGGAACTTCAGCTTCAATTGAAGGATAGAGTTTTTCCTTAATTTGCTCCAAACAGCCTGTAACTGAACCTCCTTCACCACTCCCCTCTTTTATTGCGCTTTGGTTGGATTCCACTTCATCAGCCTCAATCTCTTCGACCTTCAACAGATATTCATCTAGTAACTCAGCAGAAATTATTGAATCTAAAACATCTACAGCAAAGCAATGACTATTATCGTTTTCAGGCAATTTCATTGATTTCAGAATTGAAAATTCAACAGTTTCATCAAGAACAGTCATAGTTAATTTTCCATTTTGGACATCAATCATCGTTTTTGTTGTGGCCATGAATGGTCGGCCAAGCAAAATAGGCATGTCCTGCTCGTGATTACACTTTTTATTTATGTCTAAAACAACAAAATCATCAGGAAAGATTAATTTATCAACTTGGACCAAAACATCTTCTACAATGCCCCTAGGATATCTAACAGAGCGATCAGCAAGCTCGAGGGACATTGTAGTAGATTTCAATTTATATAGACCTAATTGCAAGTAGACAGAATATGGCATCAAGTTAATGTTGGCCCCTAAATCAAGCATTGCCTTTTCTTTCTTAGAATTCCCCACAGTAATAGTTATTATGAAACTACCGGGATCTTCTAATTTTGGGGTTAAGTCAGTTTGTAAAACAGCACTCACAGTTTTAGACATGAAAACTTTTTCATTATATGCATACCTACGCTTTCTGGTGTTTAGTTCTTTCAAAAACTTAGCATAAGCAGGCATATTTTTAATCATGTCTAACAAAGGCAAATTCACGTTCACTTTTGACAACAAATCATAAATTTCAGCAAATGATTTATCAAATTTTGAATTTTGCAATCTACCAGGAAATGGAACTGGGGGAACATAAGACTTAGGGGGCACATAAGGATTATCAGATTTATGCAGTTGGGGTTCATCCTTATTATTATCATCAACATGCAACTTTTCAACTATTTCAGCTGGTTTAGAAGTGGTATTTGCTTTCACACTTTTTTCAATAACTTTACCACTTCTTAAAACAGTCAAAACTTTAGCTTCTTCAGGTTGACTAGGTAACTTACCTGGCACATGGCCTTGCATAGCTTCTGCGAGTTGCCCCACTTGCACTGCCAATTTTCTTTAGGGAAACCTCATTTCTTGCAAGTGAAGCCTCATTTTGTTGGAACCGTTTCTCATCTGCCTCCGACCGTTTATTGCAAACCTGTATATAATTTTGCAATGTATCCTCCAAAGATGGTTTTTTTGGTTGAGGTGGAGCAATTGGTTGAAAATTATTTTGATTATTTCCCCAAGAAAAGTTAGGGTGATTCCTCCAACCCAGATTATAAGAGTTAGAATACGGGTCGTTTCTAGGCCTTTGATTAAAATTGTTCATCGCATTAGCCTGTTCGAAACTATCATTTTCTCCAATCATATATGCAGTACTTTGTTTCGTAGCCAGCATAGAACACAAGTTATTCATTTTTTCATCCATCGCAAACATTTGAATCTTCAAATCAGTAATTGAATTAACTTCATACATACCTGATGTCTGTCCCCTTACGCTTTTTTGTTGGGAATTCGCTCCTAGCATTTCATACAATACTAAGGTCTCCTCCGCAGTTTTTTCTCCCATGGCACCTCCAACAGCATTATCAACAATTGATTGGCTGGTTTGGGTCAAACCATCATAAAAGGTTTGATTTTGCAGCTCCAATGGGTAGCCATGGTGGGGGCATTGAATGAGCAATATTTTGAACCTTTCCCATGCCTCATGGAACGGTTTGCCTTCAGCTTGCGAGAAATTCGCAATTTTTCTCCATAATTCAGAAGTTTTAGCATGAGAATAAAACTTACCTATGAACTTATTGTAAACCTCCGGCCATGTCCGAAGGGATCCAGGTGTTAGAGACATGAACCATTGTTTTGCTGCATCTTTTAAAGTGTACGGGAAACACCTCTTCCTTAGTTCATCTTCTGGCAGGTCATTCAATGGAAAGTTTTGGACTACCCCGTAAAAATCCCGGACAAAGGTAAGGGCATCCTCGGTTGCTAAACCATGAAAAGATGGCAACTGATTGTAATGGATCGTTTTCAACTCATAATTCCTGGCTGCATTGGTAAGCACTATACAAGAAGGTGAAGTTACTACTTGGGGCCTACCAAAGTCTTTCATCAACCTAAGAACGGGCCTAGGGTTGGGAACGGGGTTAGGGTTGGGGTTGGGTGGAGGAAGTTCAGCCATGGTTGTGGTTGTTACTTGTGGTTCTAAAGGTAAACTATTTTTCTTTTTTCTATTGATGTGGTCGTCTAAAAGCAATAGTTCAGGGGTTAAAGAGAGGCGACCATGCATGAAATAAATAGATAAATGAATGAACAAATAAAATAGCAAAAACAAATATATTAATAAATTGACTAAATGAAATAAGCCAGCAAATAAAGAAACAAGATAATCAAGATAAGTAAAGCAAAAAGCAAATTAGAAATAGATGTTATAAGTCGTATTGAGCAAAGGAAAATAAATAAAATAAACAAAATGCACAATAAGAAAGACGAGGAAGAATATAGAAAATAAATTGCAAAATAAACAAGTCCCCGCCAACGGCGCCAAAAATTGATGAACAATTTAAATGTAAATGTCCTCGCAAGTGCACGAGTTACTGTAGTAATAGGGTGCAATAGCAAGGGTCGAACCCAAGAGGAATTGATAATATGCAATTTATAATCTTAAAGTTAATTAACTTAATTTTAACGTGCTAGAAACGAATATCAAATATAAGAATCAATTCAATTGCAAAACAATTAAAATCAATGCTTCAAAAAGCTTAGAATTGAGTAATTGAAAAGCTAATCAGGAATGAACAAGAAATTGCTATTGACAATTAATCAAAGCTTGAGTTAAAATGGAAAGTACTAATTACGAGTGCAGAACAGATAGCAACTTAATTTAATGACAAAAGATAAGGAACCAGATTAGTGTTACTGCCAAGAATTATCTAAAACTAATTGAAATTCTTAATGGAGTACAAAGGCAATTCGATTATGCTTATAGAATGGCAGATTGATTAAACAAAAGCATATAAACTAAATGCAAAATAAATAAATTAAAACAAGAAAAGAGTATTTGTGATTAATAAGAAGAAAACCGGGTCAGAGTTGCGCACTGTGATAGCAAATGTAGTAAAGCTTAGAAATTTGGCATAAAAAACTAATAGTTAACTCTACCAGCATCATTATCAATGGTAATCTCAATTAACAACCGTACTTAAACCTTTAGCATTATAATTAGTAAAATACCTAGCATTAAGCCTGGTAATTAACACATGGTAATTAGCATTATCACTTAAACAGTCTGTAACTAACAAATGAAAATAAAGACTTAACTTTGTTGCTACAATTACGAAACCAATTACGCCCAGATTAAGGGGAAAAAAATAAAGAAAGAATGAAAATAAAGAAAGAACCAGTATATGGAATTGAATGCGCTCAAACTAAACTCCTTTCGCTGCCAACCAGAGTTCGCCGACCAGAATTGCGGCGAACCACTAGAAATCCCGAAATCTCCGAACGGCCGTTGGGTGAAGAGTTTTGGTGATCAGATTGGTGATGAAGAATGGTGATGATGACGAATGAATTTTGTGTAGGTCGGTGATCCCCTGGCTTCTTCGGAATTGCTTCTATTTATATTGTCTGGACTCAACGATTTCTTCCGATCTTCCGCTATTCATTCGGATCGCCGGAATAATTGATTTGCAAAATATGGTTCTGGTCTTCAAGGAGCTCTGCGCCTTTCTCTCGTAGGAATTGACTAGCTAATGCAATCTATCTATTAAATAATAATAATAATAATAATAATAATAATAATAATAATAATAATAATAATAATAATATAATAATAATAATAATAATAATAATAATAATAATAATAGTAATAATAATAATAATAATAATCTACAGACAATAAACTATTAAACTGACAATTATATTATAATAATAAAACAAACTTAATAACCAAAAACAACCCAAAATTAAACAATATTAGTAAAGCTAAAAAATATAAAATTAATAAATAAAATTGATATAAAATAAATAAATTATTGCAACTTAACTATTAAAGATTATTTAAAATAATAATAAAAATAATGTTTATCAGTAATCCTATCCTAGCCTATTCTTGTTTTCGTGAATATCGTGTTCCTTGTTGTCTTGAAGTGTTATCTTGTGTTTTGTTGTTGTCTATATGAGTTACTTGGCAATTCTTGGCATGTTTTCCTTTCGTAATGATTCCTTCGAATTTAGGTGTAAACTCTTCTTGTTAAGTGGCTTCTTAGTTTGACATATAAGTTTCGTCGTGAAATTAGCTATCCATCTTTGGAATGAGTTGTGCTTGGGTAATTCTACAATCCTTATATTTGGTTATTCTTGCAACTATCCTTTTTAGGAATCCTCTAAATTTGTCCCAAGTATTCTTTGAAAGTTGAAGTTAGCAAATCCATATCAAAAATCCTATCTTGTGTAGCCTAAAATCCAAGCAAAATATGTTACAATTGTAACCTTAAGTTTTAAACCTAAGCCTATTTTTTACCAACCCAACCCCTAAACCACTTGAACCAATTATCTTTCTTGGAACCTACCCAATCTTAATTCCATTTAAACCATAAATTTCCATTTTACCCAAATCCCCAATTAAATCATCTCTTCCTCAATTTTTCCCCAAAATCCCTAATTCCCAAATTCTCTTTCTCTTTCCCCTCTACCTGTGTGTTCAGTCAAAACCAACCCCAGCTCGTAGCCTTCCCCGTCGCAACCCCGAGCCACCGCCGACGCCACCCCTGCCGCCGGAGCCGTGCCACCGCCGACCTGCTGTGTCGCCGAGAGAAGAAGAGCGAGAGAGATAGAGATCGGGCAGCGCGATTGAAGAAGAAAAAGAAGAGGAGTTGTGGGTTTCTTTTGTTGAGCTTTGGGTCATCTCCTATCATGCCTAGAATGTCAAGTTTGGCTAGGAAAGCGGAATGGGTGGATCCCCATTACCTCGTCCTTGAAGGTAAAGCTTTTGATCTGGAATCTTTTCCTAATTCTTTGTTGGATATGCTTAGATTCCAGGGTTTGTTGGATGGGTTTCTCACCATAAGGGCCGAGACTTACCCGAGTTTGGTTAAGGAATTTTATCGTCACATGGTTGTGACAAAGGTGGGTGATAAGCTTGAGATCACTTCTAAAGTGAGAGGTGTGAAGGTTGTGCTATTTGAAAAGAGGCTGGCTCAGCTTTTGAGTTTGACTGCTTCCGGAGTTGCTCTGTATAGTGGCCATTCTTGGATTAGTACGGATACCATGGGGTACCGGGACTATTTGAGTTATCTGTTGGGCCGTACGAGTGGTTTCACTCAAGCTTCAAGGCCAGAGAAAAAGTGGTTGTCCGCGGAGCAACGGATTTTGGTTATGTTGGTATCGGATTTTTGTTGCCTAATAACAACAAAAGCAAGTTGTTGGGAAAGCTGGAGTGCACCTTGCCTTTTGCCTCAAGAATATTGTTAAGTTCAACTTGCTAGCTTTGATGTTGCAGCATATGGTTTTCTGTCGGGATCATAACCGGAAAAGTCTACCATACGGGATGGTGTAAAGCTGGATTTTGGTTAGAAAGGGAGTAAGCGTGGATGGTTGTCTTCCGAAGGCCGTGGGAAAGTTGGTGTTGGATGCCGCAAATCTTCAGAGTTGTAATTTGTTTCGGTTGGAAGATGGTGATTACATCACGTTGGAAGAAGTGGCAAGGAAAGCACCGGGAGAAAGGGTCGAGTTGGCAACGGAGCTTGGGATTCATGCCGGGAAGTTGAGCCTTGCAGTCCAGAGTTTGGGAGGCGACGAAGATGTTGAAGATGAGGCCGATCACGAGGATGAAGTGGAAGCACCGGAAGCGGTTGAGGCCGAGGAAAGTGACCCGGAAAGTGAAGAGAACCAACGAAGAAGAGAAGCCCGTACCAAGAGGGAGCACGACTCCATGACGCATCAGGAGCGTGTTGTCACCTTGTTTCATCAGCAGAACCACATGATCGAGGAGGGTTTCGCCTACATGAAGACTCAGTTTATCGCAGTGAACCAGAGGCTAGACCAGATCGAAGCTAGTTCAAGCCGCAAAGGAGAAGATGATGAAGAATCCGAGGAAGCCGAGGAGTCGGAGAGTGAGGAGTTCTAGCTTGTGTTGTGGTTGTCCGTGTTCGCCTCTGTGCTTGCTTTGCTTGTTGTTTTGTTGATTGTTTAGCTTGGTAGTTGGTGTTGGTTGTCTAGTTTTAGTTGTTGTTTAGAAGTTGGTGTTTGTGTTGGGCTAGAGTTCTTGATGCTCAATTTATCCGTTTGATTAACTCTTGCCAATCCTTGATTTAAAATGCCTTCTTCCTTGCTTTGGGATACTTCATTGCCTTAGAATTTTGTAGAATCTTTTGGAGTTTTTGACCAAAAGAGTTTGTTCATGAACCTCTTGTCACAATGTTGTTTCCTTTCATCGTTTGTCTTTAATTCGTCGTACCCAAGCTTCGGGGACGAAGCTTCTTTGAAGGGGGAGATGATGTGACACCCCGAAATCCAAATTCAATTAAGGGATTAATTGAGTAATTAACACTATTTCAATTTGTAATTTAATTCCTTAAATTCCTGAAATTTAATAGTTGGGGAATAGTAATTGACTAGTCAACCCCAGAGTCAAAGTTGTACATTGAGCTTTGTAAGGAGTTCCCTTGTTCCTTACACTTCCTTATGTTAGTAAGGGCATTCTTTACCTTTCACTTGTTGTTGGTAATGTAACCTAACCTAGTAGACCACCTTCATTCTATCCTTACACTTTTCTAAAAATCTAGCTCCACCCTCTCTCTAAAAGGTGAGTAGCTTTTCTTCCAAGCCAAGTTGGAACCTTGCCAAAATTTCAAGAGTTGCTTCCAAGATTCAACCTTTCTTATATTTGGGCATCTAGGAGGGTAAGATCTAAGTTCATCTTGTGTTTTTGGTTCTATCTAAGGTGTCTTTTCTTAAAGTTAGGATCTTTATGATGTTTTGGTTTGTTCTTGAAGTGGGTTTGGAAGGTGAGCCTAGTGAGGAGCTTGTTGAGGTGTAAAGTGAAGTCTTTAGTCTACAATTGGTAACCCATGCTCTACAAAATCTATTTTGCTTACCTATATGTGATTTCTTGGATTCTACATGTGTTTTGCTATGAAATGTGAGTGTTGATGCATGATCTTGTGAAAATGCATATCTAGAGCTTGTGTTTAGGGTTCTTGTGTGCCATTGCTTGGCATTTCCTTTTATTCAAGTCATTTTGTTGTATTTGGTGAGATTTGGCACGTTTTGGACTTGAATTTGAGTTTGGAGAAGAAAATCCGCGAAGTGTATTATTGTGGTACAGGGGTGTATCCGCGGGCGGAACGACGGGTAGAGGTCCAACCCGCCGCCCACCCGCGGGGTACACGGTGTGAAGGAGCCTGTACCCGCAGGCGGAACCGCGGTAGAGGTCTACCCGTGGGCCTACCCGCGGGTACAGTGTTGGTGTTGTTTGGGGATTTGTTCCCCGTGATTCTTTTGACTCGGTATTTGGTTTTTTGACTTCCCGATGTTCTTTTGTGGAACTATTTGAGTGTCTTCTTGATGTTTCGTATGTCTAGAACTATATGGTAGGTATCCATGTAGGTATTGGTGTCTTGAATCGTGCTAAGTGTTCAACATTGTGTTCCGTTGAACCGTGATGAGTCTTGTGTGTTCCTCGGAACTACGTTTGGTTTATCCGTTTGATGAGCATGCTAGTTCGGTATTTAAATGCTAGCATGTGTGTTGTTTGTACCTTCTTAATGGTTGATGATAACTTGTGTTATTCATCTTTGTTGTTGTTGGGTTGTGACCCATTCCTTGATTGAGTATGGTTTCATATCTTCGTTGTGATCCGTTGATTGATTCCTGTTGTGGTGTGATGTGTGTGTGGCTTTACCTGGATTGCACGATTAGTGGTATGGGACACTAGTCACCAAGGTATTGCAGCGGTCCTCGTGGTGGCCATGACGTGATTATGGAGTTGTGACCTTTCTGTAAGGTTCACGTGATTCTTGGGTGGCATGTGTTGCCGTGTGTGTGATCGGTACCCTCGTGTACTATGAAATCGGTGGTTATGTTGGAGATCTGTTGGAGAGGGGATGACGGTCGTCGGAGGGAAAAGGTTGGACTTGGTGTACAGGGGTCCTGGAGGTAAAGGTTAGAACTAGACATAAGGTTGGGGGTAGCCATAAGGTTGGAACTGGGCATAAGGAAGGCATATCAACTCGTGATGGGTGATGTCACGAGGGCTTGTGTAGCCGATGTGGTGAGTTTTCTTCTTGTGACGTGTGTAGTCACAAGATCATGTGTTGCCATCAGTCTTGTCTTTATCCTTGTGTTGTGGTATGCTTTGTGGTTTGGGATGTGTTCCCGTATCCTTGTTGAGAGTGTTGAGTCTTGTGTTGACTATTGCTCTTGGTTTTGTACTTATATACTTATGTATTTCGTTTCGAAAATGGCTTTACAACTTATATCTTATCTATGTATGTTATTTCACATGTATTGGTGGGTTACCAGCATTATTCGCTGACCGGGCGTCGTCCCATGTTTTATTGTGTTCTTTCAGGTGATGTCTAGACGAGTGCGAAGTCTAGTGCTTGCTAGTGTAGCTTCTCCCGCTTGTTTTGTGGCCTGTGTGCCAGTTTAGTTGTAGACTTTTGAGACTATGGATTAGTTGTAAACAATGCAGATATTGCCGTAGCGTTCATCCTTGTTGGTGAACGTGGCATAACACCCCATGACTTGGATTTATGCTTATCCAGTTATCTTTTAGTCTTTCGCTGTGTTTGTTGTTTAGTTGTGTTATCTGCTTGTTTAAGGCTTCATATAGCTTTTTTTTAGGGGGTGTTACACCCTACCTTACCCCTAGCCCCATTACAACATGTGGAAAGTCCTTATGATTTGTGTCATGCATGACTCTTGTAGTGGTGATTGAGAAGATATGCAAGCCTATGGTAGAGCAATTTTATAGAAATGAACTTGAGTGAAATCTATACACATCAAACACTTGAGCGATATCCCTGTGAGGGCTTACTTGTTTAGTTCTCTCCATCTTTGAACATGGGTGCTAACTTATTAATTGCAGGGTGTTTCAGATTATTGTTCATGATGTGTTATGAGTTTTAAGAATTTCATTTTAATTTATTTTACAAATAATATTTTTGCTTGGGGACAAGCAAACGTTTTAGTGTGGGGGAATTTGATAGACATATTTTATACGACTATTTTACGTACATTTTTATAATATATTTTTATTAATTATTTACTATTATATATTAATTATTTCATTTTAGATTTTAATAATTAATTAATTAAATAAATGTTTTATAATACTATTTAGTTAATAATTTAAGTATGTTAATTATGGTCCAATTCTTAATTGCTTACACAAAAAGACAAAACAAAATTTAGCATTACATATATGTTGCTTCTTTACTTCATTTCTTCATATATGTTGCTTCTTTACTTCATTTCTTCATACAGTACACACGTATGTGGCGCAACATCAAAATAGATTTCGTCAAAAATTCAACACAAATTCGGGCGTGCAAAGCAGCTAGCGGATGATTTCATGGCTTGGCGCAATAGTAGGAAATTGGATGATAGAAAATGACTTAAGTTTATATTGAAAATATTATAAATAGATGGTAGCAATAGCATTGAAGTCGTTCATTCTTTCCCCCTCTAGATTATTCTTTAAAGTTGTTATCAATGTTCATTCATGGCTAATTTCTTTAGCTTGGTTTAGTGAATTGAAGCCCCGAAATTGATTATGATGTAAGATTATTTATTTATTTTTATTATATATGTTTTTTATGCATTTGAGTATTAAATATTCTTCTAAATTATTTGAATAGTTGTATCATTTAATTGCTAGGAGGCCTACTAGTTATTTATTTATTTGATATAATTATTTGCTATATTAGTTAATGTTGTGCTACAAATTATTCTAATATTCAGTAGCAACTGGGTTAATTATTGACGGCTTAGTGATAATTAGTCTCGGATAGAATATTTTTTTAAATTAAATGCAATCGCTTGTGCTTGTGTTATTTAGTTTGTCGGTTTTCCTAGTTCATATTGCTGTTATTAAATTATTAAATCTATAGCGCTTATCTTAGATTATTTAGTAGATAGGGGTAATTAAACCGCGTGTGCTTTAGTTACCTACAACTAAGGGAAAACGGAAATGAAATAATTTCACAACAAATATTCAACTGCATATTAATTACTTTATGAATCAATGATCAGTGTTAAATTCCGGTGGTGGATCTTTACTAACCAAGATTTTCTATTATAAGTGTCTTCAATATATTATTTTCATTGCTTTATTCGTTCATTTAAATTTCTTGTTTATTTAAATTCTCTTTTATTTAATCTTTATTCTCGTTATATTTCAAACCCCCTATCATTTTCTTAAGCACAAAAGTTAACTAGTTACTCCTCGTGGGATCGACCCTTACTCCTGCTACTACGTTTGTAAGGTTCTAATTTGGGAGCCTACGACAGCTCGCCACCTGCATATATATACCTTGTCAGTCTGAAGGTACATGCACCTATACCCCTTAAATGACCCATGATAGCCTAGAAAGACACATGGAGAGGACCTATAAGACATTTTATGACGATTGTAGGTATGCAAATACGGATAGCACAGACAACCAAAGATACAAAAAAAAAAAAAAAAAAAAAAAAAAAAAAAAAAAAAAAAAAAAGGATGGAGGGGATTTATGCAACAGCAGATGAGGACTGGATTTATTTGTCACAGCGGATGGCATTTTATTAATTAAATAAACCACAGTCTCAAAAGCATAATCCCAAAACTTATAAGGAATGGAGGCACGACTTAAGAGAGCTAGACCAGTTTCAACAATGAGTCTATGCTTTCTTTCGACACGACCATTCTGTTCATGAGTATAAGCACATGATTGTTTATGAAGAATGCCTAATTGAGCCAAGGTGGTGTGTAACTTTTTATATTCATCTCCTAGATCAGATTGAATGGATTTAATTTTGCGATTGAATGAACGTTCAACCATAGCGCGAAACTTATCAAAGATAGCATCGAGATCAGACTTTTGTGACATAGGAAATTACCAAGTGTAACGAGAGTAGTCATCAACAAAGATAACGAAATAACGATATCCATTAGTAGAAAGAATGGGAGCAGGTCCTCAAATGTCTGTGTAAATTAAATCAAGGACACACGAACTAGAGGACTCAACACGCGGTAAGGGAAACCGTGCAGATTTCCCTAACTGACATGCATTACATAGACCAGAAGAATAACGAATATTACTGCTATAACCACTAACCGAACAAGACGAAAGAATTTGACTGAGAACTCGTTGATGAGGATGACCAAGACGATCATGCCATACAGATGTTGAGGCTGTAGCCGAAAGAAACGCAGTTGGTGACGAACTCGGAATGGGAAGCTTGTAAAGCCCCCCAGAACTATTATCCCGTAGAAGAATTTCCATGGTTTTGATATCCTTCACAACAAAAAAAGATGGGTGAAACTCAAAGAACACCTTATTTTCTGATGCAAATTTTTGAACAGACAACAGAGATGTAGACAAACTAGGAACACAAAGGATATTAGACAATTGAAAAGATCTAGACGGAGAATTAAAGGTAGCATGACCAATACGACTAATAGGTAATCCCATACCATCACCGACACGTAATGTGTCATTACCATTGTAGTCCTCCAAGAAGGAGAGAGTAGCGATGTCCAGAGTGGCATGATTGGTGACACCTATATCTGAAGCCAAGTGTGGGAACCTTGAGGATCCAAAGGAGTTTCTTGATATATGACATTAGCCTGCGGATCCTTGGCACACCAAAGATGGCATGTGGAAGCAATATGACCTAACACATGACAAACTTGAAACTTGGGTTGCCAGTTGCCAGTTGTCGTTGCGTCCTCCACCACGGCAACCGCCACCACGCCCGCGGCCGCCACCACCACCACGCGGCTGGCCGGTTTGGCTGCTGTTTTGACCGTTGTTCTGGTCGGAACCACGACCACCATTACCACGCCCGGAACTGTGGCCCTTCTGGCCACCCTTTTGCGCCGTGAAAGCAGCCGGCGAGCCACCTCCAAGACCATCGCGCGTCATAAATTCCTCCCCGCCCAAGAGATCCGCAGGCTCCTGGAGAGTAATAGGCTGGCCGTGTACGATGAGAGATGATGTGAGACCCCTGAACTCTGGCCGTAACCCCTGAAGAACGTAAAGGTTTTGTTTTTCGAGTGTCATAGGTCGGCCGGCGAGTGCGAGCTCCTCCGCCAAAACCATAGCCTTGCCGATGTACTCAACCGCGGATATGTCTCCTTGATCAAGTGTCTGCAATTGTCCGAGTAGATTGAGACCCTGGGAGCAGGAAGACGACGCGAGTGCACCAATCACAGCAGTCCAGACAGCCCGGCTGGTGCGGTGACCGATGGCGAGAGGCATGACCTCATCGGAGAAGGACGACATCAACATGGACAATAAGGCTTGGTCCTACCGGACCCACGCATGATGCGCCGGATTGAGCTGCGCGGTTGCCGTATCATTGTCGTCGCCGGTTAGGGTTGCTGGAGGACATGGATTCGTTCCATAAAAAAATCCAAGAAGATCGTGACCATCAAGAAAAGGAACAACATGGGCTCTCCAAAATAAGTAGTTCTTGTAGGTCAACTTAATGTTGATGAAGTGGTGAGCGGTGGATAAAGAATTAACCACCGATGTAGCGGAAGAGATAGGAGCATTAGAGACAGTCCGTTCAGAGAAATTAACATATCCGTCAGCCATTGGAAAGAAAACCCGAGCTCAGCTGATACCAAATGAGAGCTAATAGAGTTGTGTATTGAATGAATTAATACAATGTACAAATTACAGGTATATAATTATATATAAGAAGGAAGTCTCAGAGAGACTGGGATAGGGAATCATAATCAAACTCAAATACATAGAGTCCTTAATAATGTGTAACTGACGGAAGTAAATTATTTATATGCATAAAGTACATTATTTATGTGCATAAAGTGCATTGTTTTTATGCATAAAGTTCATTATTTCCATGCATCATTTATGTGTAATTTCTGTTTTTATTGTTTTAATGAATATCTTATTTCTTTGTAGAGCATGGCCGAATTTTTTTAGCACACCCCATCCCCCACAACTTAGAAATTTAGTATTCATTAAAAATAATCTAAATGCGTGTATACTACTAAATTGTTAGTTGTAGAAAAATATTGTATTTGCATTATATTATAGTTGTAGTGTTTTTTGTAATTTACGGTTAATCAAGAGCTATTGGGGCTTTCAGTTAATTCAATTGAAGAAGCGTATAATCTATATAATGATTATGCTTTTAGGTTGAGATTTAGTGTTAGGAAGGCCAAGTAATATTACTTTGCTGGTAGTCAGAATTTGAAAATGAAAATGTTTCGTGCAAAGTCTGGTTTCAAATGCAAATCAGATAAATATGCTAGATTATATTCAAGGGTAAACACACGGACATGAAGTACTATTTTTTGTCAGTTTGATGTAGCACCTAATAGGCAGTGGGTTGTGATAAAACATTTGAAGGAACACAATCACAAGTTATGTCCACCTGCTAAAAGCTATGTGTGTGACACCCCGTAATTTTAAACAGTCCTATTTTAATAAAATATTCTCGGGAGCAAAATTTATCTTTCAATCGAAAATATTTTATCCCGAATACTTTCAAAACAATTATTTTGCTACAAATTATAAATAAAACTAGGCAAATTATGCCCTGGAAACGCGTTCACCGAGAATGGTGAACACAATGCCAAACGACGTCGTTTTTAGGCAAAAAAAAAAAAAAAAAAAAAAAAAAATCGCGGGTGTGGAGTTAACGGCGCGCGTTGATCAAATTATGAATTTTCTGTTATGAGATTATGAATTTTCATAAAATTCATAATCTCATAACAGAAAATTCATAATCGCATAACAAAAAATTCATAATCGCATAACAGAAAATTCATAATCTCATAACAGAAAATTCATATTCTCATAACAGAAAATTCATAATCTTATAACAGAAAATTCATAATCTCATGGTTCCAAAGTGAATGTGTAGGCATAGTTCCAAAGTGAATGTGCAGGCATGGATTCATAATTTTATAACAGAAAATTCATAATCTCATGGTTCCAAAGTGAATGTGTAGGCATGGTTCCAAAGTGAATGTGCAGGCATGGCATGGTTCCAAAGTGAATGTGCAGGCATGGATTCATAATTTATGAATGTCCGTGATTTCGGACGGGAATGTGTAGGCATGGTTCCAAAGTGAATGTGCAGGCATGAATTCATAATTTATGAATGTCCGAAATCATTGTTCACCTCAAATTAAAGTGAAACCGCAAAATGTGAAAATGAAGAAGAAAAGTCACGCAATTAATTAAGAAAAAAAAAAAAAAAAGATAACGGTATACTAACACCGTTGGAACCGTGTTCACCATGAATGGTGAACACGGTTCCATGGCATAACGCTCCATAAAACTATTTTAGGGCCCATGATTTTACTACCCAAAATCTATCTGAGACTAGCTTGCTAACACTATTTTATAACTATTAGATTCCTAAGCCCAATGATTTTTTTTACCCCAATAACCCAACTATTCTAGGCCCAAAGTTTTTGTCCAATCTATACATCCTATCTTTAAAATAGCCTAATAAATAAATAAATAAATAAATGAGTGAATTCTATTTTTGGTCTTACTGTTATAGGGGCATTTTCAATTTTAGTCCACCTTAATTTTTTTTGCCACTTTATATCCACTATTATTGAATGTGTTCCACTTTTAGTCCCACCGTTAGTATTTCCATCAAGAGGCCATGTAATTTAGGGGTATTTTGACCTTTCCTCTCATCCAAAACTATGTGTGACTAAAGAAATTAAAACATTAAACCTAAAACCTAAGAAACCTCGCCGGCCCATGTTGGAATGAACGAAATGATGTAGCTTTGGCTTCCGATTCTCGTTGTTCGAAGAGCCATCTTCGAATATCGGAGGAGGAGGACGAAGCGCTTGGATTAAAAGAGAAAAGACAAACATAAAAAGACCAAAATACCCTTGGAATATACGGCCTCTTGACGAAAATACTAACGGTGGACTAAAAGTGGAACACATTCAATAACAGTGGTTGTAAAGTGGCAAAAAAAATTAAGGTGGACTAAAATTGAAAACACCCCTATAACAGTAGGGCCAAAAAGGGAATTCACTCTAAACAAATAAATAAATAAATAAATATATATATATATATATATATATATATATATATATATATATATATATATATATATATATATATATATATATATATATATATGGTCAGGTTCCAGTGAGGTCAGGTCTTCCCGTGCGGTCAGTGCGACATACACCATTAGGTATGCATAAATGCACCACACAGTGTTCTTAAATACACTATATGTGTGGTGTATTTTTTTTTTTCTGGTGCATTTTTTGGCATTTCATTGTGGTGTATTTTCGAACACTGTATGGTGCATTTATGCATACGTAATGGTGTATGCCGCACTGACCACACGGAAAGACCTGATCTCACAGGAACCAAAATATATATATATATATATATATATATATATATATATATATATATATTATCAAATTTAAAATCTAATTTTTTAGACCCAAACCCTAGATATATAAATGTCACTATTCTATTCTTCTCCATTTTCGTAACCCTATCTCCCTACCTCTCTCCGTCTCTCGCTCCTTCTCTCTCTCGCTGACTCTCCCCCCATCACCAACAACTACCATAGATGGCAGCCACCAACAACACGAACCTCCACCATCACCGCCCTCTCCCTCTCCTCTCCATATTCAGCGGTAGTCAACGCCAACAAGCAGCAGCAGATTGGGGAGCAATAGACGACAGTGAGCATCGGCGAACGTTTCCTTTGGACGACGGCTCGATGGCAGCGGAGAACTGTTTGTGAGCATCGACGCCGACTGGAGCTTCCGGCGACCTCCCTCTTCTCCTGCGACCAGGTTTTTGGGTCTAGAATGTCTGACGAACCAGTGGTGGTGATAGGACGAGATCCGGCGACTTTCCCAAAGTACACACATCGAACTAAAGAATGAGGGTTTCTTAAAATACAACAGTCAAAACTCTAGTTATACACCAAATAATAACAACCACAGACACAACTTTTGTAAAATAGTTTTTACTTGACTTCATAGACAAGGTTTATAGTTTTTCCCCAAAATAGTACTTAACAACCATAATACACTTTACTCAACAATAATTCCATATTACATAAGATTATAGATTTCAAGATAATAGTATTCTTTATTTTCAAGGCATCATAACCATAGTACATTATACTCAAAACATAGTATAATATTACGCATGAGATAATTGTTTTCTCAATAAGATAGTATATAACACTTTCAAAACCTTATAATCATTTCATAAACCATTTCTAATCATTTCCAAAATATACATAAGTATGGAGGATTTCATAATAACAATTCTCAACATCATATTCCTCGACAAGTAATCATTTCAAATATAGACTTTCTAAGAAGTCATTCTCAAAAACATATGTATACCGATAATCATAGATATGGAGGAATTCAAATCATATTTTGCGAAGCATAATCAATATCACATATACATATTAGGAATAAAGATAGTAGGAATTACTACTCAGATTCTAATTAGGAATCCTAGACCTATATACCTGTTAGGAATAAAATATAGGTCTTTACCATTCAGACTCTGATTAGGATTCCTAGCTCTATAAACAGGGGATTAGAAAGCAATTAAAACCCTTACCACCCATAGTTATATTACACGAAAATATTCCTGGGAGATTCCCCACCACCAAGCCTAGGGAGATCAATCGGATGGAAATCTTAGAGAAGAACCTTAATAGCCAATGGAGGATTAATTAAGGCTAAGAGGTAACCCATGTCTCAACAAAACCTATTTTCCTTGCTATATCTTATTCATTGGCTCCTTTGATATATAATTCTGTGCTTGAGTCTTGATAGAGCTTTGTCTAGGGTTTATATTGTGTGTATGTGATAATCTTGGTGTTTATGTGATAATCTTGATGCTTATGTGATAATCTTGATGTTCTTGATACTATGATTAATTATATGAACGATCTAATATTTTGATTACGTCTAGAGCCCTAGGGTTATAACGTGGATTTCGTATTATGATATTCTTGGTATATTTGAGTGAGATTTTGCATGATCGGGTGTTGAGTCTAGCCTCGGACTTGTGTTTAGAACTTTTCATATAGATTTCTTGATGTTCTTGTGATTCCAGATGTCCCTGGATTGTTATGTGATTTATGTTAAGTCTTGGCATGTTTAGGAATCGTGTTAGGGTATATTTGGTGTGATTCTTGGTTTAATTTTTTTACTTGAATACGTAATGTTGTCGTTATGTGTTTGAATGTGTTTGGAAATGGTTTCGGGTTCCACGAGAGATCCCGGAACCAAAAGTTGCCTGCATATCAGTGGGGGGTAGGTGGGGGGACTGACCACCCGCCACCTACCCGGTGCCCGCTATACTGTTCCAGCGGGCGGTGGTCTGCCCGCCGGCCACCCGCTGGAATAGTGCCCGGCCGCCGGCGGGTGGCTGGCGAGTGGTCCTCCACCCGCCACCTACCCGCTGGAATCCCGGCGTGGTTCGTGGCGTTTTTCCCCGTTTGATGTTTCCCCATGTCCCGTTGTACCCCGTTTGTCGTGTATGAGTCTCGTTTGGTGTTTAAGGCATCGTTCTTGGATTTTATGTGTGATACATGTCATTGTTGTTGTGTCTTGCTTGTTATGTGATTATGTGTTGATTGATTGGATGATGATGAGTATCGTGGTCATTGCGTAATGGACAGTGTGACTGATGATGATGATAATGATGATGATGAGATTGTGATTGGTAGAAAATAAACTGTTGGCGGTTGGCACCACTTGTGCCCGGTCATTGTACTAAAGGTACATGCCATAGCGGTGACTGTGCTAAAGGCACACACCCACCTTCGACTTGCTTGCTTTAGGCACGGGTCAGGTTATATGTGTTGCGGTGTCATGTTAGAGCTATATGCGCTAACCTGGAGGTATAGGTTGGAACTGATAGAAAGACAGAGGGGGGCTACAAGGTTGGAACTTGGTATAAGGTTGGAAGATGGATTGTGTGCTTTGTTGGCTACTTGCTAATTGGTTGTATTGAATGCCTTAGTTATTTGCATGCTTATCTGTCTGTTATGCCTTGCATTGCACGTTTAGGACGCCTATTAGTTCTCATGATTATTCTATGATATTGAGTCTGTTATTATGCCTTGAGTCTTGATCTTGGATTTAAACTAGAGTCTCATAAATATATATGTATTCCAATTTCAAAATGAGTTTCTTATATCTACTTATATTGTACTTAACGCGTTGGAGTGGATTACCAGCATTATTCGCTGACGGTTGTTATACCGAATGTTTTTCAGGGACAGTGAGTTGCTACAGAGCGCGCTAGTGGATTCATGGACTTAGTTTAGATAGTTCTAGCCTGGATGAGATGGCTTGAGTGCCTTGATTTGTATTTGAGTATTAGTTATGGTTTATGCTTTGTTAGTTAGTTTAGCCTGTGCATCTGAGTTCTCCAGCTCAGATGTGGCATAGCACCCCGACTACTATGTCTAGTTTATGCTCTGTTTGAAAATTAATAAGAGATTAGCCTTTATTTTATAGGTTTTAAATATCTTAAAATTTAGGGGTTTTACAGATCACGTGCTGGACACAAAATGCCTCGAATGAACAGTTGTCGAACTGCCGACCATTGTTGGTGACAAAAAACTGCTCGGGCAATTTGAACTTACAAATGATGTTTTTCCATAGAAACTAGCGGTGCTGGTAGTCAGTAATGGTTGATAGGGGCTCGGATTCTACCCACTTGGTGAAATAGTTGACCGACGCTATGCAAATTCGCAAACAACCGGGTGCTTGAGGCAACGGTCTGAGTAAATCAATCCCTCATTTCGCAAAGGGAATCTTCGTAGTGACCGGAGTATAGAAAGTAGTTGGTCGGGTATCTCTCTTAGTGAAAAATTGACATGTCGGGCATTTCATCACCTCTTCCACGCAATCTTTCACCATAGTTAGCCAGTTGTACCCCTGAATGACAAGCTTCCTAGACAAAGTATTGGCACCCTGGTGGGATGCACAGATTCCTCGATGGGCCTCCATCATTACTATCTTAGCCTCATTGGGGAGCAAGCAACGCAACAGTGGTCCGCCAAAAGACCGTTTGAACAACTAACCATCCGCTATTTCATAGATGGTTCCCTTCTTCTTACACGGTCGGCATCCTCCTTCTTGTCAGGCAACTCGCACTTCTCCTTATATCTTATAATATCTGCAATCCAGAACCACTCGTGCTGAGTCTTAGGATTGGGGTGCGGGGTAGGCACTCGGGTAATTGAGCAAACCAGCAATGACTCTGTACACGGGCATTCTACTATTTTGGTTCGATAGGCCAGCGAAGGTGGTCGGGCACACCACCTAGCGCTAACTTCGATAGAATGTCTGCCTATGTATTTTTCGCTCTTGGCACGTGGGTGATTTCATGGGCGACCAGCTTTCCGAGCAGTCCCTCAGTCACATCTTTGTATAACTTTGATCTTTCTTCTTTGGTTTCACACTCTCCCGTCAACTGACTAACCACCAGTCGGAAGTCAGTCTTAATCCAGACTCGGGATGCTTTAAGTGTTTGGACTTGGCGGAGGCCTCTAATAACGGTCCCGTACTCGGCCTCATTATTCGAAGTGCGAAACTGATATTGCATGGCGTAATACATGTGGAAACCCTCCGAGGTAGTTATAATCATGCCTCCCCCACAGTGCCGGGCACTGGTAGCCCCATCTGTGTGGATTTCCCACCACTCGGCCTCTTCTTGCTCATCAATCGGCTGAGACTCATCAGACTGCCTATAGCACTCTGATATGAAGTTGGCCTAGGCTTGGACCTTGTTGGAAGGTCTAGGCGCGTACTCAATTCCATATTGTGTGAGCTTCATCGCCCACTTGAGCAGTCGCCTAGATCAAGACAGACTGTGCAGAATGCTTGCAAGCGGCAAGTCGGTCAAGACCCTAACCTGATGAGCTTGAAAGTAGGGGACCAACTTTCTCAACGTCATGACTAAAGCGAAGGCTAGCTTCTCAAGTGACGAATAATTAATCTCGATTCCTTTCAGAGTCTGACCAACGTAATAAACAGGCAGTTGCAACCTGTCTTCTTCTCGAATCAGGACAGAACCGACTGCCTTTTGGGAGGCAGCCAAATACAAGAACAAAACTTCACTGTCCCTAGGCTTAGACAATAGGGGAGGTGTTAAGATGTACCTTTTCAAATCCTCAAAGGCAGGCTGACATTCCTCTGTCCACTGGAAGCCTTCCAGCTTCTTCATAGCTTCGAAGAAGGGCAAGGCACAATCAGCAGACTTAGATAGGAATTGGCTAAGAGCGATCAGTTGTCTGGTGAGGCATTGCATTTCTTTGACGTTAGCGGGAGGCTACATATCTAAAATAGATTTAACTTTCTCTATGTTAGGCTGATTCCCCTCCTAGTCACCATGTATCACATAAACTTCTCGCCCCTAACTACGAACGCACATTTCTTAGGATTTAGCCTTAGGTTATATTTCCTCATGATCTGGAAGCAGTCGGCTAGGTCCTTCATGTGATCTTCCTCCTCCTTGCTTTTGACTAGCATGTCGTCTACATAGGCGGTCATGGACTTTTCGATCAAGCTCTTGAATAGTCTGGATACCTGACGTGTGGTATTTTAGCGGTTGATGGAAAGAAAAGTGGGAATGAAGATTCCCGAGATGTCGTTCTCAAGAGATGCACACTTGGAATTGAATGTTGTATTATCAAACACAATCACACATTTGCATTAGAAAGTTAGGAAGGTTCATGGTGAGGAATGCGAGTAAAGAGAAATGTAAGTAAAGGTGCAAGTAAAGAAATGAAGTAAACAAAGAGGATGTTAGGTGAATTGGACCGGTATTCCCTTGATCATGTAAAATGAATAAACCTAGTCAAGAGGTGGAGCTATGTGATGAATTGAGTCTATGTGAGATGGCTTCAAATGCCTTAGCCAATTTTGGTTTCCAATGCCTATCATAGGGCAATGTAGCACCCTAGTGTCAATCATTCCCTGTGAGAAATTTAATCAAACATGTTGTCTACGTCCCATTTCGGATCTTGTCCTCTCGGATTTAAGGCGGGAATTGCAAGGGGAAAAAAGAAGTCTAGGATTATACCTCAGTCTCTTGTTAACATAATCCTTCCTAAACCTTCATACATGTGGTGCACTCACACACAAGAGTCACTATAAGCATTCCTCTTCCAACAAGACATCAACACATAGTCACAACTACCTTGATCAATTCATACACAACACAAGGAAATAGGATCCAATTCACAAATGGAGATCTAGCCAAGCATCATTGGTCTAGATTGAAATGCAAAAGAAATTAAGCAATCAATGGGGGAAATTAGAAGAATTAGATGCAATGAAGTTACCTACTCAATAGCAATTGCAATCAATCATCATTGAAGAAGATCATCCAAGCTTACAAGAGAAGTTGTCAATTCCTCCTACAATACTTGAAGTTCTTCCTGCTACGAAATGGAGAATTGAAGAGAGAGCTTGAGCTAGAAGTGTATCTAACCTAGAGAAAGAAATATCTAATCTAAAAACTTAGAGTTCTCCCTAATCTCTGAAAATTACACCTATTTATAGAGTTAAATCCCGCCAATCCGTGCAAAGTTCGTCGCAACATGATTTGGAGTCACGCGCATGACGCCGGTGTGATTTGGTTCCAGAACCAAATCATGCACGGTGTCACACGAGTGATGCCAGTGTGATTTGGTTCCTGAACCAAATCATGTTGGTGTCACGCTAGAGATGGTCCCTCTTATGCCTTTCGCGACTTTGCTCCGAATCTTCCTTGTTTTAGCTCCAAATTGCCTTCAAACCACTCAATTTCCTGCAATATTCAATTGGCCCCCAAAAATATGATATATATGAAAATATATCGATTAAGCACACAATTCATACCAAAAGGACTCAATTTATGCAATTAAGATCACATAAACACCCCATAAAAGTAGAACATTTTGGCACTTATCACTACCATACGCGTATAGGTGGCCCTCGAGTTTTTCAAACCAAAGGCCATCACTTTATAACAGTATACTCTGTCCGGAGTGATGAAGGCGGTATTCTCTTCATCGGCCTCGTGCATGAAGATCTTATGATACCCACAAAAGGCATTCATGAAGCTCAGCAAGACACAACCGGTCGTCTCATCGATCAGCTAATCGATTTGAGGCAGAGGGAACGGATCCTTTGTGCAAGCTTTGTTCAAGTCCGTATAGTCAATAAACATTCTCCACGCCGACGGCTTGGGCACCAACACCACATTGGCGAGCCAGCCAGGGTAATTTACCGCTCAATATGGCTGTGTTAGGAATAAAGTGTAATGGTTTTGATATGCCAAATTTGTATTTATAGATCCCCCAATTTTGTTTATAGGTCTAGTAGAGTCTTAGACCATGATCGGGAAATTATTTAAATTGGAAAAGAGAAAAACAGAGGAAGATGCATGAAAATAGAAGAAGAAGAAGATATAAAGCCTAAAATCAAGAATTTGTCTGGAGAAAATGACAAATTGAAGAAGAAGATGAATGATATGAAATCACGTCAATGCTACTCAAAGAAGATATCCCAGAAGAATTTTCGTGAAGAAAATTAATATTGGAAGAATGCATGAAATTGACTTGGAGATCAAGCATCTATGGAAAGAAAGGAGTACATCAAATGTGATTAGAGATTTAATCAAAAGCTGTACGGACGAAGTGGATGATATTTGATATATTATGCAAAATGGCTCAGGTTTGAAACTTACCATCAACAATTTTACAAGGTAAAATTTGAGAAGCCAAATTAAATTAATCTGATGGAGTTGGGCGCTAGTTTAAGCTTTGGGCGCCGTCCCAATTTCACTTGGGTGGCAATTGAGATGCAATTGCACTTGGGAGCCAGTTATTGAAATTGGGAGCAAGTTTCACATGGGAATCATTGAAATCAATTGAAATTGGGTGGGATGCAATTTCAAGTTGGGGACCGATTCAAAGAAGACATGGAGATCAAATTGAATTGGGATGAAATTATTGGGAGCCAATTGAGGTTGTAGTATGGGATGCAATTTCAAGTTGGACCAGGAGAAGTCTTTAAATTGGGAAGCAATTGAAAGCACCAGGAGTAGTTTGGGATCCAATTGCAAGTCAAAGTCAATTAGGAGCCAATTACAATGAAGAAATTCAAATTGGGTGCCAATTACAAGCCAATTGAAATTGGGTGTCAATTACAAAGGAGAAATTCAAATTGGGTGGAAGTTCAAAGCCAGTTTGAAGTCTGAGAACACCCAGACGTGAGAATGAAGAAGATGAAGATGAACTTACAGTGAAAATATTCTCACAAGGAATAATAATAGTTTAACTAGTATGGGATTAAATTAATGAATATTTTTAAATCCCAAAGATACAAAGACCACTTCAGAACTGATCAGAGAAGCCATTCTACACCAAAAACTGAGACCCAGATGTTCTCACTCAACGTTAACCAGAGGAATATCAGATGAAGTTTGGGAGCTCATTTACATGGAGATGAAGATCCATCGAACGGCTAGCTTATCCTTTCTGACATCTTTGCAGAAGATAAGATAAGATCTCTGACAAAAAGATACAAGATTTCAAAAATGAGAGCGTCTCTTTCCAACGGACAGATTCTCATTACCAGTTATAAAATGATGAAGATATGAAGACTTGAAGACAGAGCAGTTGGGGAACTCACGAACAAGAGAGCAGAAAATTTGAAACTCTTCAAGGAGATCGAATAGAGCAATTAAGCTTGAAAGAGAATAGAGCAAAAATCTCATTTGGTACAGAGCATACCAAAAATCTTCAAGTGAGAAGTGAGAAAAGAAAAAGAACTCAGAGAGCTTCAAAAGAGAAATATTCTGAGAGTTCTTAAACAGAGCAAAGCAGAGCAAAAATATCAAGTGCTTTACTTGATATATTCAAAGAGAGAAAACACTTAGAGCATTCAAGAGAAATCATTCCAGAGACTACCATGCCTACCATGGACCCTGTTCTAGAAAATGAAGAATTATTTGCAGACAATTACACGAGAACATAAGTCCTAGAAGAACAAGTTGGTGATCTAAATCAAGAAGCCGAATCACCTGAAGAAGAAGGGATGCAACTTATTGATACAGTTGATCTCACAGATCCGAATAGAAGTCCATTCGGATCCCCTCAAAACTTTGTGCAGATGAATGATCCAGATGATGGCATATTTTCATCCTTATTTGCCAAAGTGGCCGAATCCAGTGATGTTGTTTGTCAAACAATTGGAGAAAAGTTGGTTGAACAAAATCAAAAGATGGATCAACAACACACGGATATACGAGTCAATCTGAAGGAATTAATGGAGCATCAAAATATTTTGAAGACCCAGATTGACAAAGCAGAAAGAATTTTGAAAGAAGAATTGACAAAAGGCTTACTTGAAGTGATTCAGCTCATGAAGAAGGAACGAGAAGCAGCTGAAAAGATTAACAACGAACATCACCTAAGACAGATCAAAGCAATTCAAGACCAAGAAAGCCGAATCAACAAACTTGAAGCTGAACTCGCAGTTACAACAAACAAGCTGGACAACGTACAAACCGTTTCTATTGAAACGCACAATAGTTTTGAAACTGTGAAGGCAAACCAAGACCGAGATTTTAAGACCCTTGCATTTTTGGTTGATAACGCCAAAAGGGGGGAAGAAATTCTCAGTCACTTGGCTTTGCAACAACAAGAATTTATTCTTGGAAGCCAACAACAGCCAGTAATGTCTACTCAAGGTAGAGGCCGAAGCCGCGGACAATCCTCACAAGGACCATCTCAGATTGGTTTTGCTCAGTTCGCGAATCCTCACAAGGATCATCATCAATTTTTAATTTTGTCGTGCGTTTGACATATTATCAATAATAATTTCCCATGGTCTATTTTGAATCTTTAATTTTATTTGTTTAATGTAATTAGATTTTCGTGAATTAAAAGACAATAAATATGTCAAACGCACGACAAAATTAAAAATTGATGATGATCAAAATAAAAATAATTCAAGATGCGTTTAGGAGCTTGTCTAAAAATTTAATTCACAAGTTTCTTTTGATTGTGTCTAGAAAACCATTTGTTAAACTCATCTTGGCTTTGTCAAATAAAATTGAGCAAAAAGATTATTTTTCAAAGACTTAAAAGCCAATGACTGAGTATAGGTTTTGGCATTATCGAAAGGGGGGGAAATTGTTAGGAATAAAGTGTAATGGTTTTGATATGCCAAATTTGTATTTATAGATCCCCCAATTTTGTTTATAGGTCTAGTAGAGTCTTAGACCATGATCGGGAAATTATTTAAATTGGAAAAGAGAAAAACAGAGGAAGATGCATGAAAATAGAAGAAGAAGATATAAAGCCTAAAATCAAGAATTTGTCTGGACAAAATGACAAATTGAAGAAGAAGATGAATGATATGAAATCACGTCAATGCAACTCAAAGAAGATATCCCAGAAGAATTTTCGTGAAGAAAATTAATATTGGAAGAATGCATTAAATTGACTTGGAGATCAAGCATCTATGGAAAGAAAGGAGTACATCAAATGTGATTGGAGATTTAATCAAAAGCTGTATGGACGAAGTGGATGATGCTTGATATATTATGTGAAATGGCTCAGGTTCAAAACTCACTATCAACAATTTTACAAGGTAAAATTTGAGAAGCCAAATTAAATTAATCTGATGGAGTTGGGCGCTAGTTTAAGCTTTGGGCGCCGATTACAAGTGGAAATTGGGAATACCAGGAGAAATCTGGGAGCCAATTTCGAAGCCAGGAGTAGTTGGGAGCCAATTACAATGAAGAAATTCAAATTGGGTGCCAATTACGAATAATACTAGTTTAACTAGTATGGGATTAAATTAATGAATATTTTTAAATCCCAAAGATACAAAGACCACTTCAGAGCTGATCAGAAAAGCCATTCTACACCAAAACTGAGACCCAGATATTCTCACTCAACGTTAACCCAGAGGAATATCAGATGAAGTTTGGGAGCTCATTTACATGCACTAGTACAAAAAATATCAATAAGATCGTATAAATCGCGTCCAAAGTTACAACTTTGGACGCCGAATGTGTAGTGCGGTGGCAATTTTGTAATTAAATTGCCACAATATTTTTATTTTTTTTTAAATAAATCGCGTCCTGATGAGCTGTCGTAGGCTCCCAAATTAAAACCTTACAAACGTAGTAGCGGGAGTAAGGATCGATCCCACGAGGAGTAACTAGTTTAACTTTTGTGCTCAAGGAAATAATGGGGGGTTTGGAATATATCGAGAATAAATATTAAATAAAAGAGAAATTAAATAAACGAGAAATTTAATCGAACGAATAAACAGTGAAAATAATATATCGAAAACACTTATAATAAGAAACCTTGGTCAGTAAAGATCCACCACCGGAGTTTAACACTGATCATTGATTTATAAAGTAATTAATATGCAGTTGAATATTTGTCGTGAAATTATTTCATTTCCGTTTTCCCTTAGTTGTAGGTAACTAAAGCACACGCGGTTTAATTACCCCTAACTACTAAATAACCTAAGACAAGCGCTATAGATTTAATTTAATAGCAGCAATATGAACTAGGAAAACCGACAAACTAAATAACACAAGCACAAGCGGTTGCATTTAATTTAGGAAAATATTCTACCCGAGTCCAATTATCACTAAGCCGTCAATAATTAACCCAGTTGCTACTGAATATTAGAGTAATTTGTAGCACAACATTATCTAATATAGCAAATAATTATATCAAATAAATAACTAGTAGGCCTCCCTAGCAATTAAATGACACAATTATTTCAAATAACTTAGAAGAATATTTAATACTCAAATGCATAAAAAATATATAATAAAAATAAATAAATAACCTTACAGCGTAATGAACTCCGGGGCTTCAATTCACTAAACCAAACAAGAAATTAGCCGCGAATGGACATTGATAACAACCTTAAAGAATATTCGAGAGGGGAAGAATGAACATTTTACAATAGGAAACTCCTACTATTTATAGCATTCTAAAAATAGGCTCGATGAACCTCAACCATCCAATTCTTATTTTTTATCGCTGCATGAAAATGTCTTTTGCATGACTCTCGGCGATGGAATCGCATTTCCTCTACTTTCCTGCATGATCCACACGAATTGAAGACAAAAAAGGACAACATAATTATAATCCTTATATTTGTTTTGTTTTTTTACTAAGAAGTGGGCCACTTAATTTATTTAAATAATATATAATATATAGATATATATATAAAATGCATATATATAGTAGTAGTACGTAATAGGTATTATAAATTATATAAATTATATATTATATATTATATATTATATATTATATATATTAAATATTATATATAAAAAGAACTAATTATAAGATAATATTAAATAACTAATGCAAAATTATTATAAATATGTAGCTAAAATATGAGTGTAAAATGTGCCTATCAAACTCCCCCACACTAAAACGTTTGCTTGTCCCCAAGCAAAAATATTATTTACGAAGTAAAGTGAAATAAAATTCTCAAAACTCATAACATATCATGAACAACAATCTGAAGCACCCTGCAATTAATAAGGTAGCACCCCTATCTGAAAATTTAGAGAACTAAATAAGTAAGCCCTCACAAGAATATCACTCATCACTCAAGTGTTTGATAGGTATAAATTTCACTCAAGTTCATTCCTATAAAATTGTTCTACCATAGGCTTGCATATCTTCTCAATCACCACTACAAGAGTCATGCATGACACAAATCATAAGGACTTTTCATAGGTTGTAATGGGGCTAGGGTTAAGGTTGGGAATATTTTCGGAAAGTAGTTTAAATAAAACCTTCAAACTAGAGGAGCAAAATAAATACAATTAATCTAACACCCTCAATTTTTTTCATTCAAAGCATTTCTCATTGACACTTCAACTATCATCCTCAAAAATAAAGATTTCCGCAATGTTACCAGAAATTCTCCTTGCTTCATTTATTTAGCGGTAACTTCAAACTCAAAACTAATTGTGGATTCTTTCTCATTTTCAGCAACATTTTTCCTTTTCAAACATATATTCTCCATTTTTCCATTTCATTTTTTTTTCAATTTTTCATGTTTTTTTTTTTTGAATCGTGAACTGCTTCCTCTTTCCTTTTTCATAGAAGACCAATGACATATTGGTAACGAAGATACAACTCACCTCACTCTCAATCATATTAATAAGAATAAGTGATCTCCCCCACACTTATCCTTCCCAACCTCACGTAGATTACAAAAATAATCCAAAATTTGCTCCACTAGTTATTCAGCTGGGTGAAGGCATTATTTTAGATATAAAAAGACTTGTAATGTGGTTCAAAATAAAGAAAGGAATGGCCATAAAGCTCAAAGTGGTTAACAAAGGAATGATAAATCATAGGACAAACCGGTTATTTGGCTAGTGAGGCTCAAAATCAAATAATGGTCTTAATCACACTTGAATCATGCATGGTCTAATTAGCTTTAAAAGAGAATCAAGGCAAGTTCTAGAGAAACAAAATTATGGAAGAAAGCGCACAATAGAAAGAAAATAAGACCGAAGTGTCGGTCAATGGCTCAAAATACTCACAGGTTTATTGCTTACTTAATATAGCCACTACATATCAAACAAGAGATGTTAACAAACTAATCCCAACTTGGCAAACTATTTATTCAATCATGTCATGAATTCCAAGAAGGGACGAATATTTTTTTTTTTTTCAAAATAATACTTATTTTGCATAAAATATTAGTAAAATATTTTTTGAAAATTTTGAAAATTATGAAATAAGAAAACAAATAATAATAAATTTTTTTTTTTGACATAAGCAAACAAACAATAAAACTAAATTAAGTAAACAAATAATAAAACTAAATCTCCTCCCCCACACTTATTATCAACATTGTCCCCAATGTTGAATAAAAACATGCAGAAAAAGGGTTATTGAATGAGAATAGGGAATAAAATAAAATAAAATAAAATAAAATAAAAATGGAACAAACACACCTTAGGTTGCCTCCCAAGCAGCGCCTTTGTTTATCGTCGTTGGCTCGACTTATGATATATCTTTAAATTTCCATCGTCTTTTTGAGTACCTTCGATGATTATGAGTATTCAAAGAAACAGTCCCTTCATGCAGATTAGGACTCAAAGATGATTTATTATTTGGTTCTTCTTTATTTTCAATAGAAGCAATTGTATTAAATTTAACAAGTTTCAAGGAATCAACAAAAATTGCAAAATTATCATCACTAGGAGATTTCATGGTATCAAAAATATTAAAGTTCACAAATTTACCATTAGACTCCATTGTAAGCATGCCACTATGAATATCAATTTTCATTTTTGCGGTTTTTAAAAATGGTCTTCCTAACAAAATATGAGAAATTTGATTATTATTTTCCATATCAAGGACATAAAAATCAGCAGGAAAAACCAAGTTATTAACTTTAACAAGCAAATCCTCAACCACACCCCTAGGATATGTAGTAGATCCATCAGCCAATTGAATTACTATACTAGATTTATTCAGGGGTCCAAGATTTAAAGAAGCATACACAGGATATGGCATAACATTAATAGAAGCTCCTAAATCTAACATAGCATTTTCAAGTTTAACACCACTTATCATGCACGGAATAGTAAACATACCTGGGTCTTTGCACTTTTCAGGAAGATTGCCTTGACTAGCCATAGAGACATTCTCTTGCACTTTCACTTCTTCAACTCCTTTATTTGGTTTCTTTTTCAAAGTGCATAACTCTTTAAGAAAGTTTGCATAGCGAGGTACCTTTTTCATAGAATCTAAAAATGGTTTATTAGCCTCACATTCACGAAATGTCTCATATAAATCATTATTTGAGTTTCCTCTTATTGGTTCTAAAAGAGCTTGAGGGAATGGGGGTACTGGTTCATAATCAGAAAAATAAGAAAGCATACCTTGGGACGTCTCTTTATTATTGACATTGATACCTGCACATACTTCTTTGTTTATATCGACGTTCTTTTCTAGCGACATACTTCTCACAGTAATTGCACTTACATTCTCTTTAGGATTAAAGATCGTTTGAGAGGGTAATTTGCCAGAACTCTGTGCTTCCAACCGACTTACCGTAGTTGCTAGTTGGCCCACTTGCCTTTCTAAGTTTTGTATACTAGCCTTTGTTTCTTGAATACTAGCCCTTGTCTCTTGTTGGAATAGTTGTGTTTCTTGTTGAAACTGCAAAGTGTTAGTAGCAAGAGATTTAACAATATCTTCGAGATTCATACTTGAGCTAGAGCTTTGGGCTGGTTGTTGTCTTGAAGGAAACGGTTGTCTACACTGTTGAAAATTGGAACGATTCTGAACAAACTGGTTCCCTTGCGAGTTCCCATAGCTAAGGTTCGGATGATCCCTCCATCCAGGATTATATTTATTAGAAAATAGATCATACTTAACTTGAGGTTGTCCAGGAAAACCTCCAGCCATGTTGACTTGTTCAATAGGTTCTTCTTGAAGAGTTGGGCAGGCATCAGTTTGGTGCCCAACTTCCGAGCAAATTCCACATGCTTTTACAGTTTGCATATTGCCTACTGCTAATTGACGAACAAGAGTAGTTAAACCAGTAATTTGTTGTTCAAGAGCAGAAATATTTACCTCATTCACTTGCTTAGACGGTTGGACAAGTCTATTGCCAAACTGTTGAGAATTTGCAGCCATGTTTGCAATTAGAGTTCTCGCAGCGTCCGGTGTCTTGTCAACTAAAGCACCACCGCTTGCGGCATCAATCATGCTTCTATCCATTGGAAAAAGTCCTTCATAAAAGTATTGAATGAGTAATTGATCACTAATTTGATGGTGTGGGCAGCTTGCACATAGTTTCTTGAAACGCTCCCAATATTCATATAGGGACTCTCCATTGTTTTGCCTTATACCACAGATTTCTTTCCTAATGTTGGCCGCCCTTGAAGCTGGGAAATATTTTTCAAGGAATGATGTCTTTAAGTTATTCCATGTGGTGATGCTCCCAGAAGGTAGATAGTATAGCCAATCCTTCGCTGAATCTTTCAACGAAAAGGGAAAGGCTCTCAACTTGATTTGTTCTTCAGTAACCACTGTGGGTTTCATACTCGAACACACCACATGAAATTCCTTTAAGTGTTTGTGCGGATCTTCACCTGCAAGTCCATGAAAAGAAGGCAAAAGATGAATTAACCCAGATTTTAGTTCAAATTGTATATTAGCATCCAGAGCGGGAAAAGTAATGCATAAAGGTTGCTGATCCAAATTTGGAACTCCAAGCTCTTTTAATGTCCGATTTTGAGCCATGGGTTCCTCTTCTAAATCAGAATTGGTAGAATCGGTAGAATCGGTAGCCAGATCACTAAACTCCAATTTTCTCAAAGCTTGTTTCTTCCACCTGCGTATAGTTCTTTCAATTTCCGGATAGTACGGCAAGAGTTCTTGATTAGCAGATCGAGTTATAGGCATAAACAAAAAGAAAATATATTTTGATTTGCAATTATGTAAAAGTAATGAAAGAAAAGAATTTTTTTTTTTTTATTTTCGTTTGGGACAAATTGAAAAACAAATAAACAAATAACAAAATAAATAATTAAATAAATAAACAAACACAAAATAAGCTAGAAAATCTCCCCGGCAACGGCGCCAAAATTTGATGAGCTGTCGTAGGCTCCCAAATTAAAACCTTACAAACGTAGTAGCGGGAGTAAGGATCGATCCCACGAGGAGTAACTAGTTTAACTTTTGTGCTCAAGGAAATAATGGGGGGTTTGGAATATATCGAGAATAAATATTAAATAAAAGAGAAATTAAATAAACGAGAAATTTAATCGAACGAATAAACAGTGAAAATAATATATCGAAAACACTTATAATAAGAAACCTTGGTCAGTAAAGATCCACCACCGGAGTTTAACACTGATCATTGATTTATAAAGTAATTAATATGCAGTTGAATATTTGTCGTGAAATTATTTCATTTCCGTTTTCCCTTAGTTGTAGGTAACTAAAGCACACGCGGTTTAATTACCCCTAACTACTAAATAACCTAAGACAAGCGCTATAGATTTAATTTAATAGCAGCAATAGGAACTAGGAAAACCGACAAACTAAATAACACAAGCACAAGCGGTTGCATTTAATTTAGGAAAATATTCTACCCGAGTCCAATTATCACTAAGCCGTCAATAATTAACCCAGTTGCTACTGAATATTAGAGTAATTTGTAGCACAACATTATCTAATATAGCAAATAATTATATCAAATAAATAACTAGTAGGCCTCCCTAGCAATTAAATGACACAATTATTTCAAATAACTTAGAAGAATATTTAATACTCAAATGCATAAAAAATATATAATAAAAATAAATAAATAACCTTACAGCGTAATGAACTCCGGGGCTTCAATTCACTAAACCAAACAAGAAATTAGCCGCGAATGGACATTGATAACAACCTTAAAGAATATTCGAGAGGGGAAGAATGAACATTTTACAATAGGAAACTCCTACTATTTATAGCATTCTAAAAATAGGCTCAATGAACCTCAACCATCCAATTCTTATTTTTTATCGCTGCATGAAAATGTCTTTTGCATGACTCTCGGCGATGGAATCGCATTTCCTCTACTTTCCTGCATGATCCACACGAATTGAAGACAAAAAAGGACAACATAATTATAATCCTTATATTTGTTTTGTTTTTTTACTAAGAAGTGGGCCACTTAATTTATTTAAATAATATATAATATATAGATATATATATATATATAATGCATATATATAGTAGTAGTACGTAATAGGTATTATAAATTATATAAATTATATATTATATATTATATATATTAAATATTATATATAAAAAGAACTAATTATAAGATAATATTAAATAACTAATGCAAAATTATTATAAATATGTAGCTAAAATATGAGTGTAAAATGTGCCTATCACGTCCAAAGTTTCGAACTTTGGACGCGAATAATTTAATGAGACCAAAGTTCGCGTCCAAAGTTGCCAACTTTGGACGCGAATGACTTAATGCGGATATAATTCGCGTCCAAAATTGGCAACTTTGGACGCGAATTAAATTTCTAATCTACCCCCAAATCCAATTCAGCATTTCAGCCCGCTCTCCGCCCTAACCCCCCAAATCAGACCTCTCCGCCGTCTCCTTCCTCCGTCCTTCAATTCGCTCGCCGTTCATCGTCCGCCGTTCAGACCTCACACCCGCCGGTCGTCGCTGCTCCTCGCACGCCATGGTTGAACAGACGAATCGACACTTTATTTTAGCTCCATACCATGAAAAGTAAGAAAACTATATTTATATTTTTAATTATTTGTTTAACTTAATTGCAATATTTGTGAATAACACTTAACATATTCATTTAAATGCCTTAGAAATCATTGGATGCTTCTAGTTATTTCTGTTCCATTAAGAAAAGTCTATGTATTAGACTCCATTGCAACAAGTGATCGCGAGTTTGAGATTAAGGCCATATTGAATGTGTAAGTACACACACACACACACACACACACACACACACACACACACACACACACACACACACACACACACACACACATATATATATATATATATATATATATATATATATATATATATATATATATATATATATATATATATATATATATATATATATATATTTATATATTATATTTTGAGAATTATTATTAACCATTATTGTTTATAAATTATTTATGATTGTATATTATAGGGCATTTCGATCGGTTGAAACTTTAGGAGGGAGAAGATCTAAAAACAACGTTGATTGGGTTCACATTGAGGTATATATATCTTTCATATTTCATATTAATATTTTTATTGTTTAAAATATTAATATATAAACATATTTTCTAGTGTCCTCAACAACCGGGTGGTGTGGAGTGCGGGTATTATGTGATGAGATTCATGTATGAAATATGCACTCAATGTTGGGATTCTGATGATTTGGATATGGTATGTAAAATTTATTAAAAGTAAATAGTTTTAAATTACACTTTAGTAATGTTAAAACTAATTATTTGATTATTTTAAATTTTTGTAGGAATTATTCTTTAATAGAAAGCCTTATTCAGAAGCGCAAATTGATGAGGTTCGTGAGATTTGGTCTAAATATTTTACTCAAGAATGTATATAAATTTTTGAAGTGTGATTTAATTATATTAGTTAGTTGAATTGTAATGATGTATTGTTGGTACTTATCTAGCTTATTACATATGTGTTGAAGTAGTACTGTACTTATCTAGCTTATTATTTAGTGTTAAAGTGTTGGCGGATTGATGATGTATTGAACTTAGTTGAAGTAGTGTACTTATCTAGCTTATTACACATGTGTTGAAGTAGTGTAGTTTAATTATTTAGTGTTAAAGTGTTGGCAAATTGATGATGTATTGAACTTTAGTTGAAAGCTTTGAAGTGGTAGTGGTTGTGACTGCATGTACAGGATGAAAAATATAATTTTTTGTACAGGAAAAAAACTGGATTTATTAATAAATTAAAATAAAATAAAATAAAAAAACCAATAATTCGCGTCCAAAGTTCTTCAACTTTGGACGCGAATTATCATTTTATTAAAACAAAATGATAAATCGCGTCCAAAGTCGAAGAACTTTGGACGCGATTTACTGACATTTCGCGCCCAAAGTTGACCAACTTTGGACGCTAAAAGTCAGTAGTCAACAGTCAGATCGGATAAATCGCGTCCAAAGTTCTTCAACTTTGGACGCGATTAATCATTTTTCGCGTCCAAAGTAGCTTTGGACGCGAATTGTATATACAATTCGCGTCCCCGACATCTGCGTCCCAACTACTTTGGACGCGAATGACTGTTTCTGTACTAGTGATGGAGATGAAGATCCATCAAACGGCTAGCTTATCCTTTCTGACATCTTTGCAGAAGATAAGATAAGATCTCTGACAAAAAGATACAAGATTTCAAAAATGAGAGCGTCTCTTTCCAACGGACAGATTCTCATTACCAGCTATAAAATGATGAAGATATGAAGACTTGAAGACAGAGCAGTTGGGGAACTCACGAACAAGAGAGCAGAAAATTCGAAACTCTTCAAGGAGATCGAATAGAGCAATTAAGCTTGAAAGAGAATAGAGCAAAAATCTCATTTGGTACAGAGCATACCAAAAATCTTCAAGTGAGAAGTGAGAAAAGAAAAAGAACTCAGAGAGCTTCAAAAGAGAAATATTCTGAGAGTTCTTAAACAGAGCAAAGCAGAGCAAAAATATCAAGTGCTTTACTTGATATATTCAAAGAGAGAAAACACTCAGAGCATTCAAGAGAAATCATTCCAGAGTGTTTCTCTTCATTAAAGAGACCTGCGCATCATTGAAGATCAACTACAGAGTCTCAGGAGTTGGAAGCAAGACAACACTTGTTTTGGAGCAAAACAAGAGAAGGGAGGAAAGTAGCACAGAGCTATGAAATCCTGGATTGTCACACGGAGCTGTGAGATCCGAAGCAGCAGTGTCGGAGGCACTGGGCGTGATTAGTGCGGGTTTTGTGATCAAAGCACTAGATCACGAGATACATTTCTACCGGAGTGTGGAAGACGGGGGGAAAGTAACGCGGAGTCGTGAAATCCTGAGATAGTAGCGCAGCGACGTGAAACCCGAAGCAGCAGTGTGGTGTCACTGGGCGTGATTAGTGCGGGCTTTGTGATCAAAGCACTAGATCACGGAAATTCATTGTATCGTGGAACCAAGGAGTGGTAGATATAGTGAATTGCTCTTGGAGATAAGAGCAAGTGGAGTAGGAGGATTACACCACCTCGCGAACCACTATAATTGTCTTGTGTTCTTTACTGCTTTCTTTACTTACTGCTCTTTACATATTCGCTCTACACGAGATATACTGCTCACACAATCTCACACACACTTTATGTTTATTTATTTCCGCTGTGCACCATACTCTAACAATTTAGTTAAGAGTTTTGGTTTATCTCTGGCTTAGCAATTGTTGTGCTGTGCGAAAAAGTTTGAAAGTCTATTCACCCCCCCTCTAGACTTTCACCTTACCTCTTTTGGGACCAACAGGCTGGCATCTAGCAAAGTATCAACTTCTTTCTTTACGAAATCTCTTCGATCATTGGACAAGTATCGCCTCTTCTTAATGACTGGCTTGAGCATTGGGTCAACCGACAAACGATGAGTGATAATTGACCAATTGACCCCCGGCATATCCTTAGGCCCCCATGCAAAGATTTCTTTATAGTCTATCAGCTCCTGGATGATTGCCTTCTTGATGGTTTCTGTCAACCCTACTCAAATCTTTACTTTCTACTCTGTGTAGTCGGGATCTAAAATGACTTCATCTAGCTCAACTACTGAGGCAGGGCAATCAATGACTCGCTCAGCTACGTGGTGGGCGTTGGAATTCACCCTCAAGTCCCTATGTCCTACATTGCGGTAGGCTTGTAGATAGCAGTTTTTGGCCATCTTCTGATCACATCGCACTACTCCGACACTAGTCGATGTGCGAAACTTCATATATAAGTGTGCAATGGAGACTAGGGCGCCCAAGTCCTCAAGACCCAGCTGGCCGAGGATCACGTTGTGTGCGCACTCCAGAGCAACGACTACAAACTCCATTTCCATCTTCCTAACGTGTGGCCAAGTGCCCATTTCAACCAGTAGTGAAGTGCACCCTTCTACATCAATCGAAACCCCCGTGATCCCGGCCAAAGGGGTCTTGACTAGATGAAAACGCTTCATAGGCAATGATTGCTTTTTGTAAGTGTCTAAGTAAAGGATGTTCACACTGCCACCCGTGTCGACCAAGACCCGCCTGATCACGGTTCCTTAGATATCCATCGCAATCACCAAAGTGTCGCGATGTGGAGTCGGACCTCTGGGCAAGTCATCATTCGTGAAGGTTATCAACTCTCTACAAGGTCATTTACGATCTGACTCCTGCAAGGCAATCGCTCCCACATAAAGCTGCCTGGCCCACGCCTTTCGAACACCTAAGGTGTCCTCGCCTTCTGGTCCACCAACTATCATATTGATGACCGGCTTGTGTTTCCAATTTCTCTCACCTTCTTCCTCGCGGACATGATGTTTGCCCTTATCAACTATCTTGCCAGCCGGTCTAAGCACGACCTCATTGTGCCAATGCATTGTTAGGAGGTACCAGCCGATCACGCTGGATATATATAAAAAGAACATTTGATCTTGAATGAATCACTAATTACTTCTTTTAGTTGAATAACGTTTGATCTTTAATGAATCACTAATTACTACTTTTAGTTGAATATTGTGATCGTTTATGATTTGTGTTGAAGATCATGCATTAAATTTAATTTTTTCAATAATTATTTCATATTTGCTACCTTAGCATGCACTTTTTTGCCTTTCCAAAGTTCCAGTGCAACATTGTCTCTTCGTCCAGAGCACATTGTTGTGTCTTACAGTGCACATTGTTGTGCCTTCAACCTTAAAGATCATAGGTGTTATATATATATATATATATATATATATATATATATATATATATATATATATATAAGAGAATTTTGATCTTGAATGAATCACTAATTACTTTTTAGTTGAATATTGTGATCTTTTATGATTTGTGTTGAAGATCATGTATTAAATTTAGTCTTTTCAATAGTTGTTGCATATTTTTGTGCTTTACAGTGCACATTTTTGCCTTCCAGTGCACATTGTTATGCCTTCTAGAGCACATTATTGTGCCTTCCACTGCACATTGTTGTGCCTTCCAGTGCATATTGTTGTGCCTTCCAGTGCACATTGTTGTGGTTCGCATGTGGAGAATTTTTTTTTTTAAAGATGAGTTGATCAATGACTGAGATTCAACCCCGCGCGTGTGTGTGTGTGTGTTTGTGTGTGCCGCTTTTGAGATTATAAAATTTTATTTTGAACGTTAAAACTAAAGTTAATTTCATTTTTGGTCATATATTTATAGGTGACGGTTCACTTTTAGTCTTCTTTTTATCAGAATATCTCCTTTTGATCCTAGTATTATTGTGACATGACAATTTTTTATCCTCCATCAACAAAATCGTTGAAATGCCATTAAATACAAGGACATTTCAATATTTTAATACAAAGTGCGTTGACCCGTTATATTTTTTATGTTTATCTTTTTGAAAAAAAAATCATAACTAAAGATCAAAATGCCATTGTATTTAACGAAATTTAAACTATTTTGTTGATAAAGGACCGAAAATTGTCATGCCACAATAATACTAGAACCAAACAATGATGTTTTGAAAAAATAAAAAAAAAAAAAAAAAAAAAAAAGTGAACTGTCACCTATAAATCTAATACCAGAAACTATATATATGATTATATTTTATAAGCATGTTTCAAATAAAACAAAATTATTTAGGATATCAGGGTGATAATTGGCACTTTAAAGTTTCAAGCCGCATAAGTTGGACCACGTGACGCATGCATACCTGTTTTTTTCTTAAAGCAGACGAATGCATACCTACTACCTCATTAGTTTACAATTCATGGCTCATCAGTGGTCGCCCCAACTACTCTTCCTATATATCATGCATGTAACAATAACAATAACAATAACAATAATAATAATAATAATAATAATAATAATAATAATAATAATAAGCTTCCATAAAATAAATAAATAAAATAATGATCAAGCACCTTGTGCTCAAATGGCATGTACTTCCATGTAGTGACTTTCGCATATGAAGTCATGAGATCGAGCCTAGTGGAGGCAGCGTTGACTCTTTGTGCATTACAATATAATAGAATCAATAACATTCAAAAAATAAATAAATAAATAAAATGACGCCTTCAGTAGTTCTCGTGTGAGTTGTCGTATACTTTAATTAATTAACGTAATTGCTCACGCCAAACTCGGTCTAAAATTAAATCGGTAAATCCCACTCGGCGTCGGCGATGTGCTTAACGCAACCAATTGCACATTTGCCCCATTGATATCCTCTTTTAAAAAATATTTTTTAAAAAAAACTATTGACTTTATTATAAAGTAGTATCTGGTCTATACTTTCTTTATCTATGCAATCCAAATAGTCAATTTTTCACCACCAAGATTCGATCCGGTGACCTTCCCTCAAAAGGGACTACAAATATAACATCTGAGCACAAGGTATTTCGCATTATACTCTCTTTAATTCAGTCCTGACGTAATTCTCATGCTTATCTTTAAATATGAGACAGTTGGGGTTTCGAGAATTTTTTTTGAATAGAAAAAATTTTAATTTGAAAAATGGTAAAAGTAAGTAAAATTTTTATTAGAAGCATAAAAGAAAAAGATAGGGATAATCAAATTTTTGATTCATTAATAGTTGACTAGTCTCTCTCTTTTTATTTGATTTTATTTTTAGTTAGTATGGTCTTCAATTGTTTTATTGGATTGAGGTGTAAAATAATCAATTTAGTCTCTCAATTATTTATTTATATCAGTTTTCGTCTAAAAATTGAGTGATTAAATTGACTATTTTATACTTTGAATGACTAAATTTATAACATGAAAAAAATAACTGAGTATTATATTGACTTAAATTGAAAATGATAGAGTAATTTGTATAATTTTATTTTTTTGGTACATCTGACGTCTTCAGAAGGTGCAATTATCTAACAATTAGGTGGTAATTTATATCCTACACCACGGCGTGCGTTGCACTGTGAGTCCAGATGCAAAACGACGTCGTTTTAAATTTTTTTTTTTTTTTAAATTTCCCGCCCCAGTGAATGGTAGTAATTTTTTCTTTAAAAAAAAAAAAAAAAAATCGTTGTTCAAAAATGTACATAATGTTATACTAGAATACACATAATTGTATACATGAATGTACATAATTATATAACAAAATATACATACTCTTTTTAAAAGATAATACACATAATCTAACATAATACATAATAAACATAAACTTTTAACATAATACACATCAACTCTTAACATAATAGTATAATACACACAAATTTTCTGATTCGGATGTACATAATTGTATAAAAAGAATGTACATAATTGTATAAAAAATGTACATAACTGTATGAACAAATACACATAATTGTGTGAACAAATACACATAATCACAGCAATTTCCTATCGCGCTTTCCAAAACGACGTCGTTTTGGGAGGCGCGCAACACACAGTGCTATGCGCGCCGTGGTGTAGGGTATAACGATTGCAATTAGGTTAGGTGTATTCTTCATATCCGCGTGGAGAAGGCCTTGTAAACAATCCGGAGCGATGTCAAGAATGGTCGTTTCCCAAGGAGAGTAACTTGTATAATAATAACCAACAATTGAGAAATTAAAAGTATGATTATTGCCAAAAATATTTTAACTTACTTTTTTAACCAATTAATTAAAGCAAGTTACATAAGAATTTAACACTTTGATATTTGGTAAGCGGATAACTATAAAGCTGGAGGTTTGATTCTAGGGGCGTAAACGAGTCGAGCTGAGCTCGAATCTAAGTTGGCTCAAACTTGAACTCGTTAAGGAAGGTTCGGCTCGAGCTCGAGCTCGATCGAGCTAAACAATTTATGCTCGAGCTCGAGCTCGATCGAGCTAAACAATTTATGCTCGAGCTCGAGCTCGACAATTTTCGAACAGATCGAGCTCGGCTCGAGCAGCTCGATTTTGAGTTCGAGTTTGACCTCAAATTTGACCTGTTTGATTTTAAATTCTTGTTTCAATTAAAAATAAAAAGGTATATATTACTGTATCTCGTCTCCGTGTCGTCGTCGTCGTCGACAGTCTTCCAGACTCCAGAGTTAGGGCTTGGGGGGAATGGGGGTGGGAGTGCGGGACTGCGAGAGTACTGGAATAGGGTAAGGGAGTAAAATTTTTATTATTATTATTATTATTATTATTATTATTATTATTATTATTATTATTATTATTATTATTATTATTATTATTATTATTATAAGGCTCGTCGAGCCACAAGCATAGGATATGTGAGCTCAGCTCGAGCTCGATTTTGACCGAGCTTGAGCTGAGCTTTGACCGAGCCGCTCGCAAGTAGCTCGATTCAATTACACCCCTATTTGACTCTAGTAAATGGTGTACATAATGTTAAATAGTTGAATTGGATAGAACTTTAAAAAAATATAGAAAAAAAAAAAGTACACTATAGTAAAAATAGAGTAAGTGCGATATTACTCTTTAAAAAAAAATTTTGTCTTGTAGCACTGAAATAAGTGGTCAATTGGGTGGAATATAATTTTTGTACAAGAAGATCAAGTTTGATTATTGCCAACTTTCTATCAGTCAAGTATGAACACTACTCGCAAACTTTCTTCATGACTAAAAAAAGTCTTTTCCATTTTTTTTAACAATTTCGATCAATCTAATATAATCTATGAAAATACTATATGAACTCCAATTTCTTACTCCAAAATCCTACTCACTCTCACAAATTCATGATGTAGACTCTTTTCTTCTTACTCACATAATAAAAATATCATATACAGTAATTGTTCACAAGGTCGGCCCAGGGGCATGGACAGGTTGGGCCCCTGCCTAGGGCTATCTCTAAAGGGGGCTCATAGGCCATAAGATATATTAATATTATATATATATATATATATATATATATATATATATATATATATATATAAAACTTAGTAAGGCTCCATTTGGAAAGTAGTAAAATAACTTGTGGAAAATGAGTCATTTTCAAAAAATATTTTCCTTTCTAGTATTTTTGTGTTTGGTTCATTTTTCGGAAAAGCATAAAAATGAACATAATTGTATATTTCAACATTTTAATTCAATCAACAAAATTTTCGGCCAAGAAACCATTTTAGATGTCAGATCTGGAAAAAATAGCCATCAAAAAAAATATATTTTACTATTAGAGAAAATTCTATCCGGCGCAGTCGAAAAAATAAATTTTGAAAAAATACTTCCTGGACTCTTTTTTGCATGATTTTTTTTTTAAAGAACCTACACTTATAAAACTTGATATCCAAAACAAAGTTTGGGTTGAAAAAATGTTCACAAAACTGGAGTACTAGTGCCGATCGGTTACTCGTTTTTTTTTTTTTTTGGTATATAATAAATATGTACAATGTATTAAATGTCTAAAGATTTGAACACTCAACTGCCATATTATTAAAAATTAAGAGCTTTACCCATTATGCTATAGACACATTTATGTTAATACTTACATTTGTATATTAATAAAGGTATACATTTTTTATTAAATGTTGTACACTTCAATTGTAATGGACAAAATTGTCCCTACTACATTCTTGTTAGACTAAAATGCCATTATACCGTTATAACACCGTTAATATTTAATTCTAAAACTTTCATAATTCTATCATTATTATCATACAACTATATCTAATTATCTATGATATCTTTTTCCTATTCTTTAATTATCATTTCATTAAAATCATTATATAATTACTTTAATTGTTGATTATATTTTAATTAAATTTCTTGAATAGTAAATCGTGTGTGTGTGTGTGTGTGTGTGTGTGTGTATGTATGTGTGTGTGTATATATATATATATATATATATATATATATATATATATATATATATATATATATATAGGCATGCACACGCACCAATATATGTGACCAGGTACTAGATTAGTATTATAGATATTTTATTTATTTATTGTAAAAACAAAGTATAAATTATATCAAAATTGTTTACATTATTAATAAACAAATTATAAATTTTGTTCATCTCTATAGTTTTCGAATACGATAATTAATATTTACTACTTTAAGGAGTTGCGAAATATAATTTGAATTATAAAATAATTTGAACTATAAACTAATATAATTTGTAATTATTTGTATTTATCAATTTTTTAATATTGGGCATAAATTTTCGCGCATCACGCGTACAAAATGCTAGTATTATATATAAATATTATAATAATTAATAATATCAACTCCTCAAGTCCTCAGATCTCAACTCTAAGTCGTAAGCCACAACATTTGGTGTTTTAATAATTCTTATTTTTCAAATATTAACTATAGATGGATGATTTTTCATCTTGTCATCAATAAAACACTTCAAGTGGCACTCCAAGTGACCCAACTGAACAATCGGTTAGGCAAAAAAGGAAACGTTCAAATATTGGACTTCTTCCAAAACCGAACCGAACCGAACTTTTCAAACCGAACCGAACTTTTCAAACCGAAACAGAACTCTATTTTTAAACAGAATGGTTTAATTTTTTTAAAACGGAAACCGAAAAAAAAATTGAAACGAAACCCGAAGTGCCAAGCCCTAGAAAATTCTATTAAGTTATTGGCAGTGTGCTGTCCAAAAAATTTCTGTCTAACGTAGTTCAAGGGAAAAATTAGGGAAAATTACTTCTAGGCCTTGGATTGATATGAATTTTTTTGTATGTTATAGACTTGCTGAACTTCATATCTGGAAAAAGTTGTATTCTCCCATCCCATTTTATATGTCTGGTTCGGTTAACGAGGTTTGACTGAAGTTATTTACAATTTAATTTTTCATAATATTAAGTTTAAGATTATTATGTAAAATTTATATATTTAGAAACTACATTAGAAATACTATTAAACCCAAAAAATCAAATTTTAAAATTATACGAAAATTCTAATATAAATAATCAATAAAGAAAGAGTTGGTTGACCAATGAATAATAAGTAAGACAGATAAAATGAGACATAGAGTATCAAAATTCGTTACCAAATACTCTCAGAAAATTTCACAATCTAGGTAAAAAAAAAATTATGAATTTTCTACCAGTTCCAGTTTCTTTTATATATATATATATATATATATATATATATATATATATATATATATATATATATATATATATTGATGGGGATATTGGAGGTGGGCCATGGGCGCAGAGAGCCCACGTTATTGGGCCGACAGGGGGAAGCAAGGAAACTGGGCCGGGGGTCAGGAGGGGTAGCCGGCGCTACCCGGCGCCGGCGGCCGGACAAGGGCGCTGGCCCCGGCCGGGGGTCGTGACCCCAGCGCGCTGGGGTGGCCATAGTCGGCCCTGGCCGGGGGGCCGGCGCTGGTGGCCGAAGGGGCGCCGGCCGGGGCCAGCGGCAAACCTAGCACGCCCGGAGCGCGGCCGCGGCGCTCTGGCGCGCCAGGGTGTCGGGCGGCACCCGCACGCAGGGGGCGGGTGGGTGCGCCGAGCATGGTGGGTCGGGGTTGGTGTGAGCAAGGTGGCAAGGGCGCGGGAATCCTGGGAGGACGGAGAACGTGACGTAGATGGCGACAAACAAGCGAAGTGGGGAGTGGCAACGTGGGACACGTGGACGCCAAAGGGGGATGGGGGCCTGCTATAAATAGGGGCCCTGGATCTTTGGCTAAGGGCAACTCAGACACGACAGGCACTACAGTCTAGTGGTCTTGATCTCATACTCTAGATCTAGTCACTTGGGTTTGATTCTTAACAGTAGCATAGTTAGCTATAGCCCATCCCCTTGGCCCTGTTCTTTGTATTTGGGCTGCTGTTTTGGGCCTGTACCTCGGGCTTTTGTATACATTATCTTGAGCCTAGCGGCTAGCGCCCTACCCCCGTTCTGTATCCATGTACTCGGTTTATGGTGGACCCGATCCCAATAAAACCATCATATATATATATATATATATATATATATATATATATATATATATATATATATATATATTAAAATCTAACTATAACATAATAAGTAACAATCATAACTCTAGTTTAATGTTTTAAAGTTTTAGTTTTTCATATAAAGGTCCTTTTTTAAATTTCACTTTGAGCCTATAAAATGTTTGGACCAGCTCTAATTGTTCATCACATTTTGAAGTAAAAATGAGAGAGTAGAATTTAAAAAAACATATATAGAATTCCCTAATATAATCGGTTATAATTTTCTTAAAAATAAATAGAACTGGTTATAGTTATAATATATAGTACATAGTATTGTCTCGAATCGAAGTACGAAAAGATAGAAGTTTACCGTACAGACGGCTGTTTATTCTTTACTTACGAAGACCGAAATGGTCGGTAGACTTGTTACTCCACAGTCCTCAGATTCTCAACGTATTCAAATGTATAAAATGGGTCGATAAAATGTGAAATGAATGTTATGTGACCGATGGCTGGCTTTTCTTGCGTTCATTTAACCGTCCATACCACCCCCCACACGCGCTTTTAAACCTTCGCTCCCTATTATTCTTTAACGAGCAAATACTAATTTTGGATCTATGAGTATTAACAAAATGACGGTTTTGATCTACATGTTTAATTCATATCAATTCTCATCTATGACTATTATTTTAGTACTAATTTTCATCCACGATTATTATTTTAGTACCAAAATTCATCACGTCGGTCATTCCTCTATTTATGATATGTTGAAATCTAAAAAATTTAAGAGTATTTTCATCCTTTTCAACTTAAGATTCCAATTCGAGCATGAATAAAGTGATTTAAGCTCCAAGATCGATCTCAATTCACAGTTCTCCTCCTCATCCTACCTTAATTTGAGGAGGAGAACTGCGAATTGAGATAGATCTTAGGGCTTAAATCATTTATTCATGTTCAAATTGGGATCGTAATTTGAAAATAACAAAAGCACCCTTAATAATTTCATATTTCAGCGTGTCTTAAATGAAGGGGTAACCAGAATGATGAATTTTGACACTAAAACAATAATCGTGGATGAAAATTGGTATTAAAACAATAGTCGTGGATGAAAATTGTTAGGAATTAAACAAGTGGATCAAAATTGTCATTTTACTAATACTCGTGTAACAAAATTGGTATTTGCTTATTCTTTTACTAATGAGGCCCTCGTTTTAAAAGGATAATGCTTACGTATTTCTCTCGTTTTTTATATGTCAATTGATATTTCATCACCATTAGACTAATTTAAATTGTGTCAGAATCACTTTATAATCTATCTATACTATATATAAAAACAAAATCCTCCATTTTAAATTTCCGGCAAAAACAGTCCTATATAATTAAAATAGTTAAATACAATTCCTAATAACATATATCGTTCCCTACTTTCCTATTTGTACTATAAATCTACATTAAAATTCCTATTCGTAATACAATACAACAATATTATTCCATCACTATTCCAATTCGTATAAGATAAAATGAGTTTAATATTAAATAGATTGCACAATATAATATTAAAACAACTAATATATTAAAACTATTGAGTTTAATTAAGAAATTAATTGCATAAATAATTATTATGTTAATTAAGATAATAATTACACGAATATTAGTATAATCATATATAATTAAACATGGGTAGTTGAATTTTTTTTATAATTACAATTAATTTTTTGATTTTATATATATATATATATATATATATATATATATATATATATATATATATATATATATATATATATATATATATAATTAGGTTCTGGTGCGGGTGGCAGCCCCAGGCGCGGTTGTGTGCGGAGAGGAGAGCCATTGATTTTGTTTAAATCAACGTCAAGAATTACCAAAATTTAAAATAAAATGCGGTGGCAATTTGATAATTTTTGCAACTAGCTCAAATTTAAGGTGCGTGAGTTTTGTGTTTAAGGTGCGTGAGTTTTGTGTTTAAGGTGCGTGGGTTTTGTGCTTAAGGTGCGTGTGTTTGTGCTTAATGTAAGTAGTTGTTGAAACTTAAGGTGCGTGAGTTTTGTGCTTAAGGTGCGTAGGTTTTGTGCTTATGGTGCGTAGGTTTGTGCTTAAGGTGCGTCATGTTTCTTCTTTGCGCACCATTCTCTGTGAGTCACGGGTAGTTCAGACCCTCAAGAAGAACAAAACTTTTGAACTGATGAGTGGTTCAGACCCTCAAGAACAAAACTTAATGTGCGTCATTTTACATTTAAGGTGCGTTGTTATAACACTTAAGGTGCGCTGTTATAATACTTAAGGTGTATCATGTTTCTTCTTCGTGCACCATTCTCTGTGAGTCACGAGTAGTTCAGACCCTCAAGAAGAATAAAACTTTTGAACTAAGAGGTGGTTCAGACCCTCAAGAACAAAACTTTTGAATAAAACTTAATGTGCGTCATTTTAACACTTAAGTTGCGTTGTTATAACACTTAAGGTGCGTTGTTCTAATACTTAAGGTGCGTGTTTCTATCACTTAATATGCGCCATTTTTAACTCCTTTCTTCCAAACACACGTCTTTTAAAAAAAAAAAAAAATCATTGATTTGAGCCGTCAACTGCACAACCGCACGGGAAGCTTTTACCGCACCTGAACCCTTCCCTATATATGTGTGTTTGTGTGTGTGTGTGTGTTTAGGTATAATAATATGAGAATAAAATAAATTATCATTCGTATTATTCTATGTAATTTATATGGTAATTTTATGCTAATCTCCTTATATTTTTTTATTCATAAATTGTAATAGTATAATTATATAATATTAACTTCTTTTATAATTATTACAATTAAGTTTATGATTATATATATATATATATATATATATATATATATATATATAATAACTACATTTAATTCATTCATATGTAGAGTAGGAAGAAAAAAAAAGAAGGTAAAGGCGCTATGGTAAAAATGAATATACTTAAGGTATAAAAGTATAATTACACAGATATTCATATAATTGACTAATAATTATTATGGTAATTAAGTTAAACATGGATTGTTTGATTTATTTTTATAATAATTACAATTAAATTATTTATTCTTTTTTTTCTCCTATTTATTTTAGTAATAATATAATTACATAAATTATATTACATATTAATTTTTTAAAGATGATTGCAGACAAACAAGTCATATATTATTCAATTAATTGAGTGATATTTTTGCACTAATCTTATAATCAAATAAATGTACATTTAATTTTCAAATATTAGAATTATTTATAATTTCATCTTTAATTTTATTATCTAAATATATAATAAAAAATTGTATTTGTCCATCGCATGGGTAATTGGGCAATTATTTTCTTGAATTCAAGCAAGGATAATATAAAAAAAAAAAATATAATCGATCCAATCCATTTCATCAATTGCACACTATAATATTTCTTGGTATAATTTATATAATTTATATCGATTCAAATATTCTTAAAATATTATAACAAATCAATTTCGTGCAACGCACGGGTGAAAATACTAGAATTTTAAAAATATTTGAATTAATATACAATTATATAAATTATAATAACAAATATTATATTGTGTAATCTATTTAATATTAAAAATACAACAATATTAATGTTCATATTCCTATTTTTCTGTCACTACTCAATATTGAATCAATGACATTTAGTTTACTCCAATCTATTTATTCAACTTTGTTATTTTCTTTTCATTATTTATAAATAAACTAATTTGTTATTTTTTTGTATCTTTTTTTTTTTTCCTTTTAAGAGTTGATGTTATCGGATTCAAATAAAAAATAGCTTGCTATGGTGGAGTTGGAAAAATTGTTATCTTTGTGGGGAAAGAGCCCGAAAGACTTTCCATAAATGCCAAATCCAGACAAAACTAGCATGGGATTGAGTGAAAACATATTGATAGTCGAAGAGTTGGCGTGTGACAAGGAATTGTTGAAGACAGAGCATGAAACATTGATAACACAATTGACCGACGAGCAAAAGAATTTTTACGACTCTGTGATGAATGGTATTGATTCCAATGGAGGTGAATTGTTCTTTGTGTTTGGTTACAGAGGAACATGCAAGATGTTCGTGTGGAGAACGTTATCGTAAAAGATAAGGAGCCGTTGTGATATTGTTTTGAATGTTGCTTCCAATGGAATAACATCTTTGCTCTTGCCAGAAAGACAGTAGTTTTGGGCGGCGATTTTAAACAGGTCCTACCTGTTATTTCGAAAGCAACAAGACCAATAGTTATCGGATCCACTATTAATTCTTCATACATGTGGATAAATTGCAAGGTACTAAGGCTCACCAAAACCTTGAAACTAAGGACCTTAGCTTAAGAGGAAGATAGACTGACGGTTGATTGTTTTTCAAAATAGATTGCAGACATCAGAGATGGGATTGCAGGGTTGTAAACGACAGTTCATTTGAGATCGATATTCCGGCACAGTTTTTGTTGAAGCGTGGACACGATCCCATAGCAACTATAGTGGAAAACACCTTCCCAAGCTCGAGATATGACCTGCTTGATGAGTCGCAACTAGAAGGCCAAGCGATCCTCTCACCAACTTTAGATGTCGTTGATAAAATTAATCAGTACATGTGCGACATGAATACTGTATAAGGACAAACATATTTAAGCTGTGACTCTTTGTGTAAAGTAAAATCATACAATGAAAATTTATCAGAAGTACACACTCTTAAATTCTCAAATAGTTTGGGATTGTTGGGTCTTCCTAATCATTCATGGACATTAAAGGTCAGTGCACCTGTTATGTTATTGCGGAACATAGACCACTCTCTTGGTCTTTGTGACGGGACGTGGCTCATCATCACAAGATTGGCAGATCACAACCTAGAGGGTGTGGTTGAGTGGAAGGGACTCATCCATCCTTAACCAAAGGTCAATGGTTTGATCATTGGCTTTGGGTATGGAGCAACTTTAAATCTCCAAGCCAACTGTCCCATCTAAATGAGGTGCTTACAATTCAGCGAGGTGGTTAGTCACTCTGTCCGACGGCGGAAACCCTGGGTACAAAAAAAAAAACAAAAGATTGGCAGATCACATTGTCGAAGCAAGAATAGTTAATAGGACACATGAAAGAACCAAAGTTTTTATCCCCCGAATGTCTCTCACTCCTTCTGATACGAGATTGCCCTTCAAGTTTCAGTCTAAACAATTCTTGTTGATGCATCACAGACAATTGTACGTGACTTTCTCCCGAGTCATTCATATTGATGGCCTGAAGGTGTTAGCTCTAGATGAGGATGGACAATATTGTGTTGTGACTACCATTATCGTATACAAAGAGGTTTTCAATAATGTGTAAATACAATCGATGATATTATATGTTTTTTTAAAATGACAAAATTACTATATATCTAGACAAAAATATATCCGCTATACAAATGAATTAGGATAGCAATTGATTACTATATTTAAGTTGCAAGAGAACGAGCACATTTGTCCAATTTATAAAAATTCTAAATAATGATATATAAAATCTCTAAAGTTACAGCACCGCATGCGGATATCTACACATTAGCTATTAATTCGAGCAATTATTTACTCGAATTCAAGCAATGATAACACCAACAAACATAAACGATCCAACCATATCTTCAATAGCACTATACAATATTTGATGTTATAATTTAAATAATTGTATATCGATCCAAATATTATTAATATATATTATACAACAAATCTATTTTGTGCATCGCACGGGTGAAAATATTACTTCTTATAAAAAGTTTAATCCAAAACTCTTTTAACACCTCCGACCTGGCATTACAAATTTGTAGTTGTGTTCATCAATTGTCTCAAGTTACATGGTTATCATAAAAACACTTTTAAAGACTAATACATAAGAATATATGTATATTTTTCTCATAAAAAGATAAATGAATTTTTAAATAAAACTTTTTTATTATAATAACAATAATAAATGTAGAAAATAAAACACGGAGTATTTTATGATGTTTACTTTAAACAGAAGACGAATACATGTAATTTACCGACAAGAGGTTGTTGGATCAGTTCGTGGCTTCGTGGAAGTTCATAAGTTCATTGATAATTTATTACTTGATTTATAAGATTAAAAAAAAAAAAAAGGAAAAAAATGATGTTGCACGTAACAATAATGTTATATATACCTGATGGATTTAATTAACCCGGGGGTATGCCTGAACCAATAAATCCGGATAAGAATATAATAAGAATAATAAACGAATAATATAGAACGATGTCGTAAAGGTCGCGGTGGACCGTATATTATATTAATTGCCGTAGTATTTGGCTATTACAAAGATTCGGTAGGACAAAAGTGTGTAATAATCGTATAATGTGGAATGAATTGCCCTTTGTTAGGACAAGGAGGGGGGTTTTTATACAAGCAAACCCCCCAACCGCCTCCCCTTAAATCGGAGTTGGTTAGATCTCAAGTTTGACCGGGCCCTGGCGGACCGGGTCGGTCGGGTCCCGAGCCCGGGTGATGCCGAGCTCGGGTAGGACCGAGCTCCACGTAGGTCGGGTCGGGTCGGGGCACCTCCATGGTGCCCCGGGTCTGTATTGCTCTTGGGCACCTCCGTGGTGCCCCGGGTCCGCGTTGCTCTCGGGCACCTCCATGGTGCCCCGGGTCCGTGTTGCTCTTGGGCACCTCCGTGGTGCCTCGGGTCCGTGTTGCTCTTGGGCTCCACCATGGTGCCCCGGGTCCGTGTTGCTCTTGGGCTCCACCATGGTGCCCCGGGTCCGTGTTGCTACCCCGGGTCGGGTCGTGGGTATAATATATCCATCATGAGTCCCCCACTCTCTTCGTTGCGAGTAGGAGTCAACGAATGAGATTAGATATCCGGACCCGACCTCCATGTGCGAATGTAACCGAACTCACCATGGCCGAGGTGCCTTGTGCCGAGGCGTCTTGAGTCGAGGTGTCTTGGGCCGCTCCACCTCCTTGCTCCGCTCCCCCCGGGTCGGTTTGCTCCGCGCCCCGACCTTCCTCACGCACGTGGCCCGAGCTCAAAGTAGCCGACTTTGTTCTCCCTTGGTGATGTACTAGACTTGGATGTTTTTTGAATATTTTGAATGAACAATTGACTCCTTTGCTTTGGTGACGTGATGGTTGCCACCTTTTACCTGTTATTGCCTTTCTTTGGGATACTTGTGTTTTTTTTTTTGTTTTTTTTTTTTTTCTTTTTTGCCATGTGTTAGCCTCTTCGACGGGCCGGACCTCGTGCCCCCTTATGGTACATTAGCCTCTCGGGCTATGTCCTTCCGGACTACGCCACCGGGCTCTTCCGTCAGGGTTTGTACGCGAGGCCGGACCTCGTGCCCCCTTAGGGTACGTTAGCCTCTCGGGCTAAGTCCTTCCGGACTACGCCACCGGGCTCTTCAGTCGGGGTTTGTACGCGAGGTCGGACCTCGTGCCCCCTTAGGGTGCGCCAAACCACTTGGGCCCAGTCTTGTCGGACCAAGCCACCGGGCTCCTCCGTCGGGGTTTGTACGCGAGGTTAGACCTCGTGCCCCCTTAGGGTACGCGTTAGCTGCTCGGGCACAGTCTGTCAAGACCGTGCCACTGGGCTCTTCCGTCGGGGTTGGTACGCGAGGTCGGCCCTCGTGCCCCCTTAGGGTGCGTCCTCCGTCGGGGTTGGTACGCGAGGTCGGGCCTCGTGCCCCCTTAGGGTTCGCTGGGGTGGAAGACATGAGTGAGCACTCGTTCCCCCCTGTTTCGTGATTTTTTCTTCTTTTTTTTTTTTAAGGGAGATAAAATGCATGAGAACCAACTTTGTAACAAAAGGTCCTGCGCACAATATATTTCGACACATGCGATTTTATTCCGGCTATTGCCGCTCACTAAGACATTATTGGGGGGAGGGGAATGGTCCTCCTCTTATAGTAACAACGCCAAGACCCACCTCTCACGTGGTAGGTCTACTGGTAGAATTTTAGCAGATGCTCTGAGTTCCAGACCTTGGCTATCATTTTTCCTTTGGGAGTTTTGAGCTTGTAGCTGCCCGGACGGACCACGGCTGCTATAATGTACGGGCCCTCCCAATTAGCGGCAAACTTTCCTCCGGCTTGGGGCTGGCTCGCCTCCCTTCGCCTGAGCACATAGTCACCCACTTGAAAATAGCGGGGTCGGACCCGTTTATCGTGGTATGCCTTGGTCTGCCTCTGGTAATTTTCGGCTCGGATCGCAGCTGCTTCGCGTCTGTCATCAATCAGGTGGAGGTCAATTCTATGGTGCTCCTCGTTCGTGTCAGGGTCGTAGTCCTCCTCCCGCCGGGAAGGTATGACTACCTCCGCTGGAGCTCGGGCTTCGAAACCGTAGGCTAAGGAAAAAGGTGTCTCCCCAGTAGCCCTCCGGGGGGTGGTGCGGTAGGCCCAAAGAATGGCGTCGAGCTCCTCTACCCACGCTCCCCCCGCGGATTCCAGTTTCTTTTTCAGGCCGCCCACAATGGTGCGATTGGCATTTTCCACCTGGCCATTTGCTTGAGGGTAGCACACGACAACCCGGCTGTGAGTAATGTGCCATTCTGCACAGAACCCCTCGAACTCTTGCCCCTCGAATTGGCGTCCGTTGTCGGTGGTGAGTTGTATCGGGACCCCAAAACGGCACAAAATGTTTTTGTACACAAAGTGCTTGCAACGGGCACTTTTATGGTTGCCAGCGGTTCCGCCTCTACCCACTTGGTGAAGTAGTCCATTGCTACTATGAAGTACTTCCTTTTTCCCGACCCCATGGGCAGAGCTCCTACTAGGTCCACTCCCCACCTGGAGAAGGGGATGACCGAGCTGATGGGGGTGTAGCTCGTGGCCGGCCGGCCGAGGGCGACTTGGAAGTGCTGGCAGGTCTCGCAACTCCGGGCGTAGTCGGCGCACTCCTTGGCCATTTTGGGCCAAAAGTACCCCTGTAAGATGGCCCTCCGGGACATGGCGAAGGCCCCCTAGTGGGCTGAACAGGTCCATTCGTGGATTTCTTCCATGACTGACCTGGCTTCGTCTGGGTACAAGCAGCGCAGTAAGGCGCCGTTATAGGACCTCTTGTAGAGTGTGTCCCCCATGACCACGTACGTGGGGGCTCGTCGTTTCACCAGCTTGGCGTCGACCTCGTCGGGAGGTAGCGCACCTGTCTTCTTGTACTCCTTGAGGTGGTCCAACCAGCAGGGAGGTCAGGTCTGTACAGGTTGGACCGGGTAGGCGTCCAGGCTCAACCTCTTGAAATCTTCAATTCGGGCTATTTTTGAGATATGTTCCGGGGCCCCTTGGGCGTGCTTGGATAACATGTCAGCATCTGTGTTCTGGTCTCGGGGTACCTGTAGGACCTCGTAATTGATCAGCTACTCCAGTAGCTGGAGCACCACGTCCCGGTACCTCCTCATTCTTTCATCACTTGCTTCAAATTCACCTGTGACCTGTCCCACCACGAGCCTAGAGTCACATCGGATTTTGAGCTTCTCCACCCTCATATTTAATGCGAGGCGGAGCCCCCCCAGGAGTGCCACATACTCGGCCTCGTTGTTGGATAATTTGAACGCGAAACGGAGGGCGTAGTAGGCCCGAAACCCCTCCGGTGTTATGAGGACGACTCCACCCCCGCAGCTTTTGGTGCTGGAGGACCCGTCCGTTGAGAGGGTCCACCACTCCTCGTCTTCATCCCGAAACCGCTCCGTTGCCTCCCGGGCAGTGCACTCGACTATAAAGTCGGCCAGCGCCTGCCCCTTAATGGCGGGTCGGGGCTTGAACTGGATGTCGAACTGGCTCAGCCGCATGGCCCACCTGACCAACCTGCTGGCCAACCCTGAGGCCCTCAGTACTGCGTCTAGCGGTTGGTTGGTGAGGACCTGCACGGGGTGGGCCTGGAAGTAGTGGTTCAGCTTCTTTGCCGTCACATCTACCGCGAAAATGGCCTTTTCCACGGGTGTGTACCTGATTTCCGCTCCCCGTAGAGCTCGACTCGTGTAATATATGGGCCGCTGGACCCCCTCGTCGTCCCGGACCAGCACGGAGCTGACCGCGGCCTGCGAGATGCCCAGGTATAGATATAGGACCTCCCCCTTAACGAGTTTGGCCAGGGGGGAGCGACATCAGGTACGTCTTGAGGTCTTCGAACGCCTTCTGGCACTCTTCGGACCACTCAAAGCCCTTAGTCTTTTTGAGGACTCCAAAGAACGGCAAGGACTTTTCGGCCGACCTCGAAAGGAAACAGCCCAGGGCTGCCAACCGCCCGTTGAGGCGCTGGACCTCCCGGAGGGACTTCGGAGGTTCCATGTCCAGGATGGCTTTGACCTTGTCGGGGTTGGGCTCAATGCCCCTCTTCGAGACCATGTACCCCAAAACTTTCCCCCCGTGCACCCCGAAGGTACACTTTTTGGGGTTCAACCGTAAATTGAAGCGTTGCATAATTGAAAATACCTCTGTAAGGTCATCTGTGTGGAGGTCGGCGTTGGTGCTCTTAACGATCATATCGTCGACGTAGGCCTGGAGGTTGCGGCCGAGGACCTGCTTGAACACCTTGGCCACCATTCAGGTGTAGGTAGCACCCGAATTTTTCAGTCCGAAAGCCATGACCTTGTAGTAATAGACCCCCTCTGGCATGGTGAAGGCCGTTTTCTCCTCGTCGGCCTCCTCCATGAAGATTTGGTGGTACCCCCTGAACGCATCTAGGAAGCTCATAAAGGCACAACCTGCAGTCTCGTCCACCAGCTGGTCAATGTTGGGGAGGGGAAAGAGGTCCATAGGGCAGGCCTTGTTGAAGTCGGTGTAGTCCACGCACATCCTCTAGGTGGGCGGCTTTGGGGCGAGGACTACGTTGGCCAACCAGGTGGGGTATATGACCTCCCTAACATGACCAATCTCTAGCAGTGTGTCGACCTCCTTTTTGACGAACTCCCTCCTCTCGGCGGAGAAGTACCTTTTGCACTGCTGGATTGGCCTGACCGCGGGGTCGACGGCCAACTTGTGTGTGATCACGTCTCGGCTGAGGCCCGGCATATCCTCGGGACCCCATACAAAGACCTCCTTGTAGCTCCTGATGGTGTTGATTATCCGTGCCCGGAGCTCGCCCGGGAGGCCGACCCCTACCTTCACAACCCGGTCGGGTCGGCTGAGGTCGAGGATGACCTCCTCTGTCTCGACCACGGGCTCGGCCCGAGGTCGACCTACCTCCTCCCGAAATGCCTTCTCGGCGATGGTATGTACCTGGAGGTCCTTTTGACCAATCTGGCGGCACGCCTTCAAGTAGCAGCTGCGGCTTACCTTTTGGTCCCCTCGGGCGACCCCGACCACGGCTGGTGTCGGGAACTTGAGGCACAGGTGCTCCATGGAAATTACGCACCTGAGGTCTTCTAGGGCGGGTCGACCGAGTAAGATGTTGTGGCCGCAGTTGATTTTCACAACTACGAACTCGACTTCCCACCTCCTGGTGTGAGGTGGGGTGCCTATCTCCACCTCCAAATTGATCAACCCTCCGTCTCAATTGAGTCCCTCGTGAACCCGGACAGGGGGGTCCGTACTTGCTCCAGCTGCCCTCTCGAGAATCCCAACTGGGTAAACGTGTCGTAGTACATGACGTTCACCGAGCTACCCGTGTCTACGAGCACCCGGTGCACCACCACGTTGTTGATGTCCAGCTTGACCACCAGGGCGTCACGGTGGAGGAGGGGCCCATCTGGCAGGTCGGCGTCGGTGAACGTGATGGGCTCCCTTTTTGGCTTCTTCTCGTGGGGGGTCCGTGTGACCTCCCCCACGTACAAACTCCTCGCCCACCTCTTCCACTCGGCTGGCGAGTCTCCTCCCTCGGGCCCCCCAAAGATGACGTAGATGGCCCGTTTCTTCGGGGGCTGGGAGTCCTCCGTCGTCTTCTCCTCCTCCTCGGAGCTGTGGTCGTGGTGGTCCCTCTTGCGGGGAGCCGAGGTGGATGGCGCCTGGCCCACCCCCCTTCCGCCATACATTGCCCTGCTTCTGGCCCTGGGTCTGCTCCTGCGCCTGGCCGGGCTTCTTAATGAATTGGCCGAGGTAGCCCATTTGGATGAGCTGCTCGATTTGTCTCTTTAGGAGGATGCATTCGTCTGTATCGTGTCCCTTCTGCCGGTGGAACCTGCAGTACTTGTTGGGGTCCCCCCTAGCCGATATCTTCATGCACTCCTCCTTCGGGAATACCACGAGTCCCTGGTCCTCCGCGTGCGCCAAGATAGTACCCACAGGTTGTGTCAGCGGGGTGAGATAGCGTGTGGGTTCATCCTGGGCCCCTCAGTGTACTCACGTCGGTGTGGTCGGGGCGCCTTGCGCTCCTCCTGGGGTGCCTTGTCTTTTCGACCTCTTCCTTCTTCCTGCTCCTTCTTCTTCTTCTCGGCAGCCTCTGCGTCAGCGTACCTCGCTGCCTTGTCCATCAGGTCGGTGTAGGTCCTGGGGGGGTACTTGATGAGGTCCTAGTGAAAAGCGCCCGACCTCAAGTTGTTCCGGAAAATTACCATGGCCGACTTCGCTCAAAGTCGGCGACCCCCATGGCCTCTTTCTTCCACTTGCTGAGGTACTCGGCTAGTGATTCCGAGCTCCCCTGCTTCAAATCACACAGGTCGGCAATTTGCTTCTTCTGTTGTATGCTGGTGGCGAAATGGGATAGGAATTGCCGGGTGAGGTCCGCAAATGTGGAGATGGACCCCGCTGGGAGTGATCTGAACCAGTCATGCGCCTGCCCGTCCAGGGTGACGAAGAACCCCCTACACAGGATGGCGTCTGTCGCCTCGGTGATCATCATGGCGGCTCTGTACCTGGTCAGGTGTTGTAAACAAAGAAAATTGAATATATATTTAGAAATTCAAAGTTCTGGTTTACATATCAAGTATCAATGCGGTGTGGGTACATGTCTCTGGATATCCTCTGATTCTTCAATTGGTGCCTTGAACACTCCACCATGGAAGGGCCTACGGGTTTCAAGTGGCTTGATCTTCAAAGAAGGGCTTGTATATATAGCTTGTTCTTCTTGAAGGGCCTCCGGGTTCAAATGGCTTGATCTTCAATGGAGGTTTGGATCAATAGGCATAGGCATGATCATTATGGAGGAGAGACTTCTACTTTCAGTATCACATTTTTATTGTGATCCTGAATAATATTTTTCTAGATGTTTACATCACTTTTCCTAGGATGTGTGTGAGATTACATAGAAATGAGAGCTCCTATTTATAGCTGTAGGATAGAGAGTTTTGATAAGCTCAAACTCTTTTGATATTATCTAATTAACAAATTAGATAATATCAATATTATCCAAAATATTTCAAATATATTCAAATATACTAATATTGATAAATAATCAATATTTATCAAAATTTAAGTGTCTACAAATGCCCCCTCGAGACTTGCTTGTACACCACTTGAGAGCATATAAAACTTGAAAGTATGTAGTGCAAGAAAGTCTCGACACTACAACTTAAAGATATAAGGCCGTTTCAACTCGTGCCAAGGAGCCTTGAAAGATATGAGGCCGTTTTAACTCGTGCCAAGGAGTATCATTTAGCCTCCTCCATTTCAAATTTCATATGGGGTTTGCCCCCATACCGGTTGAAAGTGCCTATGAAGAGATGAGAGGCAGAGCTGTCCCACTGGGCGTGCCAATTTGTAAACAAAGAAAATTGAATATATATTTAGAAATTCAAAGTTCTGGTTTACATATCAAGTATCAATGCGGTGTGGGTACATGTCTCTGGATATCCTCTGATTCTTCAATTGGTGCCTTGAACACTCCACCATTGAAGGGCCTCCGGGTTTCAAGTGGCTTGATCTTCAAAGAAGGACTTGTATATATAGCTTGTTCTTCTTGAAGGGCCTCCGGGTTCAAATGGCTTAATCTTCAATGGAGGTTTGGATCAACAGGCAACAGGCACGATTGGATTGGAGGAGGGGCTTTTACTTTCAGGATCACATTTTTATTGTGATCCCTGAATAAGCTTCAAAACTTTAAGATATTTCTATGAATTTTTCCTAGGATGTGTCTGTTACATAGAAATGAAAGACCCTATTTATAGCTGTTGGATAGAGAGTTTTGATAAGCTCAAACTCTTTTGATATTATCTAATTAAACAAATTAGATAATATCAATATTATCCAAAATATTTCAAATATATTCAAATATACTAATATTGATAAATAATCAATATTTATCAAAATTTAAGTGTCTACAGGTGTGCCCGTGGGTCCGTGGTCCCCGAGTACGCTTTAATGGTGGGAAAGCGAAAATCTCGAGGTAAGGGCTCCTCCATGATGGCGTTTGCAAACGGGGAGGACAACACATCCTGGGGCTCTGGGGATCCGTCCCTCTCGTCGAACTTCCTCTAGAGCTCATCCATCCTCCTCCGCAGCTGCTCGACCTCTACCCGATGGTAGCTCGGAGCTCTACCATTCGTTTCCCCTGATCGTTCGACCCGGGGGGCCTGTGCACGTCGAGGTGGGACTCGGGTCCCCCGTCCCGGTGACCCCCGCGGGCCTGCCTCTTGTCGCGGCGGGGCCCGGGGTCCGTGGCTCGGCGACCTCCGGGTGACTGATTGCTGTCGTGCCTGCCTGCGGGAGCAGGATTCTGCTGGTAGAGGCTCATTAGCAGCAGGCCTTGGGCCCAACCTCTCCCGGGCTGGCACCCGGTCGCCCAACGTCTCCAGGGCGGGCCTGGTTTGGGTTGGGGCCCTTCCATCGTCGTCACGCTGGTGGTCTCGGCGGGAGTCCCCTCTTCCCCGCCTCTCCGATGGTCGAGGCGAGTTGACTTCCCCCTGGGTGACAAGTGCCTGGGCGGCCGGGTGCTCGGGCCGCTGCGCCCCCGGGTGGGAGGAGGTGGAGGCGACGCCGGCGCCCCTCCGGTGGCGCCTAGGGCGGCCTGTTCCTCTGCTTGGAGGCCCGCTGCGACGCGCGCCAGCGCGGTGGAGGCTTGTTCGAAGACCGTCACCCCCTCCCGGATGAGTGCGCGAGCCGGAGTGGGGGCGACGGGGGGTGGTGGCGACGCACCACTGCTACGGTGGTTGGTGAGCTGGGCCCTCAAATCCTCCCCCGACCTGGTGGAGGCGGCCAGTTGGATGCTTGGGGCGGGGGCCCCGTTGGGGCCGTTCCCGTTCGCGACGAGCTGGGTGCCGCGGGAACCATTGGTATGACGAGAGCTGGATCTCGATCGTGTCATCGCTGTCGATGAACAATAGTGGGGAGAGCGCTTAAGCGTGTATAACAGTTCTCAACAAGAGCACCAATGATGGATTTAGTTAACCCGGGGGTATACCCGAATCAATAAATCCGGATAAGAATATAATAAGAATAATAAACGAATAATATAGAACGATGTCGTAAAGGTCGCGGTGGACCGTATATTATATTAATTGCCGTAGTATTTGGCTATTACAAAGATTCGGTAGGACAAAAGTGTGTAATAATCGTATAATGTGGAATGAATTGCCCTTTGTTAGGACAAGGAGGGGGGTTTTTATACAAGCAACCCCCCCAACCGCCTCCCCTTAAATCGGGGTTGGTTAGATCTCAAGTTTGACCGGGCCCTGGCGGACCGGGTCGGTCGGGTCCCGAGCCCGGGTGATGCCGAGCTCGGGTAGGACCGAGCTCCCCGACCCGAGCTCCACGTAGGCCGGCTCGGGTCGGGGCACCTCCATGGTGCTCCGGATCCGTGTTGGTCTTGGGCACCTCCATGGTGCTCCGGGTCCGCGTTGCTCTCGGGCACCTCCATGGTGTCCCGGGTCTGTGTTGCTCTTGGGCACCTCCGTGGTGCCCCGGGTCCGCGTTGCTCTCGGGCACCTCCATGGTGCCCCGGGTCCGTGTTGCTCTTGGGCACCTCCGTGGTGCCCCGGGTCCGCGTTGCTCTCGGGCACCTCCATGGTGCCCCGGGTCCGTGTTGCTCTTGGGCACCTCCGTGGTGCCCCGGGTCCGTGTTGCTCTTGGGCTCCACCATGGTGCCCCGGGTCCGTGTTGTTCTTGGGCTCCACCATGGTGCCCTGGGTCCGTGTTGCTACCCCGGGTTGGGTCGTGGGTATAATATATCCATCAATACTTAATAAAGTTGTGCATTGTTTTGAATGAAAATGGTGTTTGAATGGCTGGAATATGATTTTTGTATCAGAAATTCACGTATTTGATTTATGAATTCAATGCTTTGTTTAGCCGAGCTTATATCTTATTTTAAGCTACTAATAAGCTATAAGCTCTGTTTGGTAATGTACCAAAATAAGCTTCAAAATAAGCTCCTAGCTTCTTAACTCTTTTTTTTCCATCTTTATCCTTATTATTTTAAAAAAATTACATAATTTACTCTTCCCAATTAAAACCATTTTCCCTTTTCCTTTATCCGCAACTTTCACCACAAATATTAATATTATTATTATTATTATTATTATTATTATTATTATTATTATTATTATTATTATTATTGTTACTTCATTATGAGATGCTAGATCATGATTATGCTAATAGTTTTATTTTAAAATGTTAATTTTTTTTAAAGACAAAATTGTTAAATTTTAATAGGTAAACAAACTAATTTAAATTTTATGAAGATGTCCTTTTTAGTCATTTTACATTTATCAGCTTATCAAAAAGCTAATTTTACCAAACACTTTCAATAATAACAGCTAGTTTAACAGCTCTTCAGTTTTCAGCTCCGAGCTTATAGCTTTTCAGCTTTCAGCTCATTTTCAGCTTTCAGCTCATTTTCAGCTTTCAGCTCCTTTTCAGCTTTCAACTCCTTTTCAGCTTTCAGCTCCTACCTTATAGCTTTTCAGCTAGGTTTGCCAAACAGAGCCGTTATTACACTAGAACAGATGATTTAGTCAATGTATATTCTTAAATAGTGATTATGAATTTTCATTGTTACCAAGTAAATAAAATTTTACCTATTTTCCTTTTTTTATTGATCTCTCTAAAATACATGCATATTACAATTCCACAAAACAACATAGCATTTAAAAAAAAAAAAAAAAGAGACTTTTTTTTTTAATAAATAATTTGAATTACACCATACTACCATAACTAATTATTATCGGAGTATTATTTTTTGAAAAAAAAAAACTAATTCATTAATCATAAGCAGAAATGTTTATAATACAGATCGTTAGAATGACAATGCATTCTTTACAGTCAGACATAGAAACAAATTTCTTAATAATGTTATAAAAAACTTGGATCGCAGATTGTTTTACAAATTTGAAACCGAAGTTGTTGGATGAACTCGATGCTTCTTCATAGTTCTGGTCAAACATAGCCAAATCTGACTCTAGTGAGATCATTTTATCATTCCACGCTTATGAGGAAACCTCGCCAAAGAAACAAGAGGAAAACTCGCCAGAGGGACGAAAGGAAAACTTATTATTATTGTTGTTGTTGTTTTTGTTATTGTTCTTATTAGTACATTATTTTAATTAAAATGTAATACTACGTATTTTTTTTTATGTCTATAATAATGTACACAATTTTTATAATTTGAATCACACCATACTACCATAATTTATTATTATTTTTATTATAATAAATTTTATGTGAAAGCGTCTAGAATGAAATGTGTAATACATTTTAATTAAAATGTAATTTTTTATAAGTTAATAGAAAAGTTATATTTTAATTAAATAAATATTACACGTCTCAGGTTAGATGGTCTCATACAAGATATATTATTATTATTTAACATGAAACAACATTACATAAGACTTATTATTAATGGCAAAAATTGGTGTGAGACCGTCTCACGGACAAGGGTCGGGGCAAGATCAAATGTAATACTTATACTGGAAAATGTAATATTAATAAGGAATAAAATATTTATTACTGAGAAATTGTAATACTTTTAAAGAAAAATGTAATACTTTTACATTTTTTTGATTTAAAAGTATTATATTTTTTCTCAAAAGTATTACATTTTTCCTTATAAGTAACAACATTTGCCAACATTACTTATAAGGAAAATGTAATACTTTTGATGAAAAATATAAGGTAAAAACTTGTGTGAGATCGTCTCACGACTCTCAATTCATGAGACAGGACATATATTTGATTAATGAGGCCAAAGATTCGATCTATTAATCAAAGATTTGACTCATTAATTAGAAATCTGATTCGTCTCACGGATGGAGACCCGTGAGACGGCCTCACAGAGTGAATGTTTATATTATTGTATTGTATGATTTTCTAATTTTTTTAAGCATTAATTAATTATTTTAATATTTTACTATTGTTGGTAAAATAAATGTGAATATGAAGCGACGAATATTTCACAGATTTTACTGACAAGTGGCTAGGCCGTTACCGGAGAGTTATACACAAACGACGCGCTAACACAGTCAGAAGTTGCAGTTAAATAGAGTGTGCCCGAGCACCTGTTTCGTATTCGATTCTCACTTCTCTCTAGAATTTTCTCTACTGAAAGGTCTCAATACTCTTGAGTTTGGCTTCAATGGAAGTTGAAACTCACTCTCCGGCGACCTCCTTAAGTGTCGACTCCGGCACTCGTGCTAACTATTCTCCCTACGTCGATCAGCCGAAGCTCCGCGCGTCGGGGTTCCGGAGCTCCAACGATGCCTCCGGAAGCGAAAATTTCGAGGACGGAGGCACGGAATGTAATAGCGTCAAAAAGGTTAATGACCGCGAGATATCTCCCCTGACCGTTTTGTGTTCTGAACCCGTGCCCTACGCGCCCAATGGCGTGGTCCACACCGGCTTGGTCTCTCCCGGGCCGGCGGCGGTGGTTGACGCGCCACTGACACGTCAGTCGAGCGCCGCCATGACGTTGCAGAAGGTGTATCGGAGCTACCGTACCCGGCGCATGTTAGCAGACTCTGCTGTGGTGGCTGAAGAGCTCTGGTAAATTTTATTTATTTTATGTTTTTCTTTTTAAAAAATATATATAGATATATTCAAATATTTAGAAACACCAAAATGACCAAAAATGGCTGACAACCACATAAAATATCTCTCTCTCCCTCATAAAATAGATTTTTCTTTATTTTATTGTTGTTTGCAGGTGGCAAGCTCTAGATTACGCTCGATTGAATCATAGTACAATTTCATTCTTCAATTTCTTGAAGCCAGAAACAACAGCTTCTCGTTGGAATCGAGTTAGGGTAAATGCTTCAAAGGTATGGTAATTTATGCATTTTATTACAATATACCATATAGCTGGGGAAAAGAGAAGAAGAGAAGAAACAGCACACAGCACGCTTTAGGCTTAGGCCAATATCTTTTATTTTCTGCAACTACTGTTGAAAATCCAAATATAAATGTATTTTATATTTCAGGTGGGTAAGGGTCTGTCTAAAGATGCCAAGGCTCAGAAATTGGCATTTCAGCATTGGATTGAAGCGGTAAATTTCTTAACAAGCCTTTTGGATTGACTTCCCTGAACTGTTTTATTTAGTTATTTGCAAATCGTGGTGCATTCCACTTCACTCTAACTGCTGATCTTGATGTGTACAAATTCTAGATTGATCCGCGGCATCGTTATGGACACAATTTACATTTGTATTATGAAGAGTGGTGCAATTCTGATTCTGGTCAGCCATTCTTCTTTTGGTAAGTATACTGTGAGCCTGGGAAACTATTTTTGATGTTTTGCAAGTCTATTGAGGTGGTCAAACATGGTGGCTGTATTGTATTCTACATAAACCACAACATCCAAAGAACAGGAGAACTAAATTGTGCTGATATGAGCTCAATGATTATGCATTTTATGTGTTTGTTGCAACCCAGAATTGTAAGCAATATGGATCAAGCATAAGTTTGCCCAAGGTGGATTGATTTTTTAGGTTCTGAGTACTCAGGAAAGTAGGACATGTGCTTTTGGTCAGCCGCTTATTAGAAGCTACTAAGATCACATATTACCTGTATGAGTGAAATTTGATTTGTAATCCATAAAGTAGCACAGCCAAATTCTTATGTTATTTTTTAAAATTAGACTTTGAATTAAACTTAATTTTCTTTTAGTTAGTTTTTTTTTTTTTTTTTTTTTTTTTGGTCTTATTTCTTTACATCTCTGACATTGTATGTAATGGGATAGTTTGTATTGTATCTCTTAAAACCTAGACTTGTCTGCTGTGCAGGTTGGATCTTGGAGATGGCAAAAAAGTTGATCTCAAGGCATGCTCTAGGTCAAAGCTTCAGAGACAGTGCATTATATATCTTGGGCCTGTAAGTCATAGTGTTGTTTTAGTAGTTTTATTGCATTCCAAAACAACATACTGCTCATCCATATTGTTTAAAATGGACTATTAAGTAGTGCTGCCATTACATTACATATATTTGCCTTCCAACTTCCTTAATAATGTACTCTGTCTAAGAAGTCCTAATAATATCCTTGATCACATGGTGTCACTTCATATGATTGTTTCCATGATCATATTCTTGGGTATTCAGTGACTACTACTAAATCTTTTTTTTTTCCTATCCATACTGTCTACAATCAGCAAGAGAGAGAGCATTATGAATATGTAGTTGTTGAGGGGAAAGTTTTGCATCAACAAACTGGAGAGCTTCTTGATACAACCAAAGGTTCACCAGGGGCAAAATGGATTTTTGTGATGAGCACCTCCAAAAAGCTCTATGCTGGCGAGGTAAGGACAGAAATTCTTCTTTCAGATGAATACAGAATACTTAAAACTATTTCTTTGAATAATTCTGATCCTTTGAATTGATTATGTTCACAATGTTGTCAGAAAAAGAAGGGAATGTTTCATCATTCCAGTTTCCTTGCTGGCGGGGCTACTTTAGCTGCTGGGAGACTTGTAGTGCAAGATGGAACACCTAAGGTGGGTTAATTTGCCTTCTTGTTTTATGTATTTTATAGAAGTTACAACTTACAATAGATATCTGGTTTGTGAGATTGAGAATCTGCTGTATCTATTATCAATTCGCATGGAACTTTCTACAATATTTCTTATTAACCGTGTCATCCATTACACTAGGCTTTCCACTGCATTATGTATTTTCTTCCCTTTATTCAGAGGGAATTTGAATAAAATAGAAAGAGAACTACTAAAAGATGCTGTATGTCACAAACCTCAAATTTTGCTAATGAGTTATTTGTGGTATCTTTCTAACTATTTGTACACTTGTACTTTCAGTCTATTTCACCATATAGTGGGCACTATCGGCCAACTGATGACAGTCTCAACACCTTTATATCATTTCTCAAGGAAAATGGAGTCAACCTTGATGAAGTTGAGGTAATAGATTTAATACGGAGTATTATATTTCTTTGGTTTTTTACTTAATTGAATATGATGTTGACTTTAGCAGACTATTGAATCAAGTGGCCTTATGCCTTAGTGACTGCCTAGTAGATACAATTTGTGAAATTATGGTGGTTGTCTTGATTGCAATGACTGTCTTCTTAATTAATTTCTAATTTGTGTCATCAGATAAAGAAGGCTAATGAAGACTACGAAAATTATGAAGAGGGAAAGTCAGTGAAGACATCTGAACTTTCAACTCTTTCGTCTACTCCAGCAGTGCTTCCAAATGAAGAAAAGAAAGATTTGTCCTTAGAATCATCTGGAGCTCTCAAATCTGCACCCAGTGGATGCTATAAAAGGACATTGTCTGGTGGTCTTCAGAGCCCGAGGGCCGAGGTGCCAAAGACGGTAATTCTGCAGAGGATCAATTCCAAGAAGGCATCAAATTCTTACCAATTAGCGCAACAACTCTCAAGAACATGGTCAACCGGTGCTGGTCCAAGAATCGGGTGTATTGCTGATTACCCCATTGAGTTGAGGTTACAAGCCTTGGAGCTCACTAACCTGTCGCCAAGACTTCCGCGGGTTCCATCAGGCTTGTTTTCACCCCCCATTCGTTCTGCTTCAGTCCCTGTGGCATCGTTAATATGTTAAACCAAGAAAGATCTGTGTTTACTCCCTAGAGCATTAGTCATTTTTCATATATGTTCCTAGCAGCAGATATATTCCCCTATGCTTTAGAGTGGTAGTTTGATTATGTGTGTGCTCGCATGCTTGTCTGAGCATGCTCGGAAGTCCACTGAGTTTAACGTTTTGAAGCACAGAGGGTAGAGGAGTTTGTGCAGTATTGTAGCACTCTGACTTGAAAAGCAGAATCCAGTTTTTGGGTGTAAGTCAAGTGGAGCACCGGAAATAAATGGCTGGTGGAAGATTAGTAATCTAATGCTGTCCTACTCCATATTTTGTATGATGGATGGGGGATGAGATGTAGGCCTTGCTTGCATTCTGTACACATATATGTTATCATATTTACTTTTACTCAAAGTTGCTGTCAAGTTTGACGCTTGGCTACTGTTTTAGGATAACCACTGTGTGAGACCTGTGAAACATGGGTCGAATATTTGATTAAGAGTTAATTCCAGTAATGGTCCCCCGAGTATGTTGATTTTCCACAATTGGTCCTCGTCTTTTAATTTGGACAATTTAACCACCCGACTATTAAATTTTTTCCAATTGAGGTCCTTCCGTCAATTGCTGGTTAAGTGGGTGTTAATTCGAGGGATAAAACCGTCATTTCCCTTAGTCAACGTATAAATCATCTTCTTTCCCCCAATGTATACGCGAATTCCTCTCGGTCTTTCCCCATCTATCATAGCGGGTTTCAGTGCTTCTCTCCGGCCCCAACCACCGTCTTCTGCATCCGCCGCCGCCTCCTTCGCCGCTAATCTACTTCTCCTCCTCACTCTGCTACCCCTCTCCCTTGCGCTCTTCGCCTTCGTCCTCCAATGGCGCAGCGGGGGAGTCGACGATCCAATCTCGCGGTGGTCCCCCAAGGAGTCGCGCAAGTTTCTGGGAATGGACAGCTCGCCTCTGGCCACCGTGGGCCAGTCCTCGGACTGTTCCCTGCTTTCCCGTCGGAATTCAGCGACTTTTCCTTACTACAGGGACTAGACCCAATTCTGAATCAGATCTCAAGCCAAAGGTTTGATTTTTTTTTGCTCTTTTTTGTTTCGTCGTCGTTTTCAAAGTGCTCTGGGGTTTGGAATTTCTTTGCATGAGTGGGTTTCCTCTTTCATTGTTCCTTTTTTTGTTAAACTTTTCCTTTCATTTCAATTTTTACTTTATTGAATTTACTGCATTCTTTTCTTTATTATGTTTGGCAATTGGTTTGGTCAAATGAGTTTTTCCCAAGTTCTAAGCATCTACCACCCGATATAAATTAATGATTTTTTTTTTCTTTTGGTTAAAGAAGGAATTGAAAAACAAATGCTGCAGATTAGGATGATTATGAACAAATGGGTTTTGTTTGATGAAATGCTTCACTTTTTTGTTCTGATTCCATGGAATCAGTTTGATTGCAGTGAGATGTTTAATTGTTATTGTTTTAGCATCTACTGTTCTTTTTGTTTTTCCACTCTTTAACATCCACCAATTTGGTTTGCTTTGTTAGAATATAATTTGTGCTATGATGGAGTTGCTGAATCTTTCTTTGGATTTATCATGCTTTGCCGTCGGGAGTCCGCTACTGGAGAGTAAAGCTACTACCATTGCTGTTGACGAGCGAGAGAGAGGGCTCCACCACCGCGCCGTTACGCCGGACAGCAACCATTACCGACGACCACCACCATCTGCCGTCAATACCATCCAGCCACACAGTCCACGTGGCATGCTCTGTTGCACTGTCTTCGTTTATTTATTCACGTATACATTGTGGAACAAAGATGATTTATACGCAATAAGGGGAAGGACGGTTTTATCCCTCGAATTAACACCCACTTAACCAGCAATGGACGGAAGGACCTCAATTGGAAAAAATTTAATAGTCGGGTGGTTAAATTGTCCAAATTAAAAGACGAGGACCAATTGTGAAAAATCAACATACTCGGGGGACCATTACTGGAATTAACTCTTTGATTAATGGGTTGGATCATTGACTTCATTAATCAAAGTTCGGAACGTTATGCTGTACAACCGTGTGCACCATGTAAGGTGTGTATGGTTTCAATTCATAATTTTTATACTGTAGACTCATAATTTCTATATTGTAGATTTATAATTTAAATACAGTAGGTTCATAATTTAAATACAGTAGATTTATAATTTCTAAAGTGTATAGTTATCAAATTATGAACATATAGTTCTGTGATTTGTAAATACAGAGTTCAACAATTGGGAATATGAACATCGAAAATTATGAACATACAGTTCTATAATTCTGAACATATATTTATAAAATTATGAACATATAGTTCTATAATTCTGAACATATATTTATAAAATTATGAACATATAGCTCCATCACATGTTAACAAATCTAATACTGTAGATACATAATTTCTATTCTGTAGATTCCCAATTTAAATACAGTAAATTCATAATTTCTAAACTGTGCGATTGCGAAGAGAGAATGAAATGTTTGAATGCGAAAGGAAATCGCCTGACACAGTTAACGGCAATGAAAAATGATTTTTTTTTTTAATAATTTGGAACGGCATCATTTGTGCAATAATGTGCACCATGTATAGTGCACACGATTACACAACATAATTTGCTTCAAAGATCCGACTCATTTTACAAATTGAGACCCGTGAGAGGGTCTCACACAAGTTTTTACCACTATTTTATTGTTTGACAATTTTAGTCTTTAAAAATTTAAAAGTTTTATACATATAATAATAAAATGTCTATGATATAAATATTTTTTTAAAAATGTTGTATGCTGCAACATTTATTAACATCCATTAACTTAACTTCTCTATGAATATATTTATTATTGTATGCATTAAAATATAGTTTGATATATTTTAAAAATATTCTATGCTGCAACATATCAAACTTAATTATGTTTTATAAAAGTTCAAATGGTTTTTAGAAGCTGCTAATTCTTCGATCATTATAATATAGACAATGGTTCATTTTACATTGTCAACTTTAATTATAGACAAATGGTTCACTTTACAATGTAGACTTCAATCATTATACTATAGACAATAGTTTACTTTACAATGACGACTACTCATATAAAGCTTTTAATATACTCAAATTTATTATTTTTTTCAAATATTGAATGTTAACATGTAAAAAATTAATAAAAGACTTACAAAATTCTCCACCATAATTCTAACCATACCTATCTTTATCAAGTGCAAAATTTCTTGTGTTTTGATATTACATATTTACATACCCCTTCCTTCTTGGGTCGTTATATCGTGGACCTTGGTGCATGATCAATCATGCACCGCGCGTCAGACACTACAGTGTGTCTAGACCGACACTGTCTCACGTATTATTTTTATATTATCAAAATGATACTGTAATTGTGGTGAAATGAAACTACAGTATATATAAAACGAAACTGAATAACATTTCACATATTTGAGTGTATATTGTACAATGAAGCTGTAATTATATTGAAATGATCATGTAGTTGTGTTTTAATGAAATTATAGTGTATATAAAATAAAATTAAATAACATTTTCACATATTTGAGTGTATAAATATTGAATGAAACTGTAGTTATATCGAAATGAAACTGTAATTGTGTTGAACTGAAACTGCAGTGTATACAAAATAAAACTGAAGAACAGAGTTATTTTTTACGAATATTCTGTTTCTTTTCATTAAATAAAACGACGTCGTTTTGACAGTATCGATTTAGACACACTGTAATGTCTGACGCGCGGTGCATTATATAATTTGCCTTTCTTCTTTCCACAGGCCACAGCCCACCCCTACCTTTATCGCAAATTATGCCGTGGAATCGTGTTCACCGAGAATGGTGAACACAAGTCAAAATGACGTCGTTTTTAGGCAAAAAAAAAAAAAAAAAAAATCGCGGATGTGGAGTTAACGGCGCGTTACTGATCAAATTATGAATTTTCTGTTATGAGATTATGAATTTTATGAAAATTCATAATCTCATACAGAAAATTCATAATCTCACAACTGAAAATTCATAATCTCATAACAGAAAATTCATAATCTTATAACAGAAAATTCATAATCTCATGGTTCCAAAGTGAGTGTGTAGGCATGGTTCCAAAGTGAATGTGCAGGCATGGATTCATAATTTTATGAATGTCCGTGATTTCGGACGGGAATATGTAGGCATGGTTCCAAAGTGAATGTGCATGCATAAATTCATAATTTATGAATGTCCGAAACTCCGAAATTATGAATGTAATGAAAATTCATAATCTCATAATAGAAAATTCATAATCGCATAACAGAAAATTCATAATCGCATAATTGAAAATTCATAATCTCATAACAGAAAATTCATAATCTCATGATTCCAAAGTGAATGTGTAGACATGGTTCCAAAGTGAATGTGTAGGCAGTCACGTAATTAAAAAAAAAAAAAAAAAGAAAGATAACGGTGCACTAACACCGTTGGAACCGTGTTCACCATGAATGGTGAACACGGTTCCATGGCATAACGTCTGTACCTTTATTCACTCCTTTTGAACAACTATACAAGTATACATTCCTTCGCTATGATCCCACCGTACCCAATTCTTCCCACTTGTCCATGCGATACCCACCCCCCACCCTCATCATCCCACCCCCATGGGCAGCTTATCTGTATCCACCTCCTTTCACCAACCACATATTCCTCTGCGTTGACTCCAACCGACTCATCCTACTCACAAAATTTAAAATTTGTCTAATCTTTGGTTACATATTCTAGAACATCTCACCGCTTTTTGTTTCTCAATGGACTTGTTTGACCATTAATTGACGTGAATATCAAATTAGTTAGTGTTAGTGGATAGCAGATATCTAATTTTGATTAATAGATTTTATTAATTTTTTAAAATATATTTTTAATAAATATAGCTATTTATTATTATTAGATAATATGTAAAAAAAATTATAAATATATTGGGTATATTTAACGATACTATTTCATTAATTACTAATTGTATAATAATTATGTTTGATAAATTATAATATAGATAAATTGATATTTTTTAGAAGAAATTTTAACGTATAAAGAAAAATAAATTTATTTTTATTTATAATATAATAATTTTAATATTTTTTTTTTTAAAATTATTTTTATAAACAATAACTTATTATTAATATTTATTGATGGAGGAATAAACTCTGGTCCAAGGTTGATTGGGCTTGGAGAATCATGCTCATGAGTTAATTAGGTCTGTAGGTCGATGGGAATCCATGTGTAGGGCCGGTCCTACCATTTTATAGGTCCGGGGCGTAGCAACAAAAATGGGCCCTAGCTACATGAAATTAATATACATTTTTATAACTAAAATTTTTATTAAATAAGGACGGGTCACAAAATAGGCATTTAAAAAAAATAAATTTGTGACCCCGTTCTTATAAATAAATGAAGCCCTATCAAAAGTATAAGAGCAACCTTTAAAACCAATATTGTAAAATATAAGATTTTTATTTCAAATAAGTACGAACGGTGTAACACTCAGTTGAATGCAAAAATCACAATTTATACTGTAAAATATATGATTTTTATGTCAAATAAGTATGAACGGTGTAAATATTAGGCCCTCTTATTAGGACTCTATGTATATGAGTCTGTTTAGAACTTCTTATCCTTGTCACACTGTGACTCTCTACTTCTTATCATTGTCACACTGTGACTCTCTATTCTATATATTCACATCATCTGATCTCATTGTAATTAAGTTCAGAAAATATAATACAATCAGTTCTCATCTGGTATCAGTTAGCTAGGGTTTTGTGATTCATAAAATTAAGAAGATGCAGCGCTGCGATGGCAACCTTAATTACCATGGAGGTCAGCAACGTGGCTTCGATGATCCGTGTCAAATCTGTAAAGGTTTCGGCCACACAGGAGTCAATTGTTTTTGGCGCTATGATGATCCGTGTCAAATTTGTAAACGTTTTGGTCACACGGGAGCCAATTGTTTTTGGCGCTATGATGATCCGTGTCAAATTTGTAAATGTTTTGGTCACACGGGAGCCAATTGTTTTTGGCGCTATAATGATCCGTGTCAAATTTGCAAAAGTTTCGGTCACACGGGAGTCAACTGTTTTCGGCGATATTCAGGGGCTCCGGGTTCTCAGGCTAATTTGGTGTTTCAGAATGGTTTAGTTGCTAAAACCTCGTCAAATTCTCATACTTGGGTTCCGGACACTGGAGCCACAAATCATGCAACTCCGAACATCGCTGCCCTTCCTACATCGGAGAAGTACACTGGTAATGACACTTTACGTGTCGGTGACGGTATGGGTTTATCTATTAGTCATGTTGGCCATGCCTCTTTTAATACCCCTTCTAGATCATTTACATTGTCTGATATACTTCACGTTCCGCGTTTGTCTAATTCTTTATTATCTGTTCAGAAGTTTGCATTCGATAATAAAGTCTTTTTTTGAGTTTCACCCCTCCTTTTTTGTTGTAAAAGATATCAATACCAAGGAAATACTTCTTTGGGGCAATAGTTCGGGGGGACTATACACACTTTCATTACCTAGTTCGTCTCCGTCAGCGTTTATTTCCGCTCGTGCCTCGGCTTCCACTTGGCACAATCGTCTAGGTCATCCTCATAACCGTGTTCTTAGCTATATACTTCGTTCTTGTTTGGTTAGTGGGTCTCGTGATAATATTCGTTGTCATAATTCTTTATGCAATGCGTGTCAATTAGGCAAATCTGCCCGTTTTCCCCTCCCCCGTGTTGCTTCCTCTAGTTCTCAAGTCCTAGATCTTATTTACACAGACATTTGGGGTCCTGCGCCCACTTTATCTACTTCTGGCTTCCGTTATTTTGTGATCTTTGTGGATGACTATTCCCGTTATACATGGTTCTTTCCTATGAAATTAAAGTCTGATCTTTATGTCATCTTTGATAAATTTCGTACTCTTGTTGAACGGTCCTTTAATTGCAAAATAAAGGCCATTCAGTCTGATTTAGGTGCTGAGTACAAAAAGTTGCATTCTTTGTTTGTTCAATTAGGAATTCAACATAGACAATCCTGTGCCTATACACATAAACAGAATGGTCGTGTTGAACGAAAACATCGTCACATTGTTGAAACTGGTCTGGCTCTTCTAGCTCATGCCTCTGTTCCTTTGAAATTTTGGGATTTTGCCTTTGAGACTGCTGTCTATTTAATTAACAGAATGCCATCTTCTGTATTAAATAACTCCAGTCCTCATCTCCTGTTACATAAATCCCCTCCTTCCTATCTTTTTCTTCGTGTCTTTGGGTGTTTATGCTACCCTCATCTTCGACCATATAATCGTCATAAGATGTCATACAGGTCTTCTCCATGTGTCTTCCTAGGTTATCCTGAGTCCTTTAGGGGGTACAGATGCATGGACTTACATACTAATAAGATTTACACATGCAGGCATGTCAGATTTGATGAAGAAGTTTTCCCCTTTGCTACTAAAACTTCTTTGCAGGATCTATCTACTCCGTTTTCTGGACCTTGGGCGGAATCTGTTCTCAGTCACAGCACACCTATTCCTGCCGTGTCCAATGATGAGCTGCCAGAACCGCCGCTACCTGCTTCATTCGAACCAGCCGTGGTTCCTGGACAGGCTGCCTCGTCGGGTGATCCTGTGGAGCCTGTTGCTCGCCGGCGAGGCCGTCCACGTGGGCGGTCCATCAGGCCCAATGTCCGTACTCACTCTATGGCCACTCGCAGCAACGCAGATGCTCCTCTTTTTGCTTTAGCAGCTCAAGTGCATCCCACGGAACCCACATGTTACTCTCAAGCTGTCAAATATCCTGAGTGGCGTGAAGCCATGGACCAAGAATTCAATGCTCTCCTACATAACCACACATGGTCTCTAGTTCCACCCACTGCAGGTATGAATATTATTGGCTGTAAATGGGTGTTTCGTACGAAGAGAAAGGCTAATGGTGCTATTGAAAGGCATAAAGCCAGGCTGGTTGCGAAAGGTTTTAATCAGGTTCCAGGTCAGGACTTCTTCGACACTTTTAGTCCAGTGGTAAAGCCTACGACTGTAAGACTCCTTCTATCTCTAGCTTTATCATCTGGGTGGTCTATCAAACAGCTAGATGTTCATAATGCTTTTCTGAATGGTAATCTGGCTGAAACAGTTTATATGAAGCAACCCCCTGGTTATATTGATGCTAACTTCCCGAATCATGTTTGTTTGTTAAAAAGATCTCTGTATGGGTTAAAACAAGCTCCCAGAGCTTGGTTTAATCGACTACATACGTTCTTACTATCGGTTGGCTTTCAAGCATCCAAGACAGATGTCTCTCTGTTCTATTACTCTAAAGACTCTGCTTTGGTTTATCTATTGGTGTACGTGGATGACATTCTTGTAATGGGAAGTGATCAAGGTATTATGTCTCAGCTCTTGTCCAAACTGTCTGCTACATTCAAAATCAGAGATCTTGGTGAACTAAATTTTTTTCTGGGTATTGAAACAGTTAAGAGTAACAATGGGATTATTTTATCTCAACAACGGTATATGAATGATATTTTAAAACGGGCTGGAATGTCTGAATGCAAACCCCTTTCTACACCTATCTCTGTCTCGAAAACTGTCCCCTTCAATTCAGATCTATATGATGATCCCACACAGTACAGGAGTCTAGCTGGAGCACTGCAATATCTCACTGTCACACGACCTGACCTATCCTTTGCAGTTAATCAGTTATGCCAGCATATGCATGCCCCCACCATATCACACTGGAGCAGCTCAAACGGGTACTCAGGTATGTTAAGGGAACAGTTGATCATGGTTTACGCATACGACGGTGCTCATCTAGAGACATTCATGCTTTCTCTGATTTTGATTGGGCTGGTTGTCCTGACGATCGAAAATCCACGAGTGGTTTTGCTGTTTTCTTGGGGAGTAATCTTATATCATGGGTTTGCAAGAAACAGAGAACTGTTGCCAGGTCATCCACTGAGGCTGAATACAAAGCTCTTGCAGATGTTTGTGCTGAGGTTCTATGGTTTATGTCATTATTGCGTGAGATACAGATTCCGGGTATTTCCATTCCAAAATTATGGTGTGATAATCTAGGAGCTACATATATGAGTGCCAATCCAATCTTTCATGCGCGCACCAAGCATGTGGAGATTGATTATCATTTTGTTCGTGATCGAGTAGCTTCGGGCGATATCCAAGTCAACTTCATCTCCACAAAGGATCAACTTGCTGATATCTTCACCAAAGCTCTGCCTGGACCTAGATTTTCTTCCTTAAGGGACAAGCTACAGGTTACTAGTATACACTGTGCTTGAGGGGGAGTATTAGGACTCTATGTATATGAGTCTGTTTAGAACTTCTTATCCTTGTCACACTGTGACTCTCTACTTCTTATCATTGTCACACTGTGACTCTCTATTCTATATATTCACATCATCTGATCTCATTGTAATTAAGTTCAGAAAATATAATACAATCAGTTCTCATCCCTCTAAAAATTGAGGCATTGTGTTGTTGCTCATCTTGCATGCCCCAAAATCCGGCCATGAAAATACTAATGTCAAATAACTTGAAATAAGATTAAAAAGTGTTTAACTATTTTACATACATATGAAAACAATTCTATATGTTTTCCTAAATTCAAAATTATCAATACCTGCATCAGTGACTTCATAAATAAACAATTATAGCTTATAAAAACGAATAAACAATTTGATACCAAATAAGCTTATACGCAATCACATTATGATTATTATAAAAAAAATAAAGTAATTATTATTAAAAATTTATAAAACAAAACTTATAAACAAGAGCAGAGCATGAAGTCTTAATTATTGAGAAAAATAAATCAGAACACTTTAAGTGCGATAAAAGATATTCATAATAAAATATGAAACATAATTAATTTGATAAAATAGTTCGAATAGAAAACACATTATAAATCACATATCTTCTATATTGGTATTATATTTATAAATACTTTTTGTTTTAGTTAGATTAATTTCAAAATTTTTCTAGATTAATTTAAATATGATAACACACAGTAGAACTTCTAAACTACATTAACTAGATAATTCATAAAAAAAGTAAATTATCTTTTCAAATATTTTTCATAACTAAATCACAAAATATATTACATGTATATTATTCATTATAAAGTTCACAAAATAACATGTATTCTAAATATAAATTGTAAATTACTCGAATAGAAATTGATTCCAAATTTGATATAGATCACAAATCAATCTATATTATAAATCTCATTATTATTATAGAAAGGTAAAAAAAATTACAAAGTTACAAATTTAATAAAAAATACAAATTAAAAATAGAAATAAATTCAATTTAATACTACATAAATTTAATGTAGTACGTATATGGGTTCTAATAGTAGTTCTACAAAGTAGAGAATTAAATTGTACGCATGAGGGCTCGACCCCATGACCTTTTAGAAATAAACAATGCAGCTTACCAGTTAGGCTGAATAACCCATTTAGTAATTCTAATGTATATTAAATACCTATACAATAACACTATAGTATAAATAAAACATAGTGGGGTGGGATGGGGGCCCCCTTCCAAGCGTGGGCCCTGAGCAAGGGCCCAGCCTGCCCTTGCCCAGGGCCGGGCCTGTCCATGTGTAAGGCTTTTGAGATCTATGTAAGGGAAAAGAGTTAGAGGCGCAAATTGGCTAAGGAGCAAAAACAAGGGGGTGAGAGCGCAAAGATCAAAAAGATGTGGTATAAAGTGAAAACATGAAGGAAATTTGGGAGTCAAAGTGCGACAACACATAAAATTCAGGGTCATACAATGCAAAGTTGAAGAAAGTGGGCTCGACAAGATACACTTAGAGTTTATTTGGCAAAACATTGAGTCTAAGAAAAACAAAAAGGATGGAGAGTCATTCGTCCCTACCTGAAGCATTGGTTGGCGCCCCGCCCCTGGCTGAGGCGTGAGGGTGTGACTAGGGATGACATGTGGCTGTTGGTCCTTTTTTGTTTTTTTTTTTATTTTTTGTTTTTTGTTTTTTTATACATGGGTGGTTTGGAATTGTTGGGCATCCTCATTTACTCCTTCGCTTTTTGCAGCCCCAAAATTATTATAAATAAGGGGCTAGGGTCTCCTTCAAACTGTTAGAAAAATTGGATATTTTGAGTGGTTGATAATAGGGAAGTGAGGAAATGAAATCTTCACGCGTGTAATCATTTTCCTATGAGCTTTAAATCTCCCTCATATAAAGCAACAAGGTTCAAGATTTAATCTTATGGGATACAAGAAGATGAATGAAATTCTTAAGTTGCTTTGTTTAAGAATTTCCTGTAAAATTGTAGAACTGTGAAATATCAAGGTATACTGCAAATTTATTGCATGTATCGTTTCTCAAAATATATATAGAGCCTGATAGTGTTAATTGCCACGTAAGCGGTAATTAGATAAATACGAGACCAATTAAAGCAAGTAAATGTCTTTATTGATCACAATGAAGGCCCTAAGTACAATCTACTTGGTTGCTCTGAGTACCGATTGACTGCGGTCGGGATTCTCTAACAACAACCTATCGATCGTCCAAAAGTCCCTCCCACTGTAGCTATCGCGGGTATTTATAGCCGCGGAGCCGGAGACACATGTAACACCCCGTGTTACGATCTCCAAACCCGGAATTAGTTATATAATTAATTCCGCCAAGGACAGCTAATAGGGAGTTAAACTTCCATTAATTGATTAATGTGGTCCACGGAGGACCATACACCCTTGCCTATAATAAAGACCCTAAAGCCTAAATATGTTACTATGGACCTTGGATAATTAGTATATAGGCTATAATATTAGATGCCCAAATCATGAGCCCAAATAAATAAATAAATGAATATATATATATATATATATATATATATATATATATATATATATATATATATATATATATATATATGTTCCATATGCCCAATAGGTATTATCTAGCCCAAATGATTTTTATCATCTAGAAAGTCCACCTAGGAAACCTAATCCCACTAAGAGTAATATACATGAATATTAGGCATGGTTAGATTAGGATGCTTACTATACACATAGTTAGATTAGAATGCATAATATACGTATATATATACACAGTACTAATACCCTGCCCAAATATATATATACATACGTATACGCATGCATAAATACACATACCTCCCCCCTCTTCCTCCTCCCCGCACCGTCTCACCCACCCTCTCCCTCGCTCCAAACCCCAACCAAACAACAATAACGATCAAGCCACCCTTCCTTCCCTTACTTCCAACAATAGAGGAAACATAACAGCCAAGAAACGGAGCAGTCCAGCGACAGCAATCGACGGTAGTCAACTCGAGCAAGTTCGGCGGCGGAATCACGACAACGATCCTCCCCTTCCGGCGACCCTCCTTCCCCCGGCAAGCACGCTAGCATGGAGATAGTGGGTGGTCGGCAGGAGATGAGGTCCCTGTGGAGCAGCCGCTGAATCTCGACGAAGAGGATCGAAGAAAGAGGAAGGTGAGTCCTCATACTGGGTTCACCGTTCTGGAAAGGGTAATTAGTTTAATGTTGGGTTCAAGACACCAAGATGGTGCTTAGCGTGATTGGCAAGGTGTGTGGTTAAGCATAGGTTTGGCCAGGGTTCAAATCTGGAAGGGAGTAATCTAGTTTATTAATTAACCCTTTTCTTAACAAGGAGGATTATTGACTAAGTAATAATAATTATGGTCACGAATAGCATACAATTATGGATAAGAGAAGTCTAGGGTTTAGTCCCTTAGGGTTTGAATATCTTATTAGCTCGATTATTTAGTAAAAGTCCAATTTGATTCACAGGTCCCATTGACGGTGTTTTGGAATGAATAAGCGAACAAGGTAACCCATGTCTCAACAAAACCTATTTTCTTCGCTATAATCTCTTTCCTTGGCCTCCCTCTATATTCTTGTGTCTTGATTGAATCCTTCTATGATAATTATGTTATGTTCTTGATGATTGATAAGATGACTTATATGCGTTCTTGAGAATCTTGATGACCTTGATGATAAAAAGAAGTTCTTGATTATGATGTGATGATTCTTGACGAATCTTGATACTTTCTTGGTGTTGAAAATAAAATATGTTCTTGATGATTTGGGTGGGATTAGAGCCCTAGGTTGGATTGGGAATTTGTATTGAGGACATTCTTGATTTATATTTGGGTGGGAATTCGCATGATCGGGTGTTGTTTATATATAGGATAAGTCCTACTTGATTCTTGCTTTTGATCCGTTAATTGCTTATGTGATGTCGTTATTTGCGTTTAAAAGTGTCTAAGCATGGTTTCGGGTTCCACAAAGGATCCTGGGACGAATTTGTGATGAATGAGTCAGTGGGGGGGGGGGGGGTAGGTGGGGGTGGGGGAACTCACCACCTACCCGCTGCCCAAAGGGCACTACCCGGCAGCGGGCAGCCACCGGGCAGCCGGCTGCCCGCCGGCTACCCGCTGCCCGGAACAGTGCCACCGGCGGGTGCCCCCACCCACCGGCTACCCGCTGGTCTACACCCCACCTCGGGTCCCCGGCTTCCCCGTTTGATGTTCCCCGTCCCCCATGGTGTCCCAACGGACCCCGTTTGTCGTGCCTGAGTCTAGTTTGGAATTTCGGGTACTATTCGTAGGTTAAACGAGCCTTAGGAATTGCATGCTAGTTAAATTGGTAACCCGTGGACCTAGGTGGAAGTTATATGAGCCCTTAGGAACTATTCTTAGTGTGTGAATGATCACATGTAAGCTTAATTATATGTCTCCCCTTTCCCTATGTGAATTATGTGTTATTATGTGCTATTGTGTGTTACGTGATGCATGACCCCAACTTGGTTAAGACCAATTGGGCTATACGGGCAGTTGAATAGGCTGAGAACCATCCCAACTGTTAACCAGGCCGGTTAAGATCGGTCAGGGATATTGATATGATATAGGACTGAGGTCCACTATACGGGCAGTTGAATGGGTTGAGAACCATCCCAACTGTTAACCGGGCTGGTAGAGACCGGTCAGGTATATAAAGATTATGTATAGGACTGAAGGTCCACATGGGCCTCGATGATATGACCCACCGACCGGGATGCGCCAGGCGGTATGGGGCCAACAAGCCGAGGAAGGTTGTAGTCCACCGACCTGAGTAATCAGGCGGTGTGTAGGGCTACGACTGGCTGCGACCCACCGAGTGGTGGGACATCGGTATGTAGGACCGTAGTTTCCGAGGATCTTTGCCCACCGACTGAGTTTAGGTCAGCGGTGTGTCGGGCTTGATCCGCTACGGCCTGCCGATTGTGCGCACCAACGGTGTGTAGGGTCGTAAGTCCCCCCTTGTAAAGGGGATCGCGGTCCACCGACTGGGCGCGTCAGTGGTGTGTCGGATCGTGGTCCGACGTTGATTTCGTCAGCGGTTCTCCAAGGGTTGGTTGCGATCAACTCCCCTCGTACTGCGGTACTGAGGTAGGGTGCTGCGGGGCCGTGTTAATGCTATAAGCATTAACCCTCATGTTCGGGGCATGCGATTGGTCCCATGGCGCCATCGATGATTATGTGATATGAATGATGATTGGATGATAATGTGGATTGGAATTGGGAAGTGGCTTGTGACCGTAAATGCGTATTCCTTATGATGTTATTATTGTTGTCTGATGTGCTTATCCCTATTTGCTGAGTCTATTCCTGGTTTTAAAACTAGTGTCTCTTAAGTATATATCTTCCTGCTTCGAAATGATTTTTGTATATATATATATATATATATATATATATATATATATATATATATATATATATATATATATATATATATATATATACTATATTTCAACGCGTTGGAGTGGGTTACCAGCATCTCTCGCTGAACAGATATATTTGGCTTTCAGGCACAGAGGAGTAGACACTGGAGCGCGCTAGAGACTTGGAGCGTAGAGTAGATAGTCCCTTCCGGCCTGCGTGCCATGCTTATGTATTTACATTATTGAGGATATTAGTTAGTTAGCCTGTGCACCTAAGTTCTCTAACTCAGGTGTGGCATAGCACCCCGTACTCTTTTATATTATGTTTTGGGATTTAATGAGAATATACCTTTATTATATAAGTCTTAAAAATTGAAAAATTTCGGGGTGTTACAACACAAATCCGGCCGTTCGGCATGCTTCCCACGTAGCTACCACGTGTCGCCGTCCCGGGTGCCCTGCCTATCAACGCGTGGAGCCGCCACGTGTCTCTCGTAAGCTCTCTCGCCAAAGGGCTACCGCTCGGTGGTCGACACTGCCGCTCGGGCAACTCCCGGTCGGACCCCGACTGGGTTCTTCACAAGAAGCCCGACCTGTTACCTGCAAAGACAAGAAGACAAAGACAAAGGCACACCAGCCAGGATAAAGTTATGTCGGTCGGGATATTCCCTACCAAGAGCCCACCAGCCCGGGCTTTTTTGACCATCCGGGAAAAAACGGGACGGGATGAAGAAGCCCAACTGTCGACTACCCAACTGACCGGCCAGCTGTCATTCCTTCTCTCACCACGTGTCGGCAACTGCCGGCCTCTGCGACTGCAACGGTCGCCTCGGAATCAGCGCGGGTCAAATCGCGCAATTGGATTGGTTTCCCGCCCAAATGCTCTCCTATAAATAGGCCCTTGAGAGTCCCGAGTGAATCATCAGCAGATCAACCGAGCAAAACATCCTCAAGCTCCATCGAAGTCTTCACGATCGGTAAGCTTTCTACTTCCCTGCTTTGTCTTTTATTTTTAGCTTTGCATAGGCGTAGGATAGGACTATCTCCGACCTAACATCCCGAGCCCTGTACTAACCACGACCGACCTTTAGGTAGAAAAGATGTCAGATTCAGATAGCCAGAACGTCTCAGTCGCAGACTACGACGACGAGGTCGAACAAATCAGCGATGAGGTGAACATCATGTCCTACTCTCCAGAGGTCGAGCAACGACCGCAGCAAATCCCCGACCGAGCCCCCGAGCCAGAAGGGTCATCAAGCTCGTCGGGGTCGAGCTCCAGCAGATCGGGGAGCTCGAGCGGAAGGAGCGGGGAAACGTCCACGAGCGGACGGAATTCCCCGGCTGAAGGCGTCGGGGGAACGCCTACGAGGGTAATTGGGGATTACCCTCAAGCCGAGCCCCAAGAGGACAACCGAGCAGAAGACGCGGAGGCGGTCGAGGAAGACCCGGCCGGGCCGGCAGCGTCGGGCGGGGACGGGTTCGAGTTCCTCAACAGCGAGAATGTCGAGACCCAGATGAGCTTGCTGACAAAAGGAGAAGCGAGCAGAATCGTCGCAACACTAGCTGGTCGGGTCGAGTTCGACACCAGCAGGCAGCTCGGGAACATCATCGAGCGGCACCGGGGGAAGTGGCTCGGGATGCATTATGATTCTCTAATGGCCCCGATCACTTTCCCCTTCTCGAGCCTCCTCACCGCGTTCTTGGGCTACTATCAGGTCATGCCCGGACAGATTTGCCCGAACGCGCACCGAATGATCGCGTGCTTCCCGCAGATCTGCGGTCGACACCAGCTGGCCTGCACGATGGAGCTCTTCAACTTCATCTACCAGGTGAAGGTACTAGCGGCCTCATACGGGGGCGGGTATCTGATGACCCAGTCCCGGGCAGACATGTGCTCGATCGAAGGTCTGCCCGGGAACAACCAGGGATGGAAGAACCGGTTGTTCTCCGTGAAATATGAACCGTGGATTCTCCCGGTCGAGAGGGTCTGGAGTCAACATTTCAGGAAGCAAGTTGTCCCAGCCGAGACCCAGGCCCTCAAGGACGCGGCCACCAAAATATCCGGGGAAATCTACGAGTACCGGATCTTCAGGACGCCCGAGTCCCTTGAAGCGGCCGACCTGCCCGAGCCTGTATACGACGTGCCCGAGAAGTACAAGCCCGAGCCTCGGGGCGTGACAATTGCAAGGATGCCCGCTCGGGGCAAGCGGAAGGGTAAAGGTTTAAGGCTAACCACATTTCCCGACCCTAAAACCCCGAACGACTCTTCTTTTCCCGAACTAATTGCCTATTTCTTTTTATTTTGAAGAAATGGCAGAATTTGGAAACGATGACGCTCCTCTTCCCCCGCCCGCCAAGATCTCACTCGGCGGCAAAAAGAAGCCGAAGGCCAAACCGGCCGGGCAAAAGGAGGCTCCACTAGCCCGACCCATCGGGACCTCGACCATCACGACAGCCGAAGGCTTTGTGGTCGAGCCATCGGACGTCTTGGTCACCCGGGTGGAGGTTGCCCGGGGCAAGGAGAAGGTGCCCGAGAAGGGCGTGACTGAGGTTGGCGGCATCAAGCGCCGCAGAGAGCAGCGCAGCCCGAGCCCCTCGGCCGGGCGAAATAAGGACGAGTCGTCCATACTGGCCCGTATCGGCAACGCCGGGCCAGTCAGGGAGGATCTGGGGAAGATGACCCCGACTCAGGTGGCCGAGAGGATCGACCACGACTTGGCTGAGGTAAGCATCGTGCTTTCTTGATTTTTCATACAAGTGCTTCCGTCCGGGCTAATTCTGACCGTCTTTTGCATTGCAGATCTCCCGAGTGGCCCAGCTTCTGCAAGGTCGGGCCATGCTGGCTGAGGAGGCCGACCGACACAAGAAGGCCACCGCTCGACGCCTTCAGGAGGTCCGGGACGTCCAGGTGGAGCTGGAGAAGGTCCAGAAGGACCTCAAGAAGAGCGAAGAAGACCGGGTCCTGGCTGAGAAGGTCGCACAACGGGCGATCGGGGAAGCCAAGGAGCTGAAGGCTTGATTGGAGGACCCGAACGAGCTGGCCCAGTCCGTCTTTAAGGACAACGAGACAGGCTCGGCGTTCCTCACGGCGGCCCGGGGAACGAAAATCGGGGAGGACCTGATCCTATCGTTTGGTCGGTGGGCCTTCAAAGCCGGGCAAAGGAAGATGCTCGAGCGGGCCCGGAAATGAATGGAGCAGGCCCTTGAGGGGGACGACCTGCAGCTAGTTCTTTCTGCACTTCCTCCAGACCTGGCCGATCCCGGTCCCTCTCCCTTCACCCCAAAGGACACAGCGGCTGAGCCAAGCGGGTCCACGGCGGCTACCTCGAGCGGAAAAGAGCCGTCCCAGAAGGGTGAAGCCCAGGAAGCGAAGAAGTAGAATTAGTACTTCTTATTTTTTTGTAAAGTGACGCCGATCGGGAGCCCGGTCCCGAGTTTGTACCGGGCACTTCTTTTAATTAATGAAATTCCTTTTTTGTCAAACTTGTGTCGTCCGTTTTCTTCCTTCGAATTTTATTTTTAATCATGCATACGCCGACCCTTAATGCTCGACCTCATGGCCTTTTGGCCCGGTCATGCGTTACTTGACTCATTCGACACCCGACCTTGTGGCCTTAAGGCCCGATCGTGCGTCCGTAGCTTCGACATCAAACTGGCCCGCCCGATCAGGTTTACCCGATCTCTTGGCCTTGTCGAAATCTTGAAAATGGGTAAGCTTCCACGGTCGGGGTTTTCCCGAGCGACGGGCCTAGGGTAAGCCTCCACGGTCGGGGTTTTCTCGAGCGACGGGCCTACAACACTTCATCCCAGCCCCCACACTATTGTGCCCTCGAGGCACGAGTGGGTGCGATAGTGGAAAGAAGTTGGACGGACCGGGGAATTATGCTAGGAGCTCTGGCTTTCCCGATCGGTGGCGTGACCCAATTGTCCGCCGAAGAGGAGCGCATTTGACCGTTCGAGTGACTCGCCCGGTCGATGTGACTTGGTAATGAGATGTCATGCATGGAATGAAGGTAAAGAGAATAACCGATCGGGCCGCCGTGTGCAAACGGTCGAGCAATCACCGATCGTATATACATTGAACCTTCCCGCTCGCAGGCGGTGGAATAATTATTTACAACAATAAAATTGAAATATACATGACGACCGGGACTAACTCGCAGGTTGAGCCCCCACTTCGTCCAAAAATTACAAAAAATAGGCTAATGCCTAAATATAACGAGGTGCTCGGAATTCCAAGTCCCCTCGATTACCCGACCGGTTGTCGTCTCCAGTCGGTATGTCCCCGGTCGTATGACCGCGCTGATTACGTACGGCCCTTCCCAATTTTGAGCTAGCTTTCCACCATCCAAAGGTTGACTGGCCTCCCTACGTCGTAGGACGTAATCTCCCACCTGAAAGTAACGAGGGTTGACCCGAACGTCCTTTGAACTCTTGACTCGCTTCTGATACTCGGCCATACGCCGAGCTGCTAGCTGTCTCTTCTACTCGACCCCATCGAGATCCACGGCCATCGCGTGTTCGTTCTCCTCCGCGTTGTAAGTTCTTTCTCGATCGGTCGGGATCCAGGCTTCGATCGGGAGTCGGGCTTCTGCTCCGTAAACCAGGGCGATAGGGGTCTCCGAGGTAGCCTCCCTCGGGGTCGTCCGATAAGTCCACAATACATATGGCAACTCATCGGCCCAACTACGACCAGCCGAGTGTAGCTTCTTTTTTAGACCTTCCAAAATCGTCCGTTTGGCATTTTCTACTTGTCCATTTCCTTGCGGGTAAGCCACCGACAACCGGACGTGGGTCGTCCCGATCGTGGCCAAGAAGTTTTGGAAATATTGGCTTATGAATTGGCGACCGTTGTCGCTGATGAGATGCACAGGCACACCAAAGCGGGAAATGACATTGCGCCAAAGGAACCGAGCACACTGCTGAGAGGTGATCGTGGCTAACGGCTCGGCTTCAATCCACTTGGAAAAATAATCAATGGCGACAATCACGAATTTTCTTCGATCGGAGAGTTGAGGGAAGGGACCCAAAATGTCTACCCCCCACCTAGCGAAGGGAATCGCAGTCGTGACCGGTTGATAGAAGGTTGCCGGTCGTCCAGGCATCCGGGCAAACAATTGACACGTCTCACATTCCCGAGCTAACTTTTCACAGTCTAGCTGGAGGGACGGCCAATAATACCCGATCAGCATGATACGACGGGCTAGCGATCGGCCTCCTTGATGTGAAGAACATATACCCGAATGCAATTCCTTCATAACCAAATCGGCCTCAAATGCGGTCAAGCAATGCATAAGAGGGCCTCCATACGATCGCCTATAAAGACGACCGTCCAAGACTTGGAACCTCGGGGCTCTAAGCTTGGCCTTCCGAGCATGCTGGGGGTCGTCTGGGAGCCGACCGTGCTCGAGGAACTCCTTCAGATCGGTGATCCAATTGTCTTCTACCGGTTGGATTGGATTGACCGGCAAGCGATGGATGCTGTGTCTCGGGATCACCAGAATCCGGGCTATTTTCGACATGTGTTCCGGGGCGTCTTGAGCCAATTTGAACAAGATGTCCGCATCGGCATTATCCAATCGGGGTATGTGCCGGACGGTGTACCCCCGGAACTGAGTAAGTTTCTCCATGGCCAGGTCTCGGTATAGTTGTAGACGTTCTCCGTTCACTTCATAATCCCTGAGAACCTGCCCGATCACGAGCGCGGAGTCCGTTTGAGCTCGAATGTATTCAACCCCCAAATCCCGAGCACACTATAAGCCATTGACAAAGGCTTCGTACTCGGCTTCATTGTTGGTCGGGTGGAATTGATACATGAGGGCGAAATAGACTTTGAACCCCTCCGGGCTTGTGACCACCACTCCTCCGCCTGCTCCTTTCTTGCTACTTGACCCATCAGTAGCCAACGACCACCACTCAGCCTCGGGATCCGCAACCTCGGGAGGTCGGGTATCCCGGGCGGTGCACTCGACCAAGAAATCAGCAAGGGCTTGACCTTTGATGGCTGGTCTCGGTCGGTATTCGATCGCGTACTGGGTCAGCATTAACGCCCACTTGACTAGGCGACCGGATGATGAAGTAGTTCGGAGGACTGGCCCGATTGGCTGATCGGTTAACACGCGAATCGCTCGACCTTGGAAATAGGGAGCTAACTTCTTCGCGGCAATGTACAAGGCATAGACGACCTTCTCCAACCGGGAGTACCCGAGCTCGGGACCATGTAGCGCGTGGCTTACATAGTACACCGGTCACTGGACCCCTTCCGGATCGGTTCGGCACAATACTGCGCTTACTGCACGATCGGACACGGCGAGGTACACGTCTAGCTCTTCTCCAAGCTCGGGCTTTGAGAGCACGATTGGTGACATGAGATACTCTTTCAGCTCGTCAAAAGCCGCTCGGCATTCTTCGTCCCAGACGAATCCATTCACTTTACGCAATACCTTGAAGAAAGGTAAAGCGCGCTCGGCTAACTTAGAGAGGAACCGGCTGAGAGCTGCCAACCGACCGGTCAATTGCTGGACCTCCCGAACGGTAGAAGGTGGTTGCATGTCCAGAATCGCTTTAACTTTGGCCGGGTTGGGCTCGATTCCCCTCTTGGTCATCATGTAACCGAGGAACTTCCCAGTCTGAACCGCAAATGTGCACTTGGTCGGGTTCAGCCGCAACTGGTACTTCCTCATGATCTGGAAGCACTCCTGGAGGTCCCGAGTGTGGTCGGATCGGTCCCGACTTTTGACCAACATATCATCAATGTAAGCTTCCATCGTCCGGCCTAGCAGATCGGCGAAGAGCATATTGACCATCCTCTGGTAGGTCGCTCCCGCGTTGCGGAGGCCGAAAGGCATCACTCGGTAGCAATACAGCCCGTCCGGGGTAACGAAGGCTGTCTTGCTCTCATCTTCATGGTGTATCATTATTTGATGATAACCCTTAAATGCATCCATGAAGCTCATCAACTCGGCCCCGGCCGTCTCGTCGACCATCTGATGGATACTCGGTAGAGGATACGGGTCGAGCGGACAGGCCTTATTGAGGTCGGTGAAATCAATGCACATCCTCCAAGCTGGGGGCTTAGGAACAAGAACAATGTTAGCCACCCACTCGGGATAAATCACCGGACGGATGTGCTCGATCGCCGCCATCTTCTTAACTTCTTCTCTGACGAACTCGCGGCGATCGGAAGAAAGGTGCCGGGTCTTCTGCACGACCGGCTTTGCTGCGGGATCAACGACTAGCTTGTGACAAATTACTGATCGATCGATCCCGGGCATATCTTCGGGCCCCCATGCAAAGATATCGGCATACTCCCGGAGTATGGCCAAGATTTCCGCTCGAAGCTCGGGGGTGAGGGCCCGGCCAATTTTAATCTTCCTGTCCGGTCGGTCCTCGGACAGGGGAACTTCCTCTATTTCCTCGGAAGGTTCGGGTTGTTCCTTCCGGTCTTTAGCCTCCTCCTTGGCTATAGTGTTCACCCGAGAAGACTGACCGGAGTCACGTCTGTTGACCGCTCGGGTGTAACACTTCCGGGCGGATTGGACGTCGCCGCGGACCACACCGACCCCATTGGGGGTGGGGAATTTCATGCACAGGTGAGGCATTGAAATTATCTCACCGATCTTCATGATTGCGGGACGGCCCAAAATAATGTTGTGGACACAATGGAGGTTGACCACAACAAATTCCAGGTCCGTCTTGATCGACTTTGGAGATGTGCCGATCTCGACTGGGAGCATTATTTTCCCTTCGGGGTAAATGAGCGCCCCGGTAAATCCTGACAGTGGTACACCGACCGGAGTCAGCTCCTTCCTGTCGAGTCCAAGCTTCTCAAACACGTCCAAGTAAAGGACGTTGACACTGCTCCCAATGTCCACCATAACCCTCTGGACATCCGTCCCTTTAACATCAATCTGACCACGAGCGCCTCCATGCCGTGGTCACCGCTGCTGGGTTGATCTTCGAGGGTGAAGGTTATGGGCTCCATCTTTTGCCTCTTCCCAATATCCCGGGAATCTACAACGGCGACCGGGCAATTACCCCTCGACCGGGAAGCATCGTCCAATCCACCAAAAATGACGTGGATGGTCGGCTTTCCTGCAGGTCGGCTGCTAGATGGAGGGTCAGGGTCCCGTCGGTCATCACGACGATAGTCTCTTCGGTCCTGACCTGACCGATCGGAGCGTCCATCACGATCAGAACGATCAGAGCGGTGATGGGAGCGCCAGTGATCTCTCCGATCGGTATTCCTCTTGGTATCTTCTCTCTTCCCCACACACTTGTCCAACTTCCCAAGATTGAACAAATCCTCCAACAGTTGGCGCAAGTGGGTACACTCCTCAGTGTCAATGCCCGGCACATCGGTGGTAAGCGCAATGCTTACTCTTGTCGGGGCCGTCTCGATCGGGATGGGGGAGTTTGATGAGATTGCAGGACTGAGCGTACTGCATGGCCTCCGCTGCGGATCGGTTCAAGGTCGTAAACTCACCAGGCCTGGAGCGGGATCGGGGATGGTCATCACCCGATCGGTGTTCCGCCCGGCCGGCCGGTTTACGGGACGAAGACCCGACCTCCTGCGAACGCTTTACGGCATTCGCCTCGCCGGCGTTGGCATAATCCGTGACCCTTCGAAGGGCTTCCTCATACGTGGCCGGGGGGTGGAGAATGAAGTCTTGATACAAATAACCCGCCCGGAGGGAGATGTGTAGCATGTGGGTGGCGGTCGCATCATCCATGGGCTCGACTTCCCCGACCGCCGCCTTCCACTTGACGAGGAAATCGGTCAAGCTCTCCCCTTCAAGTTGCTTGGCCTTCTCCAAGTACATATAGGGCTTCCTCACCACCTTGGAGGTGATGAATTTCCTCACGAACTTGATCGCCAAGGCGTCAAAATTTGCAATCGAGCCCGGCTGCAAAGTTCGGAACCATTCCGCCGCCCGACCGGTGAGCGTGGAATAAAAAGCCCTACACATCACGGCGTCTGATACGCCCTTCAACATCATGTTGCCGGAGAAATCATTAACATGGACCTCAGGGTCCGTACGACCATCGTAACTTTTTTCCCCGGAGACCTTCAAATCGAGCGGGTAGGGCTGAGCCATTACCTCGGCCGTGAAAGGTGTCCTGAGCAAGGATGATTGGTTGACCGAGGGTGTTGCAGGGTGCGCGTTTATGAATTGCGCAAACTCCGCCTGGAGATTATAGAGCAATCCTCGGGTCTCGTTGAGCTCGGCGGCTTGGGCAGCTTGGGCTGCGTCCCGAGCGCGTCGTCGTCGATGAGATCTCGACCCGCTATGCCCGGATGAAGCCTCCTGGCTGGCTTCTTGCATCTGTATGTCTTCCGGCTGCCGGTTCGGGTCTTGGGGCCCCAAACGTTGTCGCATCGTCGGTCGAAGACGATCAAAAGCTACCGCTCGGGCAACTTCTTCGGGGGTCCTCCGCTCGGGCAGGAACCTCCGCTGCTTGCTGAGCCTGCCGTGGTGCCTCCATCGCATCAGCACCCTCCGACCCCAACCGCGAACGAGCCGAGCGTCGAGCCCGGGAAGCGGGCTGATGCTGCGGCTCTGTTTGTGCGGCCGGGTAAACTGGAGGGGCGGCGGCTGCAGCTGTGTACACAGGCGTGTAAGGTGGATAACCAACCGGGGGTGTGTAATACATCGGTTGGCCTGGCCAATACCCGTACGGTTGAGGTGGGAGCGGGTATGGATACTGGCCGGGATACATCATCGGCTGCTGCTGATATTGCTGACCGGGTGTTGGGTATCCCGGTTGAATGTAATTCACCGGCTGTTGGGCGGCCGGGTATGTGTTGGATGGATGTGGTGGTGAGAGATTGAGGTTGAGGTCCATCGTCTGACCTTGTTGTTGTGTTGCCTGGTGGTCGGATGAGCTCGCTGCATCCGCCTGGTCGTCGGCAAAGAGGTTTTGTGCCCACGGATACATGGTTGATGAGTGATCAGGTGCTCGTCAAGACAATAGCTTTCTTGACACGTGTTCCCACAGACGGCGCCAAAATGATAGTGTTAATTGCCACGTAAGCGGTAATTAGATAAATACGAGACCAATTAAAGTAAGTAAATGTCTTTATTGATCACAATGAAGGCCCTAAGTACAATCTACTTGGTTGCTCTGAGTACCGACTGACTGCGGTCGGGATTCTCTAACAACAACCTATCGATCGTCCAAAAGTCCCTCCCACTGTAGCTATCGCGGGTATTTAGAGCCGCGGAGCCGGAGACACAAATCCTGCCGTTCGGCATGCTTCCCACGTAGCCACCACGTGTCGCCGTCTCGGGTGCCCTGCCTGTCAACGCGTGGAACCGCCACGTGTCTCTCGTCAGCTCTCTCGCCAAAGGGCTACCGCTCGGTGGTCGACACTGCCGCTCGGGCAACTCCCGGTCGGACCCCGACCGGGTTCTCCACAAGAAGCCCGACCTATTACCTGCAAAGACAAGAAGACAAAGACAAAGGCACACCAGCCGGGATAAAGTTATGTCGGTCGGGATATTCCCTACCAGAGCCAAAAGTAGTTGTTTGGAGAAGTTACATGGGAGTTACTGTAGTTCAAAAAACTCAACTTCCATAAGATATATATTAAAAAACGATATATTTATCATAAGATAAAATTAATTACGTAAATTCATGTTGATCATGAATATATATATATATAAGTAATTATGAACATTTGAAAGATTATGAACCACACGCAAATAACTGTGCAAGAATTATATATATATATATATATATATATATATATATATATATATATATATATATATTTGCCAAGATTTAAGATTTTGCATGGAAGTTGGGAATTCACGTGTTGTTTGAAATTAAAACCAGCAAACATAGTTTAGCTGTCACCACTTCGGCAAATTGGCAATAATTAGCCGAAAGCAACTCGGCAGTAAACTACTCTTTACTTAGCCGATAAAAAAGAAATTCCCAATACGGAAGTCAATGATCAATTTCCGATCCTTCCGTCAAATCTTTCCAAACAAACCTTCCGGCTAATCCTTCTAGCAAACGTTCCGTAATTTATACTTTGGGTTAAACTTCCGTAATTTGTCGGACCTTCCGAAAAATATTTCAATCCGAATCTCTCTCTATAATCTAATCAACTTTCTACAAAACTAAAATAATATTTATAACTCCACAACTCTAAATATTATTTAAGCTTTCATTGTCGTCCATCTGAACCATTAATCTCCATTACTATATAAATTTCCAACATTCCTCCTCCATTTATATAGTAAAAATTAATACTGTACCAAGATAAATCCAAAACTCATGTATAAATGAAAGTGTCTTAAAGATTGAACGCTCACATAGTATTATATGCGTTACATTAATTCGGATTGCAGTGATGGACGAACCTTGAATCACTCAGTCTCTTTGAAGAAACGTAGATATAATACGCACAAGTTTTACAGTAACTACAACTCAAAATAACTTGACACTATTAAAGGCCCTGTGTCCGTATCCATTCATAAACATATCCAAGCCAAACCCAAACTTGTTGAAGCGGCCACACCTCATGCTCACATAGGTTGATCTTTTATTTCATGCCCTGCACCAAGCATTTTTTCAAAAGATCAATTAAGAGTAAAACTCATCCCTACTACAATGCAGACCAAGTACTTACCTTAGGGATACCTTTTTAATATAGTAATCATCTTCATTGAACTCAAGGCCTAACCTAATAACTTAGACGTGAGTTGAACTTTCCTTCATCTCTTGACTATCAATGGGTTTCAATCCTATCCCTTCCGATGTCTTTAAAACCATGTCCCTTGCCAAGGCTTTTGTAAACGGATCCGTAAAATTGAACCGGGACCGTACAAAGTCTAGTTCTACAACACCATTACTTAAGAGCTCTCTCACATAGCTATGTCTCAAGCCTGTGTCTTGACTTGTCATTATAAACATTTTTATATGCTTTGGCCAGTGTGGTAGCGCTGTCACAGTGTACTAAAACTGGTGACATCTGTTTTGGCCAAACCGGAATTTCAAAAATTAAATTCCTTAGCCAATCAGCTTCTTTGCATGTTGCTGCCAATGCAATAATTCAGATGCCATAGTTGAGTCTGAAATACAACTTTGCTTTTAGAAGCCCAGCAGATAGCACCTCCTCCAAGCAGAAATACCCATCTACTAGTTGAGGAATAATTTTCCTGATTGGATATCCAACTGGCATCAGAATATCCTTCGAGGATGGAAATATCTTTTGAATATACTAAACCATAATTAATGGTTTTATTCAGATATTTCAAAATTCTTTTTAATGCCATCCAATGTACTGCACTAGGGTTACTAGTGTACCTACTAATTTTCCCTACTGAAAATGCAATATCGGACCGAGTACTTGTCATTGCATACATAAGGCATCTTATCACTTTAGAATACTCCAATTGTAAGACCGGATCACCTTCATTTGGTATTAACTTTAATGAAGGATCCATTGAAGTAGAAACTAGAGAACTACTAAAGTGATTAAATCTTTTTAACACTTTCTCAGTATAATGAGACTGTGTTAAACTTACACCACCCTGAAATTTAATTACTCTTATTCCAAGAATAACTTCTGCTTCTCCTAAATCTTTCATGGAGAAACTGGAACTAAGAAAATCCTTAGTTTCCTTAACCTTTTCCAAATCAGTACCGAAAATTAACATGTCATTTACATACAAGCAAATAATAACCCCTTGTCCTTGGTTATTAAATTTGTTGTAGATGCATTTATCAGACTGATTTATTCTGTACCCATTAACTAGCACCACTTGATCAAACCGATCATGCCATTGCTTAGGGGCCTGTTTTAAGCCATAAAGTGACTTAATTAATTTGCAAACTTTATTTTCTTGGCCTGCAACCACGAATCCTTCTGGTTGCTTCATGTAAGCCTCCTCATCCAAGTCACCATTTAAAAATATTGTCTTAACATCCATTTGGTGAACCATTAGATTGTGTATAGCCGAAATGGCAATCAACAATCTAATAGTAGCGATTCTGGCTACCGGAGCATAAGTGTTAAAGAAGTCAACTCCTTCTTTCTGTTTAAAGCCCTGTGCCACAAGTCTGGCTTTAAATTTGTCAATTGTACCATCAACTTTCATTTTCTTTTTGAAAATCTACTTGCCGCCAATCGGTTTACAACCATTTGGTGGATTAGTTAAAATCCATGTATTATTCCCCATTATAGAATCCATCTCATCATTTATTGCTTCTTTCCAAAAAGCAACATCTTGAGATTTCATAGCTTCCTCAAAAGTCTTAGGATCATCTTCTATATTAAATAATATAGATTATTGGTCTCTACATACTCCCTTGATCCTTCTATCAGGTACATTTGGAAATCAGGACCAAATATTTTTTCTTTTCTTGCTCTTTTACTTTTCCTAAGTTCAGGTTCATGTGAAACTGCATGATCATAATTTTGATCATCAACTTTGGGCCTACTAGAATTAGGAATTAAATCCTTAATTCTATTTATTGATGAAAACGATTTTCATCAAAGATAGCATCCCGGGACTCTATTACGGTATGAATCGAAATAAAGTCATTTTGTTCTATAACATAGAACCGGTTTGCTTTACTGTGTTCTGCATATCCTATAAAAATACAGTCTATGCCTTTTTCTCCTAGAGCCTTCCGTTTAGGTTCCGACAACCGTACCACGGCCCTGCATCCCCAAACTTTTAAATAATTTAAGTTGGGTTTCCTTTTGTGCCAAAGTTCGTAGGGAGTTACCCTATTTCTTGTGTTAGGAACTCTGTTGAGAATATAACATGCAGTCAACATGACTTCTCCCAGAAACCTTCACTCAGACCGGAAACTGATAGTATGCAGTTTATCATTTCTTTGAGGACTCTATTCTTTCTTTCTGCCGCAGCATTTTGTTGTGGTGTATAAGGACTGTGGTCTCATGAATGACACCAACAGATTGGAAAAATAATGTGTCATAATATTCACCACCTCTGTCAGCACGTAAAATTTTTACTAACTGACTAGTTTGCAATTCTACCTCCAATTTAAATATTTTAAATTTTTCTAAGGCTTCATCCTTAGAATTAGGGCTGGGCATTTCGGTTCGGTTTATCCGAACCGAACCGGTTCGGCCTCAAACCGAAGAACCGATCGGTCCTTGGTTTGAGAAAACCGATCGGTTCGGGTTAAATCTGAACCGAACCGAAAAACCGATCGGTTTTCTGCTTTTTTTTTTTTTTTTTTTTTTTTTTAATTTCATTAATAATAATGGATATATATTGTATTAAATGTTTAAGGTGAGGTTTGAACCCTTACTCATTTCGTTATAAACTAAAAGCTTTACCCACTAAGCTATAGCCACATTCATGTTTATATTCACATATGTATGTAAATAAAGGTATACAATTTTCATTAAATGTTGCACACTTCAAATATAATTAGTAAAATTGTACGTACTACATTCTTGTTAAACTAAAATACCATTATACTGTTATTACACCTTGTTATTTAATTCTAAAAGTTTCATAATTCTATCATTATTATCACACACGCACACATACACACACACACACACAAATATATATATATATATATATATATATATATATATATATATATATATATATATATATATATATATATATATATATATATATATATATAAATTAACTATGATATCTTTTTCCTATTCTTTAATTATCATTTTATTAAAATCATTATATACTTACTTTAATTGTTGATTATATTTTAATTAAATTTCTATGAATAGTAAAATATAAATTTTATTCATCCCTATAATTTTCAAATATGATGATTAAAATTTACTACTTTAAGGAATTACGAAATATAATTTGAACTATAATTTGTAATTATTTGCATTTATCAATTTTTTAATGTTGAACATAAATTTTCGTGCATCACGCGTACAAAATGTTAGTATTATATATAAATATTATAATAATTAATAATTTTAACTCCTCAAGTCCTCAAATCTCAACTCCAAGTTGTAAGTCCCAACATTTGGTGTTTTAATAATTTTTATTTTTCAAATATTAACTATAGATGAATGATTCTTCATCTTGTCATCAACAAAACACTTCATGTGGCACTCCAAGTGAGCCAACTAAACAATCAGTCAGGCAAAAAAAGAAACGTTCGAATAGTAGACTTTCACCAAAACCGAACCGAATACCGAACCGAAACCGAAACCGAACCGAACCGAACTTTTCAAACCGAAACCGAACTCTATTTTAAACCGAATGGTTTAATTTTTTTAAAACCGAAAAACCGAAACCGAAACCGAAAAAAATCGAACCAAAACCCAAAGTGCCCAGCCCTACTTAGAATGCAAGAGGTACACATAGCAGTATCTTGAATAGTCATCAATAAATGTGACTATATATTTTTTATTTTCCAAAGATGGGGTGCTATGAAAATCACACAAGTCACTATGCACCAATTCAAGTAAAATTGAATTTCTTTATATACTAGTAAAAGGATTCCAAGTTATTTTATTTAACATGCATGGACTACATTGTTCCATGTTTAAATCAAAGGATGGAATTAATCCATCTTTAGCCATCTCACATAATCGTTTATAATTCACATGACATAAACGAAAATGCCATAACGAAGACGAACAAACCGAATACACACAACCAACAATATTATTAATATTTAATTTAAACATATTGTTACAATGAAAGCCTTGGCCTACAAATTTCCCGACCTTAGATAAAATAAATCTATCTGCTTCAAACACAAGTTTAAATCCACACTTGTTCAATACAATGCCAGAAACTAAATTTTTCCTATCATCTGGGGCATGATATACATCTGTGAGCGTCAACTTCTTTCCTGAAGTAAGCAACAACTCAACTTGTCCAATGCCTTTCACTTTCACCATGGAATCATTTCCCATATACAAGCTTGGACCATCATTTAGACTTTTATAAATCTTATAAAGATTTATACCCTTGCAGACATGTCTAGTTTCCCAAGTGTCAACCTACCACGAGTCATCAGTCTGCATGACACAAATTTCAGATATCATAGCAATGAAATTTTCAGTACTATCAAAAACAAGATTAATTATATTACCTTGTTTCCATTGGCCACTTCCTTGGCCATGATCACCAGAATTTTTACCTTCCATCTGTGCCTTTCTTTTCTTCCAAACTTCACAGACTTTTTTAAAGTGTGGACCGTTGCACACCCAGCATGTAACAGATTCCTTTCCCTTTCCTTTTCTTTTCTTCTTAAACTTTGAAGAATTGGTGGCTTTTCCCGGGTTTCCTTTCCCTTTACGGTTCTCACTTGATTTACCTTCATCAACATAGTTGATGACAGAGCCCGAAGCCTTAGTGAAAATTGCACTGCCAACATTCTTACTTTCCTGTATTCTTATACCCTCCTCAACTAGAAGGTCTGCCTCCAATTGTTCCATGGTAAGTTCTTCCTTTTTATGTTTTAAAGTATGTTGTGACTTTTTCCAGGAAGGTCGCAACTTATCAATGATACTGGCAATGGCAATGTAATCATCCATATTCATATAGTGTTGCCTCATTTGCCCAATAATCCTGACAATCTCATGGAATTGTTCCACGACCGGACGATTGTCCACAGTTTTATAATCATTGAATTCACTTACCAGTAATTTCTTGCTAGAGGCGTCCTCAAACATGTATTTTGCCTCAAGCACATCCCAGAGGTCCTTTGAGGACTCCTCATACTGATAAACATCAAAGAGGGTGTCAGACATACCATTCAGAATATGACCGCAGCAGGCAAGGTCATCATTTTCTCATTTGAGTCGCCGGCGGGTAGCTTCAAGAGTTTCATCCTCTTGTTCCTCTGGCCTTAGGGTACTCAGCACGTATGCCACATTCAGAGCCGCAAGGAGAAACTTCATCTTCTTCTGCCATCTACGAAAACCCACACCTTCAAACTGTTCCAACTTCGGAATGTTGGTTGCAAAGTCGAAGAATCTAGAATTCATCATTCCCTCAGAAACCAGATTTTAAAGCTTATAGATTGTTAGAAAAATTGGATATTTTGAGTGGTTGATCATAGGGAAGTGAGGAAATGAAATCTTCAGGCGTGTAATCACTTTCCTATAAGCTTTAAATCTCCCTCATATAAAGCAACAATGTTCAAGATTTAATCTTATGGGATACAAGAAAATGAATGAAATTCTTAAGTTGCTTTGTTTAAGAATTTCCTGTAGAATTGTAGAACTGTGAGATATCAAGGTATACTGCAATTTTATTGCGTGTATCTCTTTCAGGTGTTTCTCCAAATATTTTTAGAGCCAAAATATAGCTGTTTGGAAAAGTTACATGAAAGTTACTGCAATTCAAAAACCTCAACTTCCATAGGATATATCTTAAAAGATATATTTATCCTAGGATAAAATTAATTACGTAAATTCATGTTGATCATGAATATATATATATATATATATATATATATATATATATATATATATATATATATATATATATATATATATATATATCTGTGTGTGTGTGTGTAATTATGAACCACAAGCAAATAACTGTGCAAGAATTACATATATATGTATGTATGTGTGTGTGTATATATATATATATATATATATATATATATATATATATATATATATAATATTTGCCAAGATTTAAGATTTTGCATGGAAGTTGGGAATTCACGTGTTGTTTGAAATTAAATCAGCAAACATAACTAAGACTATGTGGTCTAATGGTATCGGGTTGGACTTGCATTTAGAAGATTGTGAGTTTGAGCCTTATTAGAGGCGTTATTGATTCTTTGTGTTTCAGTAGGTTGAGAAAGTATATGAACATTGTAATAGAGCCAGTAGCAGCAAACCACACAACATCATCGCCTCCCAAAACGACGTCGTTTTGATAAGTTGTATGGAGAGTCGAAGCGACAGAGTGTATGTGTATTATGTTATACAATTATGTACATTTCTTTTATACAATTATGTACATTCGAACACGCGATTTTTTAACAGTTAAAAGTTTATGTACATTCTCATATACAATTATGTACATTTTTAAAACATGATTTTTTTAAAAACAAGTTAACAGCATACACAGAAAAGCAGAATTTTTTTTTTTTAAAATACAAAACGACGTCATTTTGCACCAAGACGCACAATGCAATGTGCGCCCTGGTGCACGATATAAATTTCCAAAAAGGAGTCGTTATATCGTGCACCGCGGTGCATAATCGATTATGCACCGCGCGTCAAAACGGCGTCGTTTCTGCAGTTATAACGAGTGACACTACAGTGTGTCTAAACTGACACTGTCTCACGTATTATTTTTATATTATCAAATGAAACTGCAGTTATATCAAAATGATACTGTAGTTGTGGTGAAATCAAAACTACAGTATATATAAAATGAAACTGAATAACATTTCACATATTTGAGTGTATATTGTACAATGAAGTTGTAATTATATTGAAATGATCATGTAGTTGTGTTTTAATGAAACTATAGTGTATATAAAATAAAATTAAATAACATTTTCACATATTTGAATGTATAAATATTGAATGAAATTGTAGTTATATCGAAATGAAAATGTAGTTGTCTTGAACTGAAACTGCAGTGTATACAAAATGAAACTGAAGAACATGATTATTTTTTGCGAAAATTCTGTTTCTTTTTATTAAATAAAACAACATCATTTTGATGCGAGGTGCATAATCGATTATGCACCCGGTGTACGATATAATTTACCCTTAAAAGAAGGACAAAAAGGAATTTTGATAATTAATTTTTCAATCCGCTGATCCCAAAACCAACTAAGAAGCCCATTTATAGTTTTGCAGCTTCTGGCGCAACAAACTGTTAGGGTCCAAAATTCCAAACCCAAAAATGAAAAACCATTTGGGCCTGCTGATCTATATGACTACGGGCAAATTATTATGTGGCTCATAGTCCATACAGTACTATATGACAAATTATCGCAAATTATGCATTGTGGACACGAGTCCAAAACGACGTTGTTTAAAGGGAAAACGCGGCCTTTCAGTTAAAAAAAAAAAATTGATTTTGTCTTGGCGTTAACGGCGTTATTCGTTTGTGGCATTTTGAATGTACAGTTATGGAATTATGAATGTAAGTTATGGAATTATGAACATAGAGCTCTGACATTATGAACTTATAATTATGAACATATAGTGATAAAATTATGAACATAGAGCTCTAAAATTGTGAACATAGAATTTCGAAAATTATGAATTTACAGTTATTGAATTATGAATATACAGTTACGGAATTATGAATGTACAGTTGTGCAATTATGAATGTACAGTTATGGAATTATGAACACAAAGCTCTGACATTATGAACTTACAATTATGAACATATAGTGATAAAATTATGAACATATACTCCTATAACAAAGTGGTCTGAAATTTAAAAATAAAAAATAATAATAATAATAATAATAATAATAATAATAATAATAAAAGTGGAAAATAACGGTGTCAGAAACGGCACCGTTACCGTGTCCAGCATGCATGCTGGACACGGGTCCATAGCATAACGATTGAAAAATTATACTGTAGACCATGATCCAAAACGACACCTATTCCGCACCGTTCCGCATAAAGTAGTTATATTCGTATAACATATTCAATTTCATTTTATATACACTGTAATTTCATTTCAACACAACTACAGTTTTATTTCGATATAACTACAGTTTCATTCGATATAATACACTAAAATATGTGAAACAGTTATTCAGTTTCATTTTATATACAATATAGTTTCATTACAACACAACTATAATATATTTCGATATAACTACAGTTTCATTGGACAATACACATTCAAATATGTGAAACTGTTATTCAGTTTCATTTTATATATAGTGCAGTTTCATTTCAACACAACTACAGTTTCATTTCAATTCAATTACTGTTTCATTTGATACTATAAAAACAATATGTGAGACAATTTCATTTTAAATACACTGTAGTTTCATTTTGTAATTAACACACCAAAAATACGGGCTCCGGTAATATGTAATGGTAGCTGTTTCTTTACTTAAAGAAACGTCACCGTTTTTGGACCATGGTCCACAATATAATTGCTGGTGCTATATGGACCATAAAAAGTACATTTTTAATATATTAAAAAAACATTATTTGTGTACTGAATGAACATTATACAAAATAATGTACTTTTAGTACTAAAATAATGTAATCTTCCTAAATATAAGGTACATTTTTAAGGCAATTTATATCCTACACCACGGCGCGCGTTGCACTGTGCGCCCAGATGCAAAACGACGTCGTTTTAATTTTTTTTTTTTAATTTCCCGCCCCGGTGAATGCCAGTAATTTTTTCTTTAAAAAAAAACCCGTTGTTCAAAAATGTACATAATGTTATACTAGAATACACATAATTGTATACATGAATGTACATAATTATATAACAAAATATACATACTCTTTTTAAAAGATAATACACATAATCTAACATAATACATAATAAACATAAACTTTTAACATAATACACACAAATTTTCTGATTCGGATGTACATAATTGTATAAAAAGAATGTACATAATTGTATAAAAAATGTACATAACTGTATGAACAAATACACATAATCGTGTGAACAAATACACATAATTGTGAATAAATACACATAATCACAACAACTTCCTACCGCGCCTCCCAAAACGACCCCAAAACGACGTCGTTTTGGGAGGCGCCGGCGCACAGTGCTACGCGCGCCGTGGTGTAGGGTATAACGATTGCATTTTTAATATACTAAATTTAGGCTTGGGTCGATTCTGTATCAGGCCTCGGCTAGCATGGATTGGGCAATTTATATCCTGCACCAGGGCGCGTATTACGTTGTGCGACCTAATACAAAACGACGTCGTTTCAGATTTTATTTTTTAAAATTTTTTTTTGAAATTTCGCTACCCTGTGTTGGCGGTTAATTTTCTTTAAAAAAAGTCTCAGGTTCAAAAATATACATAATTTTATACTAGAATACACATAATTGTATAAATGAATGTACATAATTGTATAACAAAATACACATACTTTTTAAAAAAAAAAAAAGATAATACATATAATCTAACATAATACATAATATACATAAACTTTTAACATAATAAACATCAACTCTTAACATAATACACATAAATTTTCTGTTTTGGGTGTACATAATTGTATAAAAAAGATGTATATGATTGTATAAAAAATATACATAATTGTATAAACAAATACACATAATTTATAAACAAATACATAATCGCGTCAACTCCCTACATAACTTACCAAAACAATGTCGTTTTAGGAGGCGCGGGGCACACAGTGCTATGCGCGCCGTGGTGCAGGGTATAACGATTGCACGGATTGGGACCGGGCTTGAATTATTTGGGTCGGTCTCGGGTCTCTTATGAGTCGACCCGGACAAGGCCCGGAATTTTATTTATTTATTTATTTTTATATAAAATAATTATTATTATTTTTATTTAAAATAAGATTTAACCCATTCACATTATGTACTTTTAGTACTCAAATAATGTAATTTTCCTAAATATAAGGTACATTTTTAAAATACTAAATTTAGGCTTGGGCCGATCCGTATCGCGCCTCGGTTGGCACAAATTGGAACCGGGCCTGAATTATTTGGGCCTGTCCTGGGTATCTTATGGGCCGACCCGGACTAGACCCGGGATTTTATTTATTTATTTATTTTTATATAAAATAATTATTATATTTTTTGTTTAAAATAAAATTTAACCCATTCACATTAGAGTTAACAATCAAAGTTATATATATATATATATATATATATATATATATATATATATATATATATAATAAAGCTATATGGTCTTGTGAAAATTGAATGTTGCATTTAATTTTCACAAGACCATATGGCTTTTAAGATGTGAAAGTTAAATGGGCTTTAAAATGTGAAAATTACTTTAAGATGTGAAAATTAAATATTGCATTTAATTTTCACAAGACCATACGGCTTTAAGATGTGAAAATTAACAGGGCGTTTGGTTGGAGGGATTTTAAATTCCCTTCCCACTTAATTCTCACCTAATTCCAAAGGCCATTAATTCCGTAGTTTGGTTGGAGGGAATTGCAATTCCCCCATTTTCATGGAATTAAAATCCCATGTCTTCCCTGGTATTTTAATTCCTGGGAAAAAAAGATAGTGATGAGTCAGAATTACCCCTTCCTTTTTTAATCTAAAATTAATGTCTAACAACAATAATGGACATTTTTGACTTTATACTACTTATTCCCTTTCAATTCCCATGTATACCAAACATTGGAATTGAAATTCTCAGTAATTCTATTCCTGTCAACCAAACACTGGAATTTAAATTTCCACTTTATTCCCAGTAATTCAACTCCCATGGAATTACAATTCTTTTCCCACATAATTCCACCCCTCCAACCAAACGCCCTGTAAATGTTGCATTTAATTTTCACAAGACCATATGGCTTTAAGAAGCATGCATGCAACCCCAAAGTCCATAAGTTTGAAATTAATATATAGCATAACTATGTGGCTTAATATTTAAGATTGTTGATGTGCATATTGAGGACTACGGAGACAAAGATGCGTTATTCGTGGATTCATCGGATACTATCCAACAACACTCTCCAACTTAATTGACGTGAAGTAGGCTTAGTAGCATTAAGATTATATTCTCGAATTATTAGTTCTCATCTTTTATTGATTACACACTTAATTCGATAGTATTTGGAAGAAAAAAATTAATGTTCTAACTAAGATTGTGATTTTGGTCTTTAAAGGTCAATTGTATGTTGCTACATCTAGAGTTAGAAATCTCAAAGGTCTAAAAATTTTGATCCGTGGTGACTCTAAAATTGTAATTCAATTACTATTGTAGTTTACTAAGTTCTTAAAAATTTATAATATTAAATACTATGTACTAAATTTTTAATATAGTTTAAAATTTGTAGTAATCACCCACCTTAAATATTATTTTAATTATAAATATATTTATGTTCATAATTTTATCATAGGAATTCACACATAATAATTATTAAATAACAAAAATTTTATATATGAATAAACCTCATATAGTGTATATTTTTGTAACATATTTTCCGTGCATCGCACGGGACAAATACTAGTGTATATATATATATATATATATATATATATATATATATATATATATATATATATATATATATATATATATATATATATATATATATATTGAAATCCATTTTTGGTACTACTGTTATAGGAGCATTTTCAATTTTAGTCCACCCTAATTAAGTTTGCCACATTGCGACCACTGTTATTTGGAGTGTTTCACTTTTAATCCGCCGTTAATATTTTCTTCAGTTGACATTATAATCCAGGAGCATTTTTCATCTTTCTACGTTTGTCTCTTCTCCTTTGCCCTTTATTCCCAGCCGACCACTTCGCCGTGAAACGCTTCCACCATGTTGACTGGTGCGGCAATGCGACTAACACTGCCTTCTCCTGGGCACTGGGAATGCCCAAAACCATTTCCCTTGGAAATTTACTTCGTACTATCTTTGGTTTATAACACTGCCCACCGCTTCAGTTCCTCTTCACAACAACCAAGTCATCCTCGCCGACCCCTCCGTCGTCACAACATTCCTACCAGGCTTCGAACCCATGGACGGAGCTGCATCCTAGCAAGACCTCGATTACGGAATCCGCCGCCTCGACCACGCCGTCGAAAACGTCCACAAGCTCGGCCCCGCTGTCGATTACCTAAAATCCTTCACCGGCTTCAACGAGTTCGCCGAATTCACCGGCTTCCATTGTGAACAGCCTGGGGCAAAGCGATTCCATTGTCAACGATTTGGTGAGAAAACCCCAAATTGGGGTTGAAATCCGAGAGAATGACGGAAGTGGAATTGGGGGGTGGCTTCGATGAAGGGTGGAACAAGGAACGGTCGAGGTCGGATACGAAGATGGATGCGGTGTGCTTGAGGAGCGAGATGGTGGTTTGGTGGTTGATCAGCGGTGTCGGCGGAAAACACGCTGGAAATGGAGGACGCATGTGCATACATTCCGGTGGCGGAAAACAAGGAAATCGACGGATAAACTGTGCAAATAATCTAATGTGCTAAATGTATGCACAGGCGATGGATAATCTAATCTTTTTTTCTTTTGAAAGGAGGATAATCTAATCTAATGTGCTAAATGTATGCACATCTAATCGACGGATAAACTGTGCAAAAAACTTAATCGACGGAAAACAAGCTGGAAATGGAGCACACCGCATTGATCTTCGTATCCAACGTTGGAAAATAAGCAAATCGACGGCGAGGACATAATAAGGTTCCGGAAATTTACTGCTTCGCTTTTCCTCCACCATCCCTGCTAAATTAGGAGAACAAACATGAAAAGATCAAAATGTCCCTAAATTACAGGGTCAGCTGACAGAAATATTAACGGTGGATTAAAAGTTAAACACGTTAAATAACCGTGGTCGTAATGTGACAAAACTAATTAAGGTGGACTTAAGGTGGACTAAAATATGAAATTGCTCCTATGACAGTAGGACCAAAAATGAAATTTACTTTAATATATATATATATATATATATATATATATATATATATATATATATATATATATATATATATATATATATATATATATATATATAGTTACACTCCCGTGCGAATGGATTGCCCAGGAGCGAAATAGGAATGATGGTTTTCGGGTTTTCAGGCCCAAGGAGGTCCAACACAACCTTTGGCTGGAGGATACACCTTTCAATAAAAATGTATGCCTATCTCGGAGATAATGCTAATACTCAGAATCTTTTTGGTATTCTCCCCTCTCCGGGTGTTTAATTGTCTGTCCTTTTACAAGAATGGAGGAGTCTTTATATAGCGGCTCCTCCTCTACCGACTTGAAGGCCCTTAATGACCGACTTCAAGACTAATTAAGATATGGAGCCGTTGGACGCCATTACTTGGTCGACCAACGGCTCTTCCAGGTTTGTAACAGCCTGACCGGGTCCTGCTTTCAATGCCCTAACGGCTCCCTTTTAAACAAGCCTCCTCAATGCTCTCAACGGCTCCTTGAACCGAGTCTTCTCCTGGGCTTGGGCCTTGGTCGACTCCTCGTCTTAGCCTGAGCTCCCACTGGGCTCCTCTTTAGCAGTTCTGATCCGGGCCCCGTGCCTGGGCTTGGGCCGACTCCAGGACTCGGCCCACTTGCTCTTCGGGCTCCTCAGACGCTGGCCCACTTCTCCTGTCTTGAACCATTTCCTTTGGGCCTCTATCTCTTGGGCCGGGGTCCTTACCCCATCAACTAGTCCCTCACTTTTTCATACCCGGTACGCTAGCCTGGGTTTGAAAAAGTAGCAACTGTCCATCTCCTTCAATCACTGTATCCACGCCTTGAATAGCCTTTTGTAACGTCCGGATCCTCAGCCATTCTCTCCGGATTTTACGGGGCCGTTTGGATTCTTCTGTTTAAACCTGGCACCTATAAATGGCCTCCTCCCTTCTCTCTTACCTTCACAAGTCCATCATGGGCCGTTCTCCTCTGAAAGGAAAACGGATTGACTTCGGGTCTCCTTGGCGTCCGCTTCCTTCTAAGCGGACTCGGCCTGAAAGGGAACACAAAAAGAAGACTCCTCGCCCGACCTTTCAGAGGTCTCCTGCCGGCTCCACGTCTTCAACTTCTCAGCCGCCGACTCCTCCTCGACGCGAGGTCGCTCCACCTTCACGCCATCCGCCTACTCCCACAACTGCCCGAGTGACTTCCCAAGACGGGTCCTTTGTTGAGGTGGCGGTTCCAGAGCAACTTACTTTCAGAATGACCTTTTCCATTCCGCTGGACGACCTGGACGGGCCGGTTACGGGCCTGATGAATGATGAGGACTACGCCCGCTACCTGGAGGCGTATCCGGATGATGAGGAGCCAATTGCGCCACCACTCATGCCAGCATTCTGGGACTCGTTCTGTCCATCCCCACCTGGACCATCGGGGGGATTCTTTGGGGGCAACTTCTCCTCGCCCGGCGAGTGATCGTATGTACCGGGGTCGGCCGTAGTTCGGAGGGATCTTTTTTAGGAGCATTTTCATATTCCTTATTGTAACAAGCTCCTTGCTACTTGTACCCTCCTTTTCTACAATAATAATAAGAAATGCTATTTACGCCTTGCCTTATGTTTTGTCGTGTTCTATTGCGTATCCATCCGGACGACTGGTCAAGGAGTCGGTCACGTCATCAGACTCTTTTCAGTCTGACACCTGCAAGATTCCCCGTATCTTGGGCGAATCCAATCTTCTCTGCGCTGGCGTGCGAATCTCGCTCTTCCCGAGCGGATCTGATGGAACTAATCTCTGACAGAGATTCGCGTCATCTGTCTTATCCAGCTCAGTTATGTCAGTTATAATCTCCTCCGTGATTATCGCCTAGATATTTGCCTTCGTTGGGCTATATAAAGGCCCCTTACAGTTGACGCAAATCGCAACACTCTCCTCTTTGCGAAGGTACGGCGCTATGAGTTACAGGGATGGTGATCGCCATTGGTCCATTCGTAACAAGGAGCATGCTCGTCTGGAGCAGTTGAGGCAGAAGAGGTTGGCTAACGGAGGTCGTTTGGTGGGCGACTCGGCTTCAGACCCCATTGTGGTGCCTCCAGACATGCTGGACCTGATGTGTATGGAGCCTATCGACGTGGAGATGGAGCCTGTGGTGGAGGATCCAGAACCAATGGTGGAAGAGAAGTGGGAGGCTCCTCCCCTCTTTGGTGTTGCCATGTCGCCGAGTGCCTTGGAGAGGCCCTTGCAAATGATCGATGACGGGAAGCCCGCCGTGTATCTGGACGAAATGCCTGAGCCTGAGCCGAGTCCTACGCCTTTCCGCTATCAATACCTCCTGGAAGGCCCTCCGACTGCTCGCCCGTCGACAGAGAAAGAAGCCAAGCCTTGACCCGTTTTTCTCTTGTAATTTGCATCGGCCGAGTTCTGGGTCTTGTAATCTTCGTACTAATTAAATAAACTGTGTGTTTTTCTGTCCGCCCCCACATTTTCTTAGTATTTTGTCGCCCGACCTCTGGTCTATGGGACTGATTCCTAGTCTCGCTACGGCGAGACCCTCCTGGTGAGGGAGTCGCCGAGTCTGATTGCCGACCTGGCGACCGGAGTCTCTTCGTGAACTCGGCTGATATCATTCGATGAGCCGGGTTCTACCGGGTCGTTCTAGAAGCTTCCAGCCCGTATCTCGTGGGCCCAGAGGCCATGGCCCACTACGGGCTTCCGGCTTAGCAGGCCGGGTCACTGACGTTCGACCCTAGCCTAGGGCAGACGCGCCGTTTGTGGGCTAACCCTAGGCCTGAACCGTCGCCCCGCCTTTTGAGGCATTAAATGCGGCGTCCCTTCACATCCCGTCACCTCCACTTCCTCCAACGAGAAGGTGGCACGTGGCCGTCCTTTGAAATTCCTCCCCTTTAAATAGCCATTTCGTCTCTCTTTCCATTCTTCTTCTCCAGTCTTTCCTTTCAACTTCAACTTTGAGCTTCTCCGGCCACTCTGTACTTCCTCCGATCTCTCTCCTGACTTAGGTAATGTCTTCTTCCTCACATTCGGTTGATAACCCGGAGGCGACCTCTCCCTCTTCTTTTTCTCCTTCTTCGTCTTCTTCTTCTCCTCCCCGTCGTATGGAACTCCCGGCGGACGTTCCATCGACGTCTTCTCTTCGTCGTATGGAACTTCCGGCGGACGTTCCATCGACTTCTTCTCTTCCTCCGACCCCCTCTTCTTCGGGGGCGGTTACTCCGCTGAGCCCCGCTCCTTTAACGACGGTGGCGGCTCTGCCGGGTGGCATCGGACGGCCGCGGGGCAAGTTCGATTCCATCGTCCGCCCTTCCGGGCCACCGTCCGTCGTTAATGCGGTGGACCTGGAAATGACCCAATACCTTCTTGGGCTTTTTCTTTCTCAGAAACGTTTAGGGTCAGTGCCCCGTTGTTTCTTTAAATACTCGCCGAGTCCCTCAGTCGAGGCGACTCCTCTTGGCTTTTTCACGGAAACGACTAAGGGTCTGGGCCCTTGTTTCCTAACTCTTTCTCGCCGAGTCACTCAGTCGAGGCGATTCCTTAGGCTTTTTCTTTCTCAGAAATGTTTAGGGTCAGTGCCCCGTTGTTTCTTTAAATACTCGCCGAGTCCCTCAGTCGAGGCGACTCCTCTTGGCTTTTTCACGGAAACGACTAAGGGTCTGGGCCCTTGTTTTCTAATTCTTTCTCGCCGAGTCCCTCAGTCGAGGCGACTCCTTAGGCTTTTTCTTTCTCAGAAACGTTTAGGGTCAGTGCCCCGTTGTTTCTTTAAATACTCGCTGAGTCCCTCAGTCGAGGCGACTCCTCTTGGCTTTTTCACGGAAACGACTAAGGGTCTGGGCCCTTGTTTCCTAACTCTTTCTCGCCGAGTCCTTCAGTCGAGGCGACTCCTTAGGCTTTTTCTTTCTCAGAAACGTTTAGGGTCAATGCCCCGTTGTTTCTTTAAATACTCGCCGAGTCCCTCAGTCGAGGCGACTCCTCTTGGCTTTTTCACGGAAACGACTAAAGGTCTGGGCCCTTGTTTCCTAATTCTTTCTCGCCGCGTCCCTCAGTCGAGGCGACTCCTTAGGCTTTTTCTTTCTCAGAAACGTTTAGGGTCAGTGCCCCGTTGTTTCTTTAAATAGTCGCCGAGTCCCTCAGTCAAGGCGACTCCTCTTGGCTTTTTCACGGAAACGACTAAGGGTCTGGGCCCTTGTTTCCTAACTCTTTCTCGCCGAGTCCCTCAGTCGAGGCGACTCCTTTGGCTTTTCCTTTCTCAGAAACGTTTAGGGTCAGTGCCCCGTTGTTTCTTTAAATACTCGCCGAGTCCCTCAGTCGAGGCGACTCTTCTTGGCTTTTTCACGGAAGCGACTAAGGGTCTGGGCCCTTGTTTCCTAACTCTTTCTCGCCGAGTCCGGGGGTGATTAACTGTAACTTGCACTTTTATTCAAGTCTCTCAGGACCCCTGGGCCCATACATGTTTTTGTGCCTTCCTACTGATAGAACTTCTTTAGGTGGATGACGTTCCAAATCCGATCCACGGGCTTGCCCTCCATGGTTTCCAATTTGTAGGTTCCAGCTTGGACAACCGCGGCAATGCGGTATGGTCCCTCCCACTTAATCGCAAGCTTGCCCCCCTCTGTGGGCTGACTGGCCTGTCGATCCCGCAGTACGAGGTCGCCGACCTGGAAAGCTCGCGGACGAATCCTCCGATCGCGATATCTTTTTACCGCCTGTTGGTATTCAGCCATTCGTGCACTCACGGCTTCCCTTTTTTCCTCCAAGAAATTTTTCTCAATTCGAAGACTCTCTTCGTTCTCTACGTCTGAATAGGTACGGACCCTGTGGGTGGGCTCGACCACCTCAATTGGAACCTTAGCCTCGAAGCCGTACGCGAGTGAGAATGGACTCTCTCCCGTCGCTCGTTGCTGGGTAGTGCGATAAGCCCATAGGACTCGGTCAAGCTCATCCGCCCAATTTCCTCGAACATCTTCCAATTTCTTCCGAATCCCATCCACCAGCGTTCGGTTCACGTTCTCGACTTGTTCGTTGGCCTGTGGGTATGCCACCGACACCTTAGTGTGACGGATATCGTGTCGGCGGCAGAAGTCGGCGAATGCCTGACAATCGAACTGTCGTTCGTTGTCGCTGACAATATGCTCGGGCAGGCCGAAGCGGCAAATCACCCTTCTCCACAAAAAGCGTCGGCATTGATATTCGGTTATGGTAGCCAATGGTTCCGCCTCGACCCACTTGGTGAAGTAGTCGATAGCCACGACGCAAAACTTCAAGCCTCCGGGGGCGACTGGTAATGGTCCTAGCAAATCGATCCCCCACTTGGCAAATGGGATGGCGGTGGTGACCGGCGTGTAAAAGGTAGCTGGCCGGGTGTCTTTTTTGGCGAATGCCTGGCAAACGCCGCACTTGGATATCCATTCAACACAGTCCCGCATCATGGTTGGCCAATAATATCCTTGGACGACTAATTTCCGAGCGAGCGTGTGGGCGCCTTGGTGCGCGGCACAAATGCCTCTGTGGGCTTCATCCATTATTTTCTCGGCCTCGGGCCTAAGCAAACATCTTAACAAAGGTCCTCCGAACGATCGCTTGTACAATTGCCCATTAATGATTTGGAAGGAGGGGGCCTTACGCCGAACCCTTGCGGCGACTCCCGGGTCTTCCGGCAACTCGCCTTTTTCTATGAATCGCCGGATGTCCTCTATCCAGAACATCTCAGGGTTTTTCTCTCGATCCCATTCCTCGCCAGTCACTTGCTGGATCCTTAGCGGCGTTTCTTCAATGCTTGGTCGACTTAGCTCCTCTTTCTGACAGATTTTTATCAGGTGATCCGGTACTCCCTCCAAAGCAATCTTGGACAATATGTCAGCTTCTATGTTATCCGTTCGGGATATATACTCTATTTCGTAGGCCCCGAATTCTTTTAACATCTCGACTGCGCGCTCTCTATATAGAGTCATCCGGGCATTCTTGGCCTCGCATGTGCCTGAGATTTGCCCGACTACTAACCTAGAGTCAGTCTTGACTCGTAACCTCTCGACCCCGAGGGCCCTGGCGAGTCGGAGGCCGTTTAACACGGCTTCGTACTTGGCCTCGTTGTTGGAGGCTTGAAACAGGTAACTCAAGGCATAATACAGTCGGAATCCTTCAGGAGTGATAAGTACGACACCACCTCCACAGTGCTGCCGACTTGATGCTCCGTCCGCGTGCATTTCCCACCACTCGCCTAAGCAGTTTTCCGTGGCGCGTTCCTTCTCTTCCTCACTCGCCGTGCATTCGACTAAGAAGTCGGCCAAGGCTTGGCCTTTTGTGGAAGGCCGGGGCTGGTACTCAATCCCATACTGGGTTAGTTCTACGGCCCATTTTACCAGGCGGCCGGACGACGATGGGTTTCGCAAAACACTTCCGAGAGGTTGGTCTGTCAGTACTCGGACAGTGTGGGCTTGAAAGTAGGGTGCCAACTTGCGCACGGTGACCACCAACGCATATACAATCTTTTCTAAGGCGGTATACCTTTACTCGGCAGCCTTCAGGGAGCGGCTTACGTAATAGATCGGGTGCTGGACTCGTTCTTCCTCTCGGACCAACACCGAACTTACCGCCTTGCAGGAGGCGGCTAAGTACAGGAATAAAGGCTCACCCGCCTGAGGGGTAGACAATACCGAGGGTGTCGAGAGGTATTGTTTCAATTCCTCAAACGACTGCTGGCACTCCGGGGTCCAAGCGAATCCTTCCTTCTTCTTCATGGCTTCGAAGAAAGGCACGGTCTTATCCGCCGCCTTGCTCAGGAAGCGGCTAAGGGCGGCCAATCGGCCGGTCAGCCGTTGCAGGTCTTTTACAGTGCTGGGAGGCTGCATGTCGACGATGGCCTGTACTTTCTCAGGATTAGGCTCGATCCCTCGCTTGGTGACCATGTAGCCCAAGAACTTTCCCCCTTGCACGGCGAACACGCATTTCTTAGGGTTCAACCGGAGGTTATACTTTATCATCACTTTAAAGCAATCGGCTAGATCTTCGGCGTGTTTGCTCTCCTCTCGGCTCTTGACGAGCATGTCGTCGACGTACGCGGCCATTGATTTTCCCAGCAGGTGCTGGAATAGTCGGGCTACCATTCGGGTATATGTGGCTCCGGCGTTTTTGAGCCCGAAGGGCATGACTCGGTAACAATAAACTCATTCCGGTGTCAAAAACGCGGTCTTTTCTTCGTCCGCCGAGTGCATGAATATCTGATGGTACCCCCTAAAGGCGTCCATAAAGCTCAACAGTGCCGACCCCGCCGTCTCGTCGACCAGTTGATCGATCCGAGGTAAGGGAAACGGGTCTTTTGGGCAGGCCTTATTAAGGTCGGTGTAGTCCACGCACATCCGCCACGCCGGGGGCTTGGGTACAAGGACCACATTCGCCAACCATTCCGGGTACTTAACTTCGCGGACGTGTCCGGCTGCTAGTAGCGTGCTCACTTCCTTCTTCACAAATTCTCTTCGGTCGTTGGCCAGGTATCGCTTCTTCTGCACAACCGGTCGATGCCCGGGATCCACGGCGAGTCTGTGCGATATGATCGATCGGTCGACGCCCGGCATGTCCTCCGGGCACCAAGCGAAGACCATCCGGTGTTCCCGGAGCACCTTTATAATTTCGTCCTTAACTTCCTCGGGGAGGCCGACTCCAATTCGGACCCGTCAGTCCGGCTGTGTGGAGTCGATCTCGACTTCTTCCAACTCGACGGTAGGCTCTGGACGTGGTATTATCGTCTTTTTTTGGGAGCCTCTCGGTGATCTCATGGACCTGTATCTCACGTTTGCCCATCCCCCTGCATGCCTGTAGATAGCAGTCGCGGGCGACTTTACGGTCACAGCGCACCGTGCCTATTCCATTTGGCGTGCGGAATTTTAAACAAAGGTGCTCGATTGAAATCAGAGCTCCTAGATCCTCGAGACCCGGCCGGCCGAGTATAGCGTTATGCGAACAGGCCAGGTTCACTATAATGAACTTCATGCTGAGTTTCTGTACATCTGGGTAACTGCCAATCTCAACTGGAAGTGTGATCGATCCTTCCGCCTCCACCGAGTCCCCTGTGAAACCGGCGAGGGGGGTTTTGACAGGACTCAGCTGTTCTCGAGTCATTCCCATTTTGATGAAGGTTTCTAGGTATAGCACATTGGTGCTGCTTCCGGTGTCTACCAGGATTCGTCGAACGACAACGCCATTGATGTCCATGGCTATAACCAACGCATCTCGATGCGGTATTTCCCCGGCTGGTAAATCTCGGTCGGTAAACACGATGGGCACTCGGCACACCTTTTTAGGGTTCTCCTCGCGTCCGTACACCGTTCTGACGTACAACTGGCGGGCCCAGGCTTTTCTGGTGTTCGCTGAGTCACCACCTTCCGGCCTGCCGACTATCATGTTGATAACCGGCTTCTGGCGCCACTGAGCCTCCTCCTCTTCGGGAGCCGGCTGCTTGCCTCGACTGTTTTCGGCCACGGCGGCGGGATCCTCATCCCCTCGATTGACCGATCTCCGCCTCCGCTGATTAGGAGGCGGTGTTCCTTGCTGAATGATACCCTCCATGATCTTCTTCAGGTAGAAGCATTCCTCCGTGCTGTGAGTATAAGATTTATGATAACGACAATACTTAGAGGTCTTACCCATCTCTTCGCTCGTCGCGCGATCGTCAGTCGGCGGAGGCGGAGGCAGGGCAACCGCTTGTATCTCGTGGACCGACCGTTCGGGAACCGGCCGATAAGCGTGGACGACGGGTCTGTCATACGGTCGTCTGACCTCGGGTCGCCGAGTTACGTCCGGGCGCCTTTCCTTGGTTTCAGCCCGCGTCCTCTTCCCGCTGGCGTATCCGCCGACTTCGCGCTGCCGCTTATACTTCATAGCCTGCTCTGTGTTGGCCCTCTTGTTGGCCATATGAATGGCTTCTGCGTAGGTGGCCGGACCGCAAGGACTCGATGAAGAAGGTGAGCGCCGTCTGGTCCTCGACCTCCTCTATGGACTGGATTTCTTTCTGCCAGCGGGCCAGATAGGTTTTCAAGGACTCGCCTTCATCCTGATGAATGTCGCCCGTTAGGTCCTTTTCTGGTTTGATATTAGCGGCATAGTGGCTCATGAAGCGGTCTGCCAGCTCTTCAAAGCTGTGAATCGACCCCGAGGGCTGCGCCACTAGCCATCTTTGTGCTGATCCTTTCAACGTGGGTAAGAAAGCGCGGCACATGACCGGATCTCGTACCCCCAAAACCTGCATCTTAGCCTGGTAGCTCAGCAAATGCTCCCGGGGATCGCCGGTTCCATCGAACGTGGCCTGCTCCGGGAACTTGAAATCACCCGGTATCTTAAAGGCCATAACCTCGTCCGAGAAGGGCAAGGTGGTCAGTAACGTACGTCCTGGGGATTTGGCTTTTCCCTCCATCCGTTCTTTCAGATTTCGCACCTCTTGTACTAAGTTCGCCACTTCGACCCTCTCCCGGGTGCGATTTCCCGTGGATTCCGTGCTCTCACCGACTTCAGACTCGGCCGGTTGGTCGTGGTTGCGGGGGGGTTGCTCCACGCGGCGAGTCTCAGTCCTGGTTCTTTTGGTACGGTTCCTCTCTCGTGCAACCTGCCGATCGCGAGCGGCTAACGGGGCACGACTGGGTTCCTTCCGACCCAATCATTCTCTTGCCGACCGCCGCCCGACGCTAGGACCCAGCCGAGAATGAATGGATTGTACCAGTTGGCTTTCGGCCCGTCGGTTCTGTTGCCGATTATCGGGCCTATGGGGCGGCTGTGAATCGCGTTGTGGCTGGCGAGTGACGGACTGTTCTCTCACTCCTAGGCTTACTTCGGCGCAGGCACGCCCAATTGCACGTAGCTGCTCCGGGGTGAGCAGCACTTGGGGCAATTGTTGGTTTATCTGTGGTGTCGGCGATGGTGTTGTCTCGTTTTCCCGGCTCCGGGCGTTTCTCCGATTCAGCTGGCTTCTCATGTCTGCCTCCCGTCCATTGTCATGACGGCTCGATTGTTCCTCACTTCCTGCCATGTTTGGAGCTTTTCTAATTCAACTGAGATTCTAATTGTCGTTCCTCGGACTCGCCTTACTCAAGAGAACACGTGACTCTTAGTTTCCATCCCCACAGACGGCGCCAGTGATGGTTTTCGGGTTTTCAGGCCCAAGGAGGTCCAACACAACCTTTGGCTGGAGGATACACCTTTCAATAAAAATGTATGCCTATCTCGGAGATAATGCTAATACTCTGAATCTTTTTGGTATTCTCCCCTCTCCGGGTGTTCAATTGTCTGTCCTTTTACAAGAATGGAGGAGCCTTTATATAGCGGCTCCTCCTCTACCGACTTGAAGGCCCTTAATGACCGACTTCAAGACAAATTAAGATATGGAGCCGTTGGACGCCATTACTTGGTCGACCAACGGCTCTTCCAGGTTTGTAACAGCCTGACCGGGTCCTGCTTTCAATGCCCTAACGGCTCCCTTTTAAACAAGCCTCCTCAATGCTCTCAACGGCTCCTTGAACCGAGTCTTCTCCTAGGCTTGGGCCTTGGTCGATTCCTCGTCTTAGCCTGAGCTCCCACTGGGCTCCTCTTTAGCAGTTCTGATCCGGGCCCCGTGCCTGGGCCTGGGCCGACTCCAGGACTCGGCCCACTTGCTCTTCGGGCTCCTCAGACGCTGGCCCACTTCTCCTGTCTTGAACCATTTCCTTTGGGCCCCTATCTCTTGGGCCGGGGTCCTTATCCCATCAAGGAATGACTACTGCCCGTCCACGTGTCCAGATCTAATGGATGAGAAACATTGATTTTTTTTAAAAAAAAATACGGTGACATTTTCGTAAATAATTGGACATCGAAGTGCAAGTAAAATGTACTACAGGTGCAAGTTGCAGTTTCATACAGTGCACCTAAGTGCAAGTAAAATGTATTACAAGTGCATGTATAATATATTATAGGTGCAAGTAAAATTTACACTGATCATTAAAACTAAGTGCACCTGACGTTATAACTAGGTGCACATATAGTTATAAGTAGTTGCACCCATGTGCAAGAATGTTTGCGGGTGATTTCACGGGTACTAACTACCCGTTGAACTCCCCGCAAGAACAAAAGCGATGCCAAACAGAACGAACTCATATCAATGAATGTTAACAAGGCAAAATTACATGCACTTATAGGTGAAAGTAGGTGCACATGTAAGTAATTTTACCTGCAATTTTTCCTTGCAAAGGTGCACCAACTACTTGCACATATAACACATTTACATGCACCAAAGTTCGAGTTATTTACAAAAATGTCATCGCATCGTTTTTTAAAAAGTACACCTGATTCGTTGATCTAAACACGTAAATAGTTTTAACCTATTCGCATTTTCTTCCTGGCCACTTATTCGCACAGGAGTGTGAACCTATATATATATTATGAAAAAGTTATATGATTTCTTTTGAAAATGACTCGAAGTAAAAGTTATTTGACAGCAGAGAAGTCACATTCACTCATCACGATTTTTCTAAAATAAATAATACATTATCATCCTAACTATAATAAAGCCAAATAATTTTTGGTGTAAGTTCCCGCTCAAAACTTTGGAGGTTTTTTTCCTTTTCGATTTTTTTATTAGAAATTATTGCCTTTAAAAAATATTTTATTTGATTTGATTTGACATTGTCTGTAGCTTTTCTTGCTCATATATTGCTTTAGTCTGACAAAGATATATTTAACTGATAAAAATATACATTGGTTGAGAGGTACATCAGATACATTGGTTTCCCAAACTTACTTACAACAGAAGCAAGCAAGCATGGTGTTCAAGAAGTACATAATTTTGAAACTAAATGTTGGAGGGAAACTACCTATAAATAGTCCATATTGCATACATGGTGAAACCCCACATTTGCAGTGTAGCTGCTCTGTCTCATGAAGCCGTTCAAGAAACAAATGTGATATTTCTCTTTCTATCATTTTAAACCCTGCTCTGTCTCATGAAGTTTGTTTGTGTTTCTCATTTGTTTTGGGGAGAGGGACTGATAGAGGCAAAGCTTAGTATAGACACATGCATTGCAAACTGTTAGAAACCATTTTTTAGGGTTTAAACAGCATACCATGTCATGCTTACCATGCAACCTGCTTCAATGCCAACAGTTAGAAATCTTTTTTATGGGATTTGAACAGCATACCAAGTAACCTGTTTCTCAATGCTATTGGTATCTGAAATCATCAAGAATAAAGTATGACCATAATAGTAGAAAAATTCAAACCCAAGTGAGTTTCTAAAGTTCACTTTTAGAAAAATTCAAAACCAAGCATGCAACTTTCTCAGTTCACTTACATTGATGAGGTAAGGTTCTTAACTTAATATAATTCTAAACTATAATCATTGTGGTTTTCTTAACCGGAATCTAAGTTTGAACATTATATATGCAAGGATTCTTCAATGAGGATGATGACGAGGCTGAAAGTCCTGCTTTGAAGCCAGTGAAGGAATTGAGTGGTGATGGAAGTGGTTCAGTCCAAAGGTGTCTCCTGGATGAATTATCATCCACACAAAGCTCAAAAAAGAATAAACAAGTGACTGTGAATCTGGAAAAAATAACATGTGACCTAGAGTAGTTTGGTTTTTGAAAAAATGTTTTGGTTCTGTTGGGATGTGAAACAATATTCAGAACTGTCTTTTGCCCTGTTTGACATCTGAATCATTATTTTGGACTGTGATTTTGGCCTAAGTGCCAATTATGTCTAAGTTTGAACTATTGGTTTCTATGTGACAGTTTTATATTATCTATTTTGCAGTTTTCTTAATTTTTTCTTCAGGTACAATCTCAAGAAGGATGGTGAGGCAATGGAATAAACAAAGATTCAAGAAACATGCTGAAAAGACATCATGTGTACAGATTCTACATAGGATTACTATGCAGAGACAATGTGTAACTACTGCTAATTAATTGCTCTTGACAATCTAGATAAATAAATTATTCAATAAGAGCATTGTACCTTTTTGGTAGATTTAAGGACATTCCACATTTCACAATTTAATGAAATCTGTTTAGGACACCTTCAACTCTACTTAAGTTGTGAAATGAGTTGAATCCTGCAAATTTTGAAAATAATTTCATTAAGTCAAACTGATATTACAATAAAGAAACTATTAAAAATTAAAATGATAATAACTACTTAGTCAGAATAATACCTGCCTAAGAGAAGACACTTTCTAATTATCTTCGATTATTGAGATGAGTTTAAACCTACAAAATTGGTAATTAATTAGATGAAGTACAAACTATATTAACACTACCTAGCAAGTAGATCTTATAACTTACAACTATTGAATTCCAAACAGCATAGTACCTTCTATTAAGTTGTTTGCCTTCACCATTATCCACTTCACAGCAGAAAAAATAGCCAACCTGTATGATAAAATCCAAAATCAAGTAAATACACTATAGTATGATACTTAAATTGAATGCAACACATGCTGCTTTGCAAATTTGCATTTAAGTTAAGAACATCTTTAAAAAATAGCATAACCTACTGTCTACGATGTTAACTAACAAAGTGTGAGATTGTAACTCATAAAACTTATTCATTTTTTGTTGACATAGCACACACCTGAAGCATGACAAATAATATATAATATAAGTTTAGTATGTGTAATCATATAAGTTTAAAACAGTAGCACCTTAAGTAAACCAACCATATTATAAAAATTGATTAAGTAGAACCATGATAAACTACTACAAGGCAACATTGGACTAGCACATCTGCTGAAATTGTTTGTATCAAATAAGTAGTTGATGATATAAGTAGATTATCAAATTCCTGAGCTATTAAAATTATTCAAAATTAAAAACAAGGAAAAATATTTTGATGATAAAACTATAAAAAAATGGTTAAAGGTGGAGTTACAGAATTAAAATGATAATTCTAATTTGACATTTAACAAGCTAAAGTAGACAAAAAATATTTAAAACCTGAATCTATTTTGGTAAAACAACAACTCAAGAATAGAGAAATCTGCTAAAATTTTAGTGCTCATACATAATTAGTGAACAGAACTCATTCGATATGTCAAAAGAAGTTCAGGCTAAATGGCTAATACAACATTGTTAAAATACTACGATGACATGTGGATTTACCAAAGCAATCATTACACCAAGTTCATCCTCGCACACAAAAAAGAATAAAAAAAAAATATACAAGATTAGTAATTTTAGCGAATGATAGCACAAGCGAATGCACTCTGAAACAAAGAATAAAATACTAAATAATGAAAAAAAAAACGATCTAAAACATTGAGATGATGAACACAGATGTTAGACTTAAACCCTAACCCTAATATGAGAAATCACACGAACAAACTTCATACCTTTATTCGGATGAACTAAGAAAGTTGCTTATGTTGAGAAATTGCTCCACATTATGGTTGTTTGGACAGGTAGTAATTGATCAAGGATAGACGGTAATAGAGAGAAAAGAGAGAGTAGCGGCGTTGTCGCAACGGTGAGAGGAGAGATGAACTGATCGAAGGATGAAGCGGCTTCTAGAGCCTTCACGCCCTCTTTAATTTTATATAAAATTGTGCATTACACGTGCTCTCACCGTGTTATATAACTATATATATTGTTTTATTTACTTTTATAATTCATATTAATTAGAATCACTTTCTTCATATTTGTAGAAAATTAATTTTTAGATCAACGAGAGATTACAAATCTGTTGCAAAACAATGGGTCGTCATCAAATCAAAATCAAAATCATGTTATTAGAGTGTTCCACAAATAATGTTGTTTACAACAAAGTTTTTAATAATCTATAATTACAATATTTCTATTAATTATTCCCCGTCTTCATTATTGCGGTGCTTTGTAATAAATAATATATATATATATATATATATATATATATATATATATATATATTAAAAACTATTATTTCTTAATAACATCTCATATTACAATATACATAATCTAATTTAAAAAATTTTACTTTTCTATTATTAACTTAAACAAATTTATAGACCGGGTGACATGCTAGTTTGGACAAAAGGCAAAAAAGAAGAAGAAGAAGAAGAAAGGAATAATTATTTATTCATTCTTTATAATAATGTTATAATGGAGACATCTACTTGTTTTCTTTTTCTCTCTGTATATATTTATTTAATTTTTTTCACAAAATTAAGGTTAATTAAATTGGACATTCGACTCAGGAGGATGCAGTGAAGCTAGCTGCTGGATTTTGGATTATTTGGCAAGCGCGTAACGAGGCTGTGGCAAAACAATCCTCCGTCAGTGGGTACATTGCGTATGCTTATGGAGAGGTTACAGGCAACTTGGAAGGACGCATATATTCATTCAAAAACGAGGATTAATGATCAGCGCCAAGCTACAGATTGGTCCCCTCCGCCAAGGAATTTTATAAAATGTAATGTTGACGCGGCCTTATCTGGGAACGATGCACATTATGGAGCTGTGTTACGCGATCATGATAGACGTTTTGTTGCAGCACGAAGTGGAAAGCTGAATGGGATGAAGGACCCATACGTGGCTGAGACTCTAGCTGCTAAAGAGGCTTTGTCTTGGCTGAAAACTCGACCAGAACGGAACATTATATTTGAATCAGATTGTTTAAATTTTTGCAAGGCTTTTAATTCTTGTATTTCAGATTTTTCTTATGTTGGTTTAATTGTAAAGCAATGCGTGTCGATTGCTAAAGACATTGGGAACGTCAGTGTTTTCCATGTCAAGAGATCAGCGAATTGCGTGGCTCACGAACTTGCTCGGGCAACCGATTCTACAGCTGATTCTAGGGTGTGGACTGATATCCCACCTGCTTGTATCTCGAATTTGTTAAGTCATTAATGAAGATGGTTCTTTTTCGTTCAAAAAAAAAGATTAATTTAATAGTAAAATGGGATTTTTATATAATTATATGTTATTTTACTTGGGATCAATCAGCGGCTACATCAACGAGTCATCAAAAGTTTTCATGAAATTGTGACATGGTTTCTCACTAAACTGAAGCCTAATTAGTTCTTTTTGTATAATTGGATATTTGAATTTACAATAATGCAAGTAAAAGCCAATTAATTAATAATTGCTAGGCAAGTGGCAACCCTATCTGCCTATAAATAGGCAAATAGGGTAGTTTAATCATACTGGAAATATTAAAATGTAATGATGATTTAATTATTTAATAATATATAAATGAGTAAGTCTAATGTGAAATTGCCTAATGTAAAACATCTCGTGTAATATTTTTTAGTGAAAATATATTACTTTTTTTTTTCTTACGAATTCATAAAGAAAATTATATTTTAATTAGAAAGTATTATATATAAATTTACAAGGATGTCTCTCACTCTTAGAGATGCGTAGAATTCAAGAAGGGAATCGGTCATTGTGTCTAACGGTAGAAATTTTGAGCTACTAACAAAAAAAAAAAAAAAAAAATACACGTGAGGCAATCACACAGAAGATCAACTCCATACAAATATATCTATTATTAAAAACTAATATATTTATCTATTAGATCAATGATCTCTTGGTTCGATTTAACAATTTAAAAAAAATACTACTTTTTTCTTTATCTAAAACAATAAAAAAATAAAAACTAAATAAAATTTTAATGTTCATTTAATACTCTTCATTTATACGCTCTTCTTTAGTGATTGATCAGAATTAGGGGTTGGTAGGTGGGAGGCAACCATTTTCTCCCTTTATATAACAACAACAACAATAACAACAACAACAACAACAACAACAACAACAATAATAATAATAATAATAATAATAATAATTTTCATTTAGACAATATTCGCTAGTAGCAGATTGGAGTTAGGGGTGGCAGCGGAGGGCAACCATTTTTTCACTTTATGAAAATAAATATATAAATAAATCAAACATTTTAATGTGCATTTAATACTATTCATTTAGACCTTTTTTGCTAGTGGTAGATCGGAGTTAGGGGATGGGGAGCAAGGGCAACCATTTATCTATTTATGTTTTAAAAAAAAAAGTGAGGGGGTTCCTTGTGCGCAGTGAGCACGGTCTAGTCTCTGTGGTTCATATTCAGTTGAGTTACCATGATTAACATCCTCCCAAATGCTCTGTCGGGTCGGGATGTGGGGGGCCCTTAGGGTTGGGGTTCAGCCTTTTGGAAGAATGTTTTAAAAAAAAAATCAAGCCTTTTAATGTGCATTTAATACTCTTCATTTAGACATTCTTCGCTAGTGGTAGATCGGAGTTAGGGGATGAGGAGCAAGGGCAACCATTTTTCTCCTTATGTTTAAAAAAAAAAAAAAAGAAAAGAATCAAGCATTTTAATGTGCATTTAATACTCTTCATTTAGACGTTATTCGCTAGTGACAGATCGGAGTTAGGGGATGGGGAGCATGAGCAACCATTTTTCTCTTTATATATTTAAAAAAAAAAAGAATTAAGCATTTTAATGTGCATTTAATACTCTTCATTTAGACGATCTTCTCTAGTGGCTGATCAGAATTATATTAGGGGTTGGTAGGTGGTTGGGCAACCATTTTTTCCCTTTATGTAAAAAAAATATAAAAAAATTAATAAATTAAAATCAATCATTTTAATGTATATTTAATACTTTTCATTTAAATGTTCTTTGTTAGTGTCGGATCGAAGTTAGGGTGTGGCGGGCGGGTTAACAATTTTTTCCCTTTATGTAAAAAAAAAAAAAAAAAAAAAAAAGAAACAATAAAATAATCAAATATTTAATACACTTCATTTAGAGGTTCTTCGCTAGTGACAGATCAGAGATAGATCGGAGTTAGTGGGTGGCGGGTGAAGCCATGCGCTCGTTTCCCTAATGGCATGTTTGGTTTATGGAATAGGTCAGGAATAGAATAACATTCCTTGGAATAGACCTATTCCATCGTCTGGTTGGATCATTTTGTCATGGGAATAACATGCCTAGGAATGAGCTATTATCTTCGCAAGGGGAATAGCTATTCATGGGGGAGCCTTGGTATTAGCTATTCCCATGCCATTGGAAATAGCTTTTATATCGTAAATACCAAAAGTACCCTGTGCACATTATATAATATTTATATTTATTTTATAAATATAATGTATTATATAAATGTATATATTTAATTAATTATAATTTTTATCCATCAATCTATCAATAAATAAATAAATAAATATATATATATATATATATATATATATATATATATATATATATATATATATATATATATATAGGGATGCACTCAGGTGCGAATAAGTGCCCAGGAAGGAATATGCGAATGAATCAACACGTGACACGTGTCCAGATATAATAGCTTAAAAAAACGCTGTGGCATTTTTCGTAAATAATTCAACATCGAAGTGCAAGTAAAACCACTTACAAGTGCACCTACTTTCACCTATAAGTGCATGTAATTTTGTTTTGTTAACATTCACTTCCCGCAAACATCCATGCACATGGGTGCACCTACTTATAAGTTATAACTATAGGTGCAACTACTTATAACTATAGGTGCACCTATTTTCACCTATAAGTGCATGTAATTTTGCCTTGTTAACTTTCATTGATCTGATTTCAGCGGGTAGTAATACTCTTGAAAACCACCTGCAAACATTCATGCACCTAGGTGCAACTACTTATAACTATGTGTACAACTACTTATAACTATATGTGCAACTACTTATAACTATAGGTGAAGTTAGTATTGATGCTCAGTGTAAATTTTTTACTTGCACCTATAATACATTTTATATGCACTTGTAATACATTTTACTTGCACTTCGATGTTCAATTATTTACGAAAATACCACCGCGCTTTTTTAAAAAAATCAGTGTTTCTCATCCATTAGATCTCGACACGTGGACGAACAGAATCCATTTCTATTTCGCGCGTGGGCGAACCATTCTCACATGAGTGCGATTCTATATATATATATAAATTAACTGTATAAGACTCCTTAATTATGGAGCCTTGACTCTTAAATTAAGTAGCCTGCCCATCTACATGTCTAGCGGATGGGCATTGCAAGCTTACCTAACAGATAAGCATTGAAATTGAAATTATGGAGCCTTGAGGCTCCTTTTATAGGAGCCTCAAGACTCCATTCCTTACTTCTCCAACCGATGTGGGATAAGTGGGAAAATAAATATAATATAAATATGTATTTGTATAATAATAATAATAATAATAATAATAATAATAATAATAATAATAATAATAATAATAATAATTATTATTATTATTATTATTATTATTATTATTATTATTATTATTATTGTTATTCTCTCCCAGTCTCCCTCACATACACATGATATACATGTATATAAATATAAATATAAATATAAAATATAAAATATAAATAAATAAATATATAAATATATATGTAACAGTTTTTCGCATGTATGTAGTTATTATATTATATGTATGATAGATGTGTTAATATATATTTTGACCCCTTCAAAATTTTTAAAAATTAAATTAGGGTCTCAAAAAGAAAATTAAATTAAATTATTACTAATATAATATAATGGAGTAATAAAAAAATTAAAAACAACTGGTCAAGTTCAAAATAATTACATACAATTAATTGAGCACATTTAAAAATAAACAAATAAGATCTTAAATATATGCATAATTATTATTTTAATGACAATTATGTAGTTAAAAGTATATATTTTTCTTCAATAATAATCCAAATTTTAATTAAAAAATTAATTTGGCTCCCCCTAGTTTTTTTACTCCACCATTGTTCTTTACATAAGAGGAGATTTCATTATTGAAGGAATAAATAGCTTGGTGGATATAAAATGTTAATTTATTTTTAGGAAAATTACTTTTTTAGTTCATTAGTTATACTTAAATTGTAGACTCAGTTCATGAATTATTATTATATATAAATTTTTTCTATTAATTATGTTAAAAGTGACAGTTTCAATCCATTATGTATATATAAAGATTCATGGAGGATTTTTTTTTTTTGTTTTTTAAAAATTACATAATGACCAATATTGTAGACACAGAAAATTTGAATCCAACAAATGGACTGATAAATGGTCGGTGGACCGTGTTGAGGTTAAATGTTGGGCCAATTTAATTAATTGGATCATATAAATTAATTTAATTTAATTAGCCCAATTAGAATTTGATTTGGGCTATTGAATTAATTGATTAGTTGGCCCAAGCCCACTTCAATTTGAATTTAAATTATAATTATAATTTAAATATAATATTAATTTTATTATATTTGAATTAGATAATTATAATTTAATTTGAATTTGAATTAGATTATACAATAATGAACCTGGACTTGATCTTGGACAAGCTTCATTTTCCTAATTAATTAATTAATTAGTTAACTAAAAAGGGGGTTGGTTGAGGAATTTTGGTTAAGCTTTTAGTATAAATAGGGCCTTCATTTTCATTCCAAAACACACTTGAAAGCTTGAAGAACTTGAAGGCTTAGAGCTTGAAGGCATTGAACAACTTGAAGACTTAAAGGAGTTGAGAGCATTTGAAGAGCCTGAAGGCATTGAAGAACGTTTGAAGATTTGAAGGCATTTTTTTTTTATTTTGCAGGCAATTTGAATCCATTGCAGGTACAAGAGTCATATGGGCCCTACTACCACAAAAGGAACTCCCAGCAGCAAGAGTATGACTCCCCCAAAAGGAGCCCCTAGCAGCGGTAGCTCGTCTCCTACATCTCAATCATCAGCTCTGCAGAAGACGTCATCGGAATTGACTCACAGCTACACAGTCATGCCCGTTATGACGACGAACGCAGCTTCGGTGGAGGAACAACTAGCAAACATCACCAAAGCTCTTGAGGGGATAACTACGTTCATGCATAACCGATACAAGAGAATCAATGAGCTCAGTGAAAAGGTTGAAAGCGGAAGAAACGGCGAAACAAGTCGAGCTTCCGAGAAGCAGCCTCAAACCCAAGAGGATGAGATTGATGTCGAGTCACCGCGTCATGAAAGTAGGCCAGGAATGGAAGAGACAATCTCTCGTCCACCACCCGCTGAGAAGAGTATTCCAATTTCTGAGGGCATGATACCTGTAGACCAGTTGAACGACTACATCATGGAAGCAATTAAAGGGAAGCTTGAGGGAGGACAATCTTCATGCACTTACACCAAGCCATATACTCTGAGGATTGAAGAAATGAAGATGCCGCTGGGCTATCAACCTCCCAAGTTCCAGCAGTTTGATGGAAAAGGCAACCCAAGACAGCACATCGCCCACTTCATTGAAACCTGTAATGATGCAGGAACATACGGAGATCTCCTCGTCAAGCAGTTCGGCCGCTCTCTGAAGGGCACTGCCTTTGATTGGTACACCGACCTGGAGCATGGTTGCATTGATAGCTGGAATGATATGAAGCGCGAGTTCTTGACCCGCTTCTACAGCACAAGAAGGACTGTCAACTTCTTGGAGCTCACCACTACCCACCAATGGAAGGGTGAACGTGCGGGCACTTACATCGAGAGATGGAGGGAGTTGTGCCTTAACTGTAAAGAGAGGATATCACAAAGCTCCGCAATTGAAATGTGCATCCAAGGCATGCACTTTGAGCTCTCTTACATCTTGCAGGGAATCAAGCCTAGAACATTTGAAGAACTATCCAGTCGTGCTCATGACATGGAATTGAGTATTGAAGCTAATGGGGGACTAAGTATGTCAAGTATGCCCGGCTCATCAAAGGCACCTGCAAACCAAGACGTCAACAAATGGAGTAAGTTCTTTCCAAAGCAGGAGAAAAAAGAGACAATGAACGTGATGACAGGACCAATGCGGGTTTTCACCAAAGTGGCTGAGAAGCCCAAGAAAAGATCATTCACTGGCCCATCAAGGGGAGCTAGAAAAACAATTGTTGAAGAGTGGCAGAAGAAACAATATCCATTCTTGGATTCTGACGTTTCTCCTATGTTTGACGAGTTGTTGAAACTCAAATTAATTGAATTGCCTGAGATGAAGCGCCCCGAAGAAGCTTCTAGGGTGGATGACCTCAACTATTGCAAACATCACCGTCTCCTCGGCCACCCGATTGAAAAGTGCTTCGTTTTTAAAGATAGAGTCATGTCGCTTGCTCGAAATGGGAAAATAGAGCTTGCGGATGCTAGCGCAAGCACAAACCAAATTTCATGTGGAAGGTTTGCTCCATTACTTATAGAAGATGAGGAGAATAATGGGAGCAAGCAACATAAATGCACACTTCCATTTAGAGTAAAGCATGCTGGCGTCCAATATTTAAAACCATCACAACTTGATCCTGCTAGTCATATTAGACCATTGAAGAAAATGACAAAGCAATGGGTTGAGAAGAAGTCGGCAAGGGACCCTGTCCATGACTTGAAGAAGAAAGGACTTCCCAACAAGCCTCAGGCACCAGTTATCCTAGCTCAATACATGCCAAAGGGGTTTCGCCTGAGTAGAACAGACATTCTTGGAACTTGCTTGAATACCAATGAAGAACATGTTGAAGTGGGAGAATCTTCATTCCCCTTGATTGAAGGAAGCAGCGAGGTCCAAACACGCAAAGCCGCGTCTTACACTGCGGAGATAATTTTCAAAGATGAAGATCTATTGCTTGGTGGTGCACCACACAATCGCCCGCTGTTCGTAGACGGTTATGCACGCGAGCGAGGAATCAAAAGGATTTTGATTGATCAAGGATCGGCTGTTAACATTCTGTCACTCCGAGCTATGAAAGAACTTGGCATCTCTACCGACGAGCTCTCTCAAAGCCGCCTAATGATTCAAGGATTTAATCAGGGTGGTCAAAGGGCACTAGGTACCATCAGACTCGACCTCAGGGTTGGAACGTTGAACTCAAGTACCCTATGTTATGTGATAGATGCAAGGACGTCTTACAACTTGTTGCTAGGCCGACCTTGGATACATGAGAACGGAGTAGTCCCCTCATCATGGCACCAGTGCCTCATGTTTGAAAAAGGTGGTGTGATAGAAAAGGTGGTCGCTGATGAAAGTCCATTCACCGAAGCAGAGTCCTACTTTGCAGACGCAAAATTTTACTTGAAGAAACAAGTTATTGTTGAGGAGATTGACAAAGCGATGTTGACACACCTCCCGATCCAAAGTGGAAAAGCAAACAAGTCGTAGACCAACCTCATTGCAATAAGGAACTTGTTTTCCCGCTTACAAGAATTGAACCATTGAAAGCTCCCCCAGCCAAACCGCTTGGAGAAGAAACCAAAGATAACGATGCTCGGGATGGAATAGATGAAATGTTGCCTGTTAAGCGCACTAATGGCTTTGACCCCAATGCTTATAAACTTCTAGCTAAAGCTGGCTACAATCCCAAGGAGCCGCAGAAGTTGGGGGAGCTTATCCCAGAAGCCGGCGGTAAAGGCAAGTCAAATCAGCAGGGACCGCATGAACGTAAAGGATTAGGCTATGGGCTCCCTAAACCAGTGCGAATCTTCATAAATAGAGCCGCAATTAATTGCATCACGTCCACCGATGAAGAGGAACACCACAAGAGGCAATCAGTCTTTGATAGGATTGGCGAGGTAGAACCACGACGGTCAGCCTTTCATAGGCTCGGGTCAAATCCCAAACCTGCTAAGAGGAAGTCCGTACATGACAGACTCAGAGTTGCTCGAGTTTTAAAAGAACACACCGATACTTTTATTGAAATAGAGTCTTCAAAAAGGCTTAGAAGTATAGTTCCCTCTCGTATGAGATGAGAAGTCGATGTCCATGTTTCATGCAGCGAAGTCTTGAAGGTCCAGCCAAAGACCATTATATACACCCGTGTGCAAGAAGAAAAAGAAGAAAACCTTGATTCAGGTTATGGAGTGACACCAACCCAAGATGAGGTGGCGTCTTCATTCCACATTAATTGACATGACGAGATCCCGGTTGCAGGGGCATGTACAACTTGGTTGATGAAAATGATGCGCAAGTTGGCCCTATTAAGTAAACGAGACTACTTGATGATCCACCAAAAATGCAGCACGTGGTTAAACTGCTAATGCATAATGCATCTCACTTGTCTATGGGTGGGCCCAAGTCATAGACGCTCCTGGCCCGCATGAGCTTAAACTGTGAACGGCTTTACTTTTTTTTTAAAAAAAAATTGAACTACGTTTGACTTGATATCCTTTTCAGGAGTACGTAGGCAGCTTAGAAATTTTATTGTCTAAGTTCAGTCATAACAAAATTTTTATACTTTCGTCCAAGATAGTGACTCTATTCAAGCACGCGTTAATTATTGGCATGGGAATGAGGAGAACAAGTCTAGGAAGCATCGCAAGTCTTGGAATGGAAAATAATTGTCAAAGCATGCATTCACGCAACAATCGGTCACTGTTCGGTATTTTGGTCATATCTCGGTCTATAATAGTCCGATTGAGGTAATCTGGGTATCGTTGGAAAGCTAACTTACAGAGCTACAATTTTCATAAAGACATCTAAACTTGAATATGACTTTTGAAGGATCAAAATTCGAGAGGAAATGAAGTCACGAATCTGTCCAGAATTTCCTACGTTCATATCTCATTTAAATCTTTCAAGGAGAAGGTTTATGAGTAGTTTTCATGGTTCCTTTTAATGTTCAGCAATATTAAAATGCAAGAGAAGTATGCTTTAACATTCCAATAAAGGAACAAACTAAAGTGAAGCGATAATACAAATTCAAAACTACAATGGAAGAACGACAGCTTGTGTGACATCGAGTTATTGTTGAGCATGGGTAAAAAGAGCTTCAATTGTTGGTCATGAATTTCTTCGGACTTCTCTTTTGTACTCAGGGGTTGTTAACTAATATGGACACAACTCAAGCTCAAGAAGCAAAGCAGTAGCCAGTTAGTTAGATTCTGTTAGCTAGGCTTAACTCCTTTTCCCTCCCTTTCCCTTGTATATATTTGATGTAACTGCCACCTTTCTCAATCAAGTTTTATCCTTCATTCTTTCACATCTCTTTGAGTTCAGTTACTTTTCTTGCTTCTCCATGTTTATCAACATGGTATAAGAGCTTTGAGCAATGGCTTGGCGATCAACTACAAACACAAACATGGCCGGTTCATCTGCAGCTGCTCCAAACCCTGCTCCTGGATCTAATGCAACTTCAGTGGCCTTTGATCCAAACGATCGTGCGAATCCTCTTAGCTTGCATCCTAATGAAAGTCCATCACTCCAATTGGTGTCAACACACCTAGAAGGCAGGTCTAATTACCATGCCTGGGCGAGGGCCATGGAGATGGCCCTGAGATCCAAGAACAAGCTAGCATTGGTGAATGGAGCCATAGCGATTCCTAGTATGAATGATCCAAAATACTTTTATTGGGATCAATGCAACACAATGGTGCTGTCGTGGATCCTCAGAGCTGTGTCTCCAACTATTGCACGAGGTGTTTTATGGATCAACACCGCTGAAGGAGTATGGAAAGACTTGAAGAAGCGTTTCAGCCAGTAGGATATCTTCTGGATAGCTGAAATCCAGATAGAAATTTACCAAACAAGGCAAGGTAATTCGTCTGTAAATGAATTCTTCACTCAACTGAAACTGTTATGGGATGAACTAGCTGTGCTTAGGCCCATTCCCTCTTGTGAATGCACTCCGAGCTGTAAGTGTGGAGCTGATATCTCTGAAAAGATTAGGACACATGTAGAAAGTGACATGTTGACAACCTTTCTATTTGGTTTAAATGAGAATTTTACTAACACTAAGAGACAGATTATGATGATGAAACCCCTTCCTGATGTTGGGGAGGCATTTGCCATGGTGTCTCAACAAGAAAGGCAAGTGGAGATCATTCCAAACAGCCTACAAGACAACCTAGCAGGAGCTGGTGTCTTCTTTACAAAGTCTAATAACAATAATAGAAGGCCCTACCCTAATCAGAAACCAAAAGTTGTGTGTAGTTATTGTGGATATACAGGACATACTATTGAGAAGTGTTACAAGAAACATGGCTATCCTCCTGGTTGGAAGCCAAGAAACAAGAACTTGGGGTCTGTAAACCAAGTCCAGTCTCCTCTGCAAGAAGCTGTTCCCACATAAACTGATGGTACTGTGTTTTCTGATTCTACTACAACTGAGGATGACTACAGAAGGTTCTTGAACTTCATGCAACAAGAAAAGATCAGAAACACACACACCTCTCTCACCATCAATCCTCAGATCAACACCATAGCAGCTAACTTCATACCTGATACAAGACTGGAAGGTAAGACAGTTAGCTCTGGCTTGGTCAATTCTGAACACTTATGGATTCTTGATAGTGGTGCAACACACCATATTGTTTGCAATAAGAACCTGTTGCAAATAGCCAAGAAAGTGCAAGGATTATATGTGGACTTGCCAAATGGACACCAAGCTCAGGTGTCTCACACTGGAACCATTCAGTTATCTGCTGACTTAGTTCTACATGATGTATTGTGTGTTCCCATCTTTCAGTATAATCTGGTTTCTTTGGGGAAACTAATAAGGAGGACCAATTGCAGCATATTGTTTCATTCTAATCAGTGTACTATACAGGATCAGCATTGTGGGAAGATGATTGTCATGGCTGAGCTAAGGAAGGGACTCTATCAGCTCATTTTTCCTACTTTCAGTCTTTGTAAACCTATTGTTAATTCCTGTAGTTTTTGGCATGCTAGACTTGGGCATGTCTCAGAAGGGAAAATCAAGGCCCTTCATGCTTTGGATGGTTCAATTTGTAATGACAAACCTGCTGTTTGTGAATTTTGTCATTTAGCTAAACAAAGAAGACTTCCTTTTCATTCTAGTTCTTCTATTGCTGCCAACTGCTTTGATCTCATACATGCTGACATTTGGGGACCATACCACATTGCTACAATATATGGCCATCAATATTTCTTAACCTTGGTAGATGACCATAGTAGAGCTACTTGGGTATATCTTTTAAGAAAGAAGAGTGAAGCTAGATAGCATATGCAAGCCTTTTGTGAATTGATCAGTGCTCAGTTTGAGAAAAATATCAAATGTATAAGGTCAGATAATGGGAAGGAGTTCTTAATGGAAGAATTTTATCAAAGAAAAGGAATTATCCACCAAACCTCATGTGTATATACTCCACAGCAGAACAGCATTGTTGAAAGGAAACATGGCCATATCCTCTCTGTGGCAAGAACATTAAGGTTCCAGGCCAATCTGCTTGAGGAATTCTGGGGTGACTGCATTCTCCATGCAGTTTATCTAATTAATAGACTGCCATCAGCAGCCTTAAGTGATCAAGTACCCTGTCAAGTGTTATTCAAGAAGCCTCCACAATATCAGCATCTAAGAGTGTTTGGTTGCCTAAGTTTTGCTGTCATACCTAGCTGCCAAAGAACCAAGTTCTCACCAAGAGCTAGGAGATGCATTTTTATTGGATATGCCAATGGTGTGAAAGGGTACAAACTATTTGATGTCAAAACAAGAGAGGTGTTCATATCTAGAGATATTTCCTTCTATGAAGACACATTTCCATATAAGGAATCAATTGAGTCACAGCCTAACAATCTAGTATTACCATCTGAAAATACACCATACTTGGAGGATGATCATGTTCCTTATACTGTCCAGCAGGTCCCATCTGAGACTCAACCTGTAGAGTCACACCAAGAAGTTGGAGTTTCTATCAGACAACCAGTCCTTGAGAATGAAACACAACCAAGGAGGTCAACCAGAAGAAAAGTCACACCTAGCTATCTTGATGATTATAGCTGCCAAAGTGTCAATACAAGAAAAACCTCTCCTCATATCATTTCTAATTTTCTGTGTTATGACAGGCTATCTCATGCTTTTAAGGCTTTTGCTGTGAATGTACTGGATGCAAAAGAACCAAAGAGCTACAATGAAGCAATAAAAAGGGATTGTTGGAGACAAGCAATGGAAGCTGAGTTCCAAGCCTTGAAAGCCAACAATACATGGGTGATTACAGATTTGCCTCCCAACAAAGAGCCAATAGGGTGTAGATGGGTTTATAAGACCAAACTCAAGGCTGATGGAACAATTGAAAGGCACAAAGCTAGGCTTGTGGCAAAAGGATACACTCAAACACCAGGACTTGATTACTTAGACACTTTCAGTCCTGTTGCCAAAATCACAACAATCAGAATGTTGCTTGCTGTTGCTGCCATCAAAGGTTGGTTCCTACACCAACTAGATGTCAATAATGCATTTCTACATGGAGAGCTTAATGAAGAAGTTTACATGCAGTTGCCTCCTGGTCTCACTTCTACTAAACCTGGCCAAGTATGCAGGTTGGTTAAGTCCTTATATGGCCTTAAACAAGCAAGTAGACAATGGAACATTAAACTAACTCATGAACTATTGGGAATGGGATTCAAGCAAGCTGTCTCTGATCCTTCTCTGTTTACAAGAGGCCAAAATACTGAATTTGTAGCCCTACTTGTTTATGTTGATGATGTGGTCATTGCTAGTCCTGATATAAGCCAAGTGGAACAGATTAAGAAGCATTCGGATGAAGCCTTTCACATTAAGGACTTAGGTCCTCTAAGGTTTTTTTTGGGACTAGAAGTTGCAAGGAACACTAAAGGGATCTCAATGACTCAGAGAAAGTATACCATGGAATTGCTTGAGGAAACAAGTTTTCTACACTGTAAACCTGCCTCTACACCCATGGTCACTTCAACCAAATACAGTAGGACCACTGGCAATACTCTACATGATGCTACTCAATATAGAAAGCTTATTGGAAAGTTGTTATATCTAACCATAACTAGACCTGATATCAGTTATGCTGTACAACAACTTTCTCAGTTTTTAGATTGTCCCACTGATATACACATGCAGGCAGGTCATAGGATATTAAGATATATCAAGGCAGCTCTAGGACAAGGCATCTTCTTCTCAGCAAAATCTACCCTACAACTCAAAGGTTTCACTGATTCAGACTGGGCAGCTTGTCCAGATACCAGAAGATCTATCACTGGTTTTTGCATCTTCCTAGGCAGTACATTGGTCTCTTGGAAGTCTAAGAAACAAGTTACAATCTCAAGAAGTTCTTCTGAAGCAGAATACAGGGCTCTTGCCACACCTGCATGTGAGATCCAGTGGTTAGTCTATCTGTTACAAGATCTAGGAGTAAATGATAATCCTACAGCCATGTTATTTTGTGATAGCAAATCAGCTATTGCAATAGCTGAAAATCCAGTATTCCATGAAAGGACAAAGCATATCGAGATAGATTGTCACCTTGTACGGGAGAAGCTACATAAAGGAGTCCTAAAACTACTGCATGTTACCACTACAAACCAGCTTGCATATGTCTTCACTAAGCCACATGCAGCATGGTTTAGTGTCCAAGCTGTCTCTCCATGATATGTATGCTCCAGCTTGCGGAGGGATGTTAACTAATATGGACACAACTCAAGCTTAAGAAGCAAAGCAGTAGCTAGTTAGTTAGATTCTGTTAGCTAGGCTTAACTCCTTTTCCCTCCCTTTCCCTTGTATATATTTGATGTAACTGCCACCTTTCTCAATCAAGTTTTATCCTTCATTCTTTCACATCTCTTTGAGTTCAGTTACTTTTCTTGCTTCTCCATGTTTATCAACAGGGGTCCAATTGTTAAGGACGGTAAAGTGATAATATTATAATGTATCATATACATGTATACATATTATTATTATTATTATTATTATTATTATTATTATTAGTGTTATTATTATTATTATTTAACATCCGCTTGAAGCTTGTTACTAATATAAGATTATATTATACTATATTAGTTGTTATCAAAACATTGCAAAACAAAAGAAAGTAAAAAAAAATACGAAACAAAAGAAAAAGGAAAAAACGAAACAGCAAGACAAAAACAAAGAATGAAAGGAAAAAAAAAAAGAAAGTAAAAAAAATACGAAACAGAAGAAAAAAAAAAAAAACAAAATCGAAAACAGTAAAGAACAAAAAGTGAAAAAGAAAGATCAGGAAAAATACAATAGAAAAAAACGCAAAAGCAAAGAAGAGTAAAACAACGCAAAGGAAAAAGAAAAAGTAAAGAGGTTAGGTGGCTGTTGTAGGCTGTGCATGTCAGTATGTGTTGTCACCCTCAAATCACCATCTAAGTAATTAAAACCACTCCCAGCTCACAAAGATATGTTCTCCACCGTGGTTTCGCTCTATGCAGTGCTTCTTTCGCTTCATCTCTCCAAGCACGCAGCAACAACGGTGGTGCGGCGATCCATCTCCGGTGGTAGCAGATGTCAGCGCGCGTTCCTGGTTGAGGTAGCGATCTCCGGGGGCGTCGACAGAGAAGAAGAAGACTACGGAGGGCAGCAGTCCGGCGACCTTCAACTACTCCGGCGACTTCTGCGGGGAAAAAAAAAACAAAAAAGCTTACGGCGGGGGGGGGGGGGGTGCTGGGTAGTGTCGACCTCCGAGCAGCAGAGAAGCATAGACGGGCAGAGGGAAACTTCTAGACTCCGGCGGGCAGCATTCCGACGACCTCTGGACTCCGGTAGCGCTGTTCTCCAGCGAGAGGCTGAGTAGCGTCCTCTGAGCGATGGTGGGTTCAAGTCCTCCCGCAGTCCGGCAACCTCCAACTAACAAAAAAAACAACAAAAACCCTCCGGCGAGCATCAATAGTTCAGCGACGAACTTCCGGTGACTTTGACGAAGAACGGTCTCCGGAGCGATAATCTCCCAGCGGCGGCCTCTGGCGAGAGCGGCAACAAATCTCCAGCGGCATTCAAAAAAAAAAAAAAAAAAAAAAAAAAAAAAAAAAAAAAAAAAAAAACAGACAATCTCCGGCGAAGTCAACGATCAGCAATGAAAAAAACAAACGATGGGTGGTCGGCCTTTCGTTTTCTTCACGCTGCAACTGTATCGTTTCTGCTCTTCCTATTTCCTACAATAAAATGCATGCGGACGAAGATAGAAAATAGAAAATTAGGAGCAAAGAGTTTACCTGATAGAAAGGACGGACTTGGTAAGAAGAGCATACTGCAAATTCTTCCTTGGTCCTCTGCTCTGTTGATTGGCGTGATTGTGGCTGTCTTGAGGCACCTATTTATACTAAACGATCGGGCAGTGTTAGGATTGAGTTGGGACTCTACGTTCCTCTTTCTTAGCAAATTGTGATAGAGTTAGGCCCGGTGTTCGGATTTGGTACGCCGTTTGCCATAAGGATTACAACGCATTTTTCGCCCAGGAGATAGTTTCAACATAAACCGCGGTACGGTGGCCCTCTGCATAGATTTTGAATTTGGGCTTTGGAATATCCAACATGGACCAATAGCTTTTGATGGCCAACATGTCAGTGTTTTCATATGTTTAGGATCAAGATGCACTACACATCCTAAAATGATTTTAGACTCAATAAATATTATGCATGTGTTTTGGGCCCATGGAGTTTAGATGCATCGCGACGAGTTTAAAGGACCGTTTGTTAAATTTCAAGACTTCCTCGCTCCAAGCACATTAAGCGGCATGTCCCGGCAAGTCTCGATGGGGCAATTTTTAGACACAGAAAATTTGAATCCAACAAATGGACTGATAAATGGTCTGTGGACCGGTGTTGAGGTTAAATGTTGGGCCAATTTAATTAATTGGATCATATAAATTAATTTAATTTAATTAGCCCAATTAGAATTTGATTTGGGCTATTGAATTAATTGATTAGTTGGCCCAAGCCCACTTCATATTTGAATTTAAATTATAATTATAATTTAAATATAATATTAATTTTATTATATTTGAATTAGATAATTATAATTTAATTTGAATTTGAATTAGATTATACAATAATGAACCTGGACTTGATCTTGGACAAGGTTCATTTTCCTAATTAATTAATTAATTAATTAATTAACTAAAAAGGGGTGGTTGATTGAGGAATTTTGGTTAAGCTTTTAGTATAAATAGGGTCTTCATTTTCATTCCAAAACACACTTGAAAGCTTGAAGAACTTGAAGGCTTAGAGCTTGAAGGCATTGAACAACTTGAAGACTTAAGGAGTTGAGAGCATTTGAAGAGCCTGAAGGCATTGAAGAACGTTTGAAGATTTGAAGTCTTTTTGAAGGCATTTGAGGATCTTAAAGCAGCTTGAATCCATTGCATGTGTTTTGAAACTTTGCAGGGTTGATTACTTCTAAATTCTTGACGTTCGTTGTTGAAAGTCACGCCAATTGAATCCCGGAAGCTACGCCACTGGAATCCCGGAGGCACGCGCCAATTGAATCCCGGAGGCTACGCTATTTGAATCATAGAGGCACTTCAATAGATAACGTCAGTGAAGAATCAGAGGACTAGACAGAGATTTTGTACCTGCATTAAATTATACACACGCTATACACGGAATTTTGTGAATATATATAAACTTTACTTTTTTGTGTTTACAAATATATCCTTAAATAATTTAGAAATTCAAAATAAATTGTTAATATTAACAAAATTTATAAGTAATTGATTAAAACTGTCACTTTCAACATAATTAAAGGAAAAAATTTATATAGGATAATAATTAATGAACTAAGTCTACAATTTAAATATAACTAATGGATTAAAACTGCCATTTTCCAAGCAAGACACATATGGCCTGACCCATTTTTTACGGCAATTTATATCGTGCACCAAGACGCGCATTGCATTGTGCGCCCTGATGCAAAACGATGTCGTTTTACATAACTGTATAAACAAACACACATAACTGTATAAAAAAATACACATAATGATATAAACAAATACACATAATCACGTCAATTCCTTTCCGCCCCTCCTAAAACGACGTCGTTTTGGGAGGCGTGGGGCGCACAATGCTTTACGTGCCGTGGTGCAGGGTATAACGATTGATTTTTTACCAAGCTATACACATATGTCTAGGTCACATGCACGCATTTTTAATCTGCATTGTGTATGATGTGTATGATAAGTTGTATTTGTTTAGTTATTAGCTGCTTGAGATTATCAATGAATATAATTGATGTGTTCACTGAATCAAGAAATTGCAGTAATATTATATGGAGAAGAGGAATTATAATATTGCATTATTTATTTGATGCACTCGTGGCTTCTACAAGACAAAATAAAAAAGGAAAATTAAAAGAGAAGCGGTGGATTGGATGCATGCCCTTCATGAAATTAAAGCTGTAAGCTAAGTTTCATTGCCTTATTTTCTACAGACTTTGGCTATGTTTGGCAAACTTACTTAAAAATGTAGTTAAAATCTGAAAAGTAGATGAAAGTTGAAAAGTTATAAGTTAGGAGCTGAAAACTGAAGAGCTGTTAAGTTAGCTGTTATGCTTGAAAGTGTTTGGTAAAATTAGTTGTTTGATAAGCTGATAAATGTAAAAAGACTAAAAAGAACATCTTCATAAAATTTAAATTAGTTTGTTTACATATTAAAATGAGTTAATTCCATCAATAGTCCTCCGACTATATTGATTCCTGACTTTTAATTTGGACAATTTAGACACTTGACTTTCGAATTCTTTCCAATCTTGATCCTTCCGTCAAATGAAAGTTGTGGATGTTAAATTAAAGGGTAAAATTGTCCTTTCAACTGCTTAGTGTCTTTCTCCCTTCAAACATCATAATAACAAAATCCCTAAATCCCTTCCTTGGCCACTCTCGTCGCCTTGACCGTCGAGTGGCTCACCGGTGTGACATGGCAAGACGCTAGAAAGGTAGGTACAACTCAGAGCGACGACAACGAGGAGCTGGAATTATACAGTACGAAGTGCCGATGGACGGTGACGGCGTTAGCGGCCCAAAGGAGAGTTGGTGACGGGCGGTGGTGCGCCGCATCGGCGAGAGCGGCCTTTGTTCTGGGCAATGGTCCTCGGCATCGGCCCTCATGTGGCAGTTCTTTGGCCATCCGCCACATCGACGAGAGCGACCTGCATCAGTTCCGGGAATTTTTTTTTGCTGTAGTTTGTGTGAGTAAAATGATCCCTACCCAACAAATACACTTCCATCAATGTCAATACAATTTTCACGAGTAATAACAACGAGCGTTCAACAGTTATCAACACTGATTATCACACTGCAACGAACGCCATCTTCAGCGTTGCAGCCAGAATTCCCTTACTGTATATATAATCTAACAAACAATAAACCCTTTGGTTGAACACAGAAATTTTGCAAGAAAATAATATCTCAAACTTCCTCTGTTGGTTGAAATTGTCAACCCCGAGAGCAATACTATGCTTCTATTATGTTCATAGGCCAAATATCAACTCTGGTATAGCAGGATAGTCAGTTCCACTTTCAACCGTGCATAAAATACATGAGAAACCTAAAAATACAGTATATAAAAAAGATGGAAAGAAAGCACGAACCATCCAGCAAGCTTTCATGTTTTCCGATTTGATTTCTTCTCAAACACCATCTTGAAGCGATCCATGGTCCTTGACATGACTCTTCTTGATGAATCCATCTCATTCCCCATTTTGTCTAGCATTCGATTATAACTTTTTCCACCTCCTCATGTATGTCTCCTGATAGCTTCTTTAAAAAGGTGACTCTATCTTGTAAGTTGTCCATAGCTTTGTCATTATCACATTCATCCATGTCACGGGAGTAAGAATGTGAAGCCCTGATGCCACCTTCCTCAATACTATCATAGTTATCAAAAAGAGCTGATCTAGTGGCTTGATGATCCCTTGGATAGCTCATCGAATTGTTTCAACAGTGTCCAGAGGAAAATCAATGCAGAACAAAAAGCGAAAATTATACAAATTCAAGAAGAAATTGAGGAAAAATATGAGAATTAAAACAAGAAAAAGCGAATTAAGAAGCAACTGAAATGGGTTAGTTTCCGAGATTTGAAATTTCTTTCATTCATTCTTTTTTTTTTCTCTTTTCCTTCAACAGTTCCGGGAATTCGAGAACCAGATCCGGGTAATCGGCAAGCTGGTTCGACATTCCTAGGCCAAGATGGTGCGACAGCGGAAGAGGGCCTCTACCGCCGTGGAAATCGAGGTTCGCCGGGAGATTGAAGTGCAGCGTGAATTGTAAGTGGGACTGGAGAGTTTGGTTTGAATTGTTGTTGGAGAACGGCCACATTTGGGACTCTGATGGGGCGTCGCCGGAAGTGCTCTCCGCTGCGGTGGGGAGAGCTTGGCCGCTCTCGCCACTGCTGCCGGAGGTAAACGGCAGCGTCCAATGTGCTACCGTTGCTCGGTGCCAGAGAAACCGCCCACCTGGTGGTTGCCGGCATCGGGGCGGTGATTTTTCGGAGAATTTGGGGATTTATTTGGCATATACATTGGAGAATTATACACTTAGCATGTTAAAGGACTATTTTGCCCCTCTATTTTACATTCACTTAACCTGCTTGTGACGGAAGGACCAACATTGGAAAGAACACGAAAGTCAAGTGTCTAAATTGTCTAAATTAAAAGTCGATGACCAATTGTGGAAAATCAACATAGTCAGAGGATCATTACTGGAATTAATTCTATTAAAATTTAACATTTTGTCTTCATTTTGAAATGAAACTGTTAGCATAATCACGATCTAGCATCACAAAACATCTTCATCCTATTCATCATATATATTAGATAATCAATCTTAAAATAATAATAATAATAATAATAATAATAATAATAATAATAATAATAATAAAAAGGATAAAGGATTTGTCATTTCTTTAAAATGTTTAAAAATAATAATAATAATAATAATAATAATAATAAAGTGATAAAAGAGGAGTGAAAGGTTTTAATTGCGAAGAGTAAATGATGTTATTTTTTAAAAAAATAATAAGGATAAAAAAGAAAAAATAATAATTAAGAAGCTACTAGCTTATTTTGAAACGCTACCTTAGGTAGCGTTCCAAAATAAACTCTTATTTTAAGTTATGAATTTATTTTGGAAATATTACCAAATAGAGCTTATAGCTTATTAGTAGCTTAAAATAAGTTATAAACTCCTAAATAAGCTATGCCAAACAGAGACTCTGCGTCAAGAAAAGCTCAACTCATGTTGAAACCGAGTTATTAAATCTAGAATTTAACCCACCTTTATTATATAACGAAACGAGTCGGACTATCAAGTTAAATCTATTTTAACAGTTCCGTCTGTAAAAAAAAAAAAAAAGAAATTAATAATTGTGGGGGTAACCCCAGCCAAGATGGCAAGTGATTCACACTTGTAATCACAAGGGCACAAGTTCGAATTCTTGCCTTCTTGGTTTGAGCCGATCAGCTATGGGTAACCTAGGCTGGTTTACCTCCTTGTGGTCCTTTGCCGGCTAAGTTCACAAGGCGAGGTTTACTCACACTCGAAAGAGTTGTGGGGTTTCCTTCGTTATTCAAAAAAAAAAAAAAAGAAATTAATAATTGTCCTGATATGAACGAACAAAATAGCTATTTTATAAGATACGTGTGTGTAATATTATGTTATTGATAAATTGGTAACGTAATATTATGTTATTGATAAATTGGTAACGTATGGAATTCATACTATTTTTAGAGAAGTTTGTTCATTTTTTTAAAAACTTAGTTGATTCCAGCTTCGTCAAAATAATCCTAAGTTCACAGGATATTGCCTCTAAAGTCGCTGCGGTGGTAGTCGCGCAATCAACGAACCAGTTAGATCCTAGTCTTCATCATGTGCGCACAAAGGATTTAATCCAGAATTTCTAGCATCCTTGAATTTTTTTTTCATAAATTCTTCTTTCATTGCGTTGTATATTTCCAGAGAAGTAAGTAAAAAAACTTTTGGATAGTTCTGAAAATTTTTGAATTGATCCATCTGGAATTGTGTTGAACCAATCCTGGGCCACCCCATCCAAGGTGGACAAGAATGCCCTGCACATGATGGCGTCATCTGCCCCAATCATCACCATAGCTGCCTTGTACCTTGTCATGTGTGTACGCGGGTCCGAGATCCCGACGTAAGCTTCAATAGCGGGAAACTTGAAATCCTTCGAAAGGGGCACGTCTATTATCCTTTGGGTAAATGGTGAAGCCATCCTTACCTCAGATTCAAGCGATTGCTCCCTCGCCTCCATTTTTTTCTCAAGTTCCTCTATTTTCTTCTACAGCCGCTCTACCACTTCCTCCTGCACGCTCGGGTTCGCTTATGCACAGTGGACCGACGCGGAGCAGGTCCTCCAAAATCACCCACCCTTTCTAACCGTGCCAACCGCTCTCCTTTACCCACTATCTTGGTTCCGTCCTGGTGCGGTCCCGTAGTGGATGACCCCTAGGCCCTTAGTTGTGGCCCTAACCTCTACTCGATAGCCACCCTCTCGCCCAACCATTCCAAGACGGGCATAGAAGCGGTAGACCGATGTCCGACAGAGCCGCCTACTTGAACTCCTTCCCCTCGGCCATTCACCTCTCTTCTCCTGGAGCGAGGTTGAGTTTTAGGGTGACCGCCAGTAGCATGAGTTGCACAGCGAAACGCTGGGTCGGTCACGTCCTCTCTCATCGTAGCGATATCACTTCATCCTCCTGCGCAGATGCTGGGGGCACTTGACCTTGATTCCCTGCCACCAATTGGGTTAGAGTCGTCGCTGGCTACTGAATGATCTAGGCCGCCGCCTGGAGTACCTGTGCCTTGGCTTCTTGCTGCCTTCCACCACGATTGCTTTTGAGCTGGTCCCGGAGGTCACTCGAGTTTGTTTGTCGGGCATCCATGTCAGTACTGCCATTGCCGTTGATGTTTAGGCCAGGGGAGCTATGGGTGTTGTTCGATGTAAATCGTGTCATTGTTTCCAAGTTTGTTGATGGGATTAAAAGATGTATGTTGTAACCTGCTTGAGTTGATCTCAGGCTCTCAACGAGACCACCAATGACGTTAATAGTGTTTACCGGATATATTTATGTATTAGTAAACAAAAACAATTGTATTGTTATGGTTCGTGTACAATAAACAAAGTGTGTTCTCCTCTTACTACATGGGGTCAACCTTTATACTATAAACCTTTAATGGTTACAATAATGATAACAACGGCCTCCTAATAAGTGACGATGCCCTTTCAAAAAAAAAAAAAAAAGTGACGCTGCCATCCATAACTCCTATCTTTGATGAGGCGGTAGTCTTAATGCTTGGGCTCTTGTAATCGTTCCACTTGTTCTCTGCTCATGACCGTTGTTTAACTGCTTTGATGCGTTAGACGCACCGGGTCGGACCCAGTACATTGTCCAATTATCTTGTCAGTTACTATAATGAAACTAGTGTGTGTAGAAAATGAAACTAAAAAAAGAGCACATTTAATAATGTATATTGTCAAATAAAATTGTAGTATAATTAAAATGATACTTCAGTATTGCTATAATGAAACTAGCTAGTGTGTGTGGAAAATGAAACTTAAATCCAAGTCATACAATAATATATATTGTCAAATAAACTTGAAGTGTAATTAAAATAATATTTCAACATTACGATAATTAAATTGTGTGTATGAAAAATGAAACTAATGTGTACGAAACTAAAGTCATGCAATAATGTATATTGTCAAATGAAATTGTAATAGAATTAAAATGATGTTTTGGTATTGCTATAATGAAACTATTGTGTTAAAAATTAAACTAAAAACAAAACAATATTATCAAACGAAACTAAAGAAAATTAGAATGATACTTACTTTATGGTTTATGGTGCTACATGGACCATGGTCGATAGTAAAATTTGCCTATTATATAACGAAACAAATCGGACTGTCAAGTTAAATCTATTTTAACAGTTCCGTCTGTAAAAAAGAAATTAATAATTGTCGTGATATGAATGAACAAGAGTTAATACCATCTAAGGTCCTCCGAGTATATATAGTGATTTTTCCACGTTTAGTCCTAAACTTTCAAATTGACCATATGTGGTCCTTCGACTTTCAAATTTAACCATTTGTGATCCAAGTTAACCACCCATGGTCCTTCAAGTTTTGAAATTTAACCAGTCGTGGTCCTCTTGAAAGGACCATGGTTGGTTAAAATTTAATAGTTGAAGGACCATGGGTGGTTAACTTTGACCATGAATGGTTAAATTTGAAAGTCGAAGGACCACATATGGTCAATTTGAAAGTTTAGGACTAAACATTGCAAAATCACTATACTCGGAGGACCTCAGATGGTATTAAATCGAATGAACAAACTACAAAGTAGCTATTTTATAAGATTCGTGTAATATTATGTTATTGATAAATTGGTAACGTATGGAATTGATACTATTTTTAGAGAAGTTTGTTCATTTTTTTTTTTTTTTATAATAACTTAGTTGATGCTAAGTCGGATTAATCCTAAGTCCACAGGACCCCACCGCTAAAATTATCGCGGAGGTAAATTGCGAGTTGCGCAATCAGCTCACTTGTCTTATCCTAGTCTTCATCATGTATGCACAAGGGATTCAATCCAGACTTTTCAGCATTTTTCATATATGTTTCTAGTGGGATTTGAACCCCATATTGTCACCTATATTCATGACTTTTAAATCAAGATGAACTAACTATGCTAAGTCTTTGGACAAGTTTGTTCATTTTTCTCAAAGGGGACAAATTCATTGTGTGCATCACCATTAATCATGATTTACTTCCTCCTATATGCTCTGTCCAGTCAGAGTGTAGGGATCCTAAGGTTGGACATTCAACATTTTTTGGGAGAAAGTTTTTTCATTTTTCTAAGGTTCGGAAGTATGTTCGTATTTTTAAGGTTATATTTCGTTTGTCATATGATCTTCCATAATAATAATAAATAAATAAATAAATGTAGGTAGATATTATTGGGTGGAATTAAAGGTAGGCACTAGGCAGGGCAAACTGGCTCTTGGGTATACTACAACGTGTCTATTGGCGCCACGCACGTGGAAGGGTCGAAAAATCATCACCTTAGCAGGCCAGGCCAATATTTTGTACAATTCAAATTCAAATAAAAATAAAATAAAAATTGGTCACGGAACGAAAGACCATTTAATTGTAATAATGAAAGCCAGCCAACAGTTTTGGTTCTGATGCTGCATGGATCACCCAAATTAAATCTTTACTAAAAACTGAAAAATAAATTAATTATTATGTTATATTATTATATTATATATATATATTATATATGGCTACTAGTTAATTAACGCCGGCAGAAGAGCCACGTCTTTCCCGCACCAAAACCGGCAGACCGCCGTAAAAGGAGGCGGTGAGGCCGGGAGAGAATCGAGGCGGGGAGCGGTGAGGCTGAGCCAATTGGATACGGAAGCGGCGGAGAAGCGAGAGAACCACCGTCCTCACCTCCAGAACCGCCATTTCTTTTCCCAGACACACTCTGAGTCCGCCTTGGAAAACCGGGTACTTGAAAGGGTTTTCTTGGAAGAAAACGCCATTGTTAAGCCACCTCTCTGGCTTGAACTCCAAGCAATCTGAACCCCATATCTCCTCCATTCTCCCCATTGCATATGGGTGATATGTCACCCTCGTCCCCTTCTTCACCACCGTCCCGTCCGGCAAGACGTCGTCTTCCTGGCAGAACTTTGAGTCGAATTGAATGGGCGGGAAGAGTCTCATGCTTTCGTACACCGCCGCTTGAAGGTAATGGAGATCTCCGAGGTGTTCGCACTTAGTGGGGTTCTTGTTCGGTCCCAGAACGGAATCGAATTCGGCGAGAATGGCGTCGGGAACCTCCGGGTGGTTTGCCGCCAGCCAGAAGAAGCTGGTCAGGGCGGCCGCCACCGTGTCGCGCCCGGCGAGGAGAAAGCTGATCACGATGTCTCTCAGGTAGATTTCGTCGCTAATGCTGCCCATGAATCTCGACAGAAGGTCTTTGTGATTGGAGAAGCGCAGTTTTCGCTTTTGACGGATCACTTCCGTCGCTAATACATTGATCGTCTTGATAGCCTTTTTCAGTTCCTTCTCGCCGCCGATGTTCAAGATCCTCTTCAGCTTCCACACGATCGGCGCCGGCGCCATGGCCCGCTCCGCTGTCAGCTTCGAAGCGGAGTCGAACGAGGCGGCGAATTCCGGCATAGCCAGCAGAGACTCCAGGCACTTGGGGTCCAGCCCAAAGGAGAATCTACAGATGCTATCAAACGCGAATCGCCGGAAAACGTCCTGTAAGTCAAGAACGGCGCCGTCATTCGACGCCAGGAGCGGAAGAAGGCGGCGGTCGATCTCCGATTGAACGACGTCAAAGGCATACGAGCGTATCGACGAGCTCCCCAGCTGGAGGCTGGCCATCTTCCGCTGGAACAGCCATGAATCGCCGTCGACGTTGAAAATCCCGCGGCCCAGAAAATCACCCAAGATGGCGGAAAACGCCTTCCCTTTGGGGAAATTCTCGAACCGGGTCTTGAGCATATACTCTACATTATCCGGGTTGGCGGTGACGGTGTTGCGGAGAACATGGATGTGAATGGTTCCGGTGGGAGACGATCGGAGAAGATGAGTGTACCAGTCGGCCAAATTGGTGAACTGGGATTTCCAGGTTGAGTTGATGTATGCATTGCAGACATGGCAATCACACCATAGCTTTATCCTCAAGAGATAGAAGAGGAGAAGAAGGAAAAAGGCAGTGATGATGATGAAGAAGAAGAAGAAGGAGGAGAGATGGTTTTCTTCAAAGGGCCTCAACCTCCAAGAAGGTTCAAGCTCCATGGATAGATGCATAGAGCTAACATGAGGCTATATATATATATATATATATATATATATATATATATATATATATATATACACAAGAAGAAAGAGAAAGGTCCGTTTCATATACATATGCATATAAATGCTCTCTCTCTCTCTTATGTATATTCTTATAAAATGCATGCTGTATAAAAATTTGAATTTTTTATTAGTGTCATACTATACAATATTATATTTTAAATTTTAAAAGTATTATAAATCTATTAACTCTTTCATTTTATAAATAAAGTTAGATTTGCAACATATTAATTAAACTAGAGCTTTTATAACATCGTACAATATTGTATTGTAATTTGTAAGATAAAGCCATAAAATTTCTACTTGGAGTACAGTAACTTTAATAATAATAATAATAATAATAATAATAATAATAATAATATTGCGAGTATCAACTTGCCCAAGCGAGTGGCTAGAGATTGCGATTCTCTTTTTAGAGTCTAAGGTAAAGTAGAAACAATTTATGTACTTCTTTAGTATGTCTAAATTAAGAAATAATACTCAAATTAGAATATAAATAAGAAAATTTTCACTTTTAATCCCTTACTATTGTTAGGGGTGACCACGGTTCCGGTTCCGGTTCAGAATCGCCGGTTTCGGTTCCGTGGATGGCGAAACCAGAACTGAAACCTTATAGTAAGGTTCCGGTTCCGGTTCAGAACCGGAATTATTAAAAAAAAACACTATAATATTTAATTTTTTTCGGTTTTGAACCGGAACCGTCGGTTCCGGTTTCAAGATTTTACAAACCTTAACCGGAACCATACAGACGGTTTCGGTTCGGTTCCGGTTTGCACAGTCATGGTTCCGGTTCGAACCGGAATCGTGGTCATCTCTAACTATTGTACATGTATTTAATTTAGTCCTTAATTATTAATATTTTCAAATTAGGTGCATGACTATGTAATTTGTATCACATTTGGTCATTTGACTATTAATATTTTCAAATTAGGTACATGTCTTTGTAATTTGTATCACATTTTGGTCTTACCGTCCAATTTTCAGGTTAATTATTGTCGAAATTTCAACGAGAAAAATAATTTTTTCGGCTATAGTTGGCCGAAAATACTCTTTTAATTTTTTATTATTATTATTATTTTTTTTTGAAAAAGATAACTTAATTCATTAAATCTCGAAAGAGGCAGCTCACAAGAAGAGCTGGTGGAGTGTCAAACCACTCCCCATAACCTGACACAGAACAGGCCTCCCTAGCAAGAGTGTGGGCGGCACAGTTCGCAGGTCGTTTTACAAAATAGAATTGCACATCATGAATCAAGGACGCCATTTCTTTTACATCATCTATCAAAACCCCAAAAGCTGAATAAAAAGAAGGGTAAGAAATCGCATGAAACACTGATTGTGAATCCATTTCCACATCAACCCCTCTCATGCCTGTGTTCTTCAACCAGCTTAGTGTTTCTCTCATGGCGATTGCCTCCGCTTCATTAACTGTATATACACCATCTAAATGCAAGTTTTTTGCAGCAAAAAAAAACTCTGTATGATCTCGTAACACCCAAGCTAAGCCCATTGCATTATCTGTAGCGTGAATTGAAGCATCCATGTTCAATTTTAATCACCCCTGCGCAGGCCTGGTCCAGCGCTCCACAGCTCCAGTAGCAATATCTGCATGCTGCTTTTCATTAGCATGAAACCAGTTACGGTAAAAACCAGTAGCACGCCTCAACATTACATGCATGTCATAGAGCACTCCATGCAAAACATTATCATTCCGGCTCTGCCAGATACCCCAACAGCCCATCACAAATTTTGCCAGACTCTCGCCCCTTAGCAACATTATAATCCCAAAAAACCAATCTACAACATTACCATGATTTGCAGGTGCTGCTAATATGCCCAACGAACTCCACACTCTATCGGCCTCCGGGCATTGGGCAAAAATATGAAAGGAACTCTCGGGCACCACCCTGCACATATGACAAATTTGAGCACAATAAATATTCTTAACTTGTAGGGCATCCCTGGTTGGCAAAAAAGATGAAGCTAACTACCAGGCAAACAATTTAACCCTGGGCGGCAGTTTTAAATTCCACAAACAAGTCCACGACCGGGTATCTAGCAACTCACCTTTCAAACGGTTATAGCAAGTCTTGACAGTATAAACACCTTTGTGATCCCAATACCAGTACCACGCGTCATGAGGCTGCCTAACCGAAACCCGCACATTCAAAATCAGATTTGCATCCCGTGTATTAAAATTATTCTTGACTCGGGCTACATCCCATCCAGTACCTTGGTGGTTGAAAAGGAAAGCCACCGGGGCTTCATAAACAGCTTGTGCTACCGAGGTCGTAATGAATGGTTCATCAGGTACTGGTAACCATGCATGCTTCCCTATTACTGTATCAACACCACTCCCTATACTGTGCCTACAGCCATCTCGCATAATATGCTGGACTCCAAGCAAACCCCGCCAAATAAAGGACGGGTTACTGCCTGCTACTGCATCAAAGAAAACACAATTAGGAAAGTACCGAGCCTTGTAGATCCTCGACACCAAAGAATTAGGCTTTGTAATCAACCTCCACGCTTGCTTACCAAGCAGTGCCAAGTTCATTTCGTGCAACGTCCGGAAACCCATCCCCCCTGCAGCTTTCGGGGCCGATTGGTTGGACCAAGAACGCCACGTAGACCCTTGCCATTTCCAATTTTGCCAGTCCACCAATACTCATTCATCAGTGTTTCTATATTTCTGCACAGACCTGTGGGTAACATAAACACCATCATCGCATAAGCCAGCATCGCCTACACAACATTCTTTAAGAGTACCTCTCGCCCAGCCCTGGATAGAAACTTCGCGTTCCAACTCCTAATTCTTGCTAAAATTCTCTCTTTTAGAAACTCGAGGATTTGTGTTTTCCTCCTCCCCACCAACGAGGGCAACCCCAAGTATCTCCCCGTTGTATCCCCCTCCGTCACCCCTAGTAAACCCGTCACAGCTTCCCGGGTAGGCTAGTTTACATTAGAACTGAAATGCACAATTGATTTGTCATAATTTATCCTCTGACCTGAAGCAATGGAGTAGATATCTAAAACATCTTTCATTGCCCGGGTTTCTTGGGCATTCGCCCCTAGGAACAAAAAACAATCGTCCGCGAACAGTAGATGTGATATCGGTGGTGCGCCCCGCGCTACGCAGATTCCATGTAACCGTCCTAAGGACATGTATCTCTCTATTAAGACACTCAGCCCTTCTGCAATTAAAAGGAAAAGATATGGCGACAGCAGGTCACCCTGGCGTAATCCGCAGCCCGGAATGATGGGCCCTATCAGTCGTTGTTCATGCAATATATGATACTTCACTGATCTAACCGTCCTCATTAGCACATCAACCCACTGTTGTGAAAAGCCCATCTTGCCCATTAACGCCTCAAGAAAACCCCACTCTACCCGGTCGTAGTCCTTACTCATATCCACCTTTATCGCGACCACACCTTCTCGTCCTTGTGTTTTCCTGCACAAAAAGTGATGGGCCTCGTAGGCCAGTATTAAATTGTCAGAAATTAATCTGCCCGGTACAAACGCACTCTGGGCGGGCGAGATGATCCGGTCCAGAAGAGATTTCAGTCTGTTTGCACAAACTTTTGCTGCTATTTTATAGACCACGTTGCACAACGCTATTGGCCTCAGGTCCTTCATGGACTCCGGAACCACCTTCTTGGGTATCAAGACAATATAGGTGTTATTGGCTGTCCCAGGTAGCTCAGCCGTCTGCATGAAACCTTTACAAAAATTAGATACCGCATCCCCCACAATGTCCCAATAGCTTTGGAAGAAGCCCGCTCCCAACCCATCCAGCCCCGGTGATTTATCCAGGTGCATCTGAAACACAGCTTCGCGAACTTCGTCCCAACTGACCGGTGGCAACAACTTCACATTGTCAAGAGCCGTGATCCGCACATCTACATTATCCAGAATCTCGCCCATGTTCCCCTGGTCAGACTGAAACAAAGTTTGAAAATAGTCCTGCATTACCCAACCTATTTCCTCCTCGTGCTCAACCCAAATCCCATCTGCATCTTTAAGCTTCTTGATTTTATTCCTTCTCCGCCTTGATTTTACCGAGTTATGGAAGAACTTGCTATTGCAGTCACCCCCCTTATACCAATGTTCCTTAGCCCGCTGTTTCCAGTATGAATGTTGCTGCTCAAGCAGAACTAACGACTCTCGTTCAGTATTCTCATAACTCACCATGCTGTCGGCATCATGCCGTTCATTCAAGTATTCCAGTCTTTTCCTGCATCTAGCAATGCGATGGTGGAAATCTCTGTTATTGTCCCTGCCCCAACGCCAAATATAACGGCCACAGCATTCTATCCGTGTGAAAACATCCCGGCCTACAGACCGATCCCAACTTTGCGACACTATTTCGCGGTACCGCTCCTCCCTTAGCCACATATTATCAAATAGAAACCGCTTTCGTCGCAGCACTCTCCCTGTTACTACAGGAGTGAGCAGCAACGGCATATGGTTATTGTAAGGGCATACCTCTGACGATGCCGAAACCCCTTCAAACATATTTAGCCAAGTTTCACTCATCATAATCCAGTCCAGCTTCTCCTCCACCATATTGTTTGTGCCCCGTCCCCGATGCCAAGTATACAGATACCCATTAAACGGTAAATCCTGAAGCCCACAGTCTGCTATTGCTTCAGTAAAGCCACTAATGCACCATGGTGGGTGGGGTGCTCGCCCTCGTTTTTCAGATTATTGATGCAGGAGATCATTGAAATCTCCCATCACCACCCATGGCATCTCACTTTGATTTGCCAGATTACACAGCAGATGACAGGCATCCCTTCTTCGTGCCCTTTACGGGTAGCCATAATATCCTGTAAAACGCCACTGCGGGGACCCTTCATCAAGTCTCAGTATTGTATCAATATAATTACTGCTATAAGCAGTAACCTGCAAATTAGCAATATTAAACCACAATAACGCCAGGCCACCACTATGCCCCACCGCATCCACTGTGAAAACACTATCAAAACCCAACTCTACTCTCACATTTTCCATTCGATTGCTATCAACGAAAGTTTCAATTAAAAAAACTACTCTCGGCCTCTTCTCGCGGACCAAATCCGCTAGCACCCGAATTGCCAATGGGTTGCCAAGCCCACGACATTTCCATGATAAAAGGATCATAATGCTTGGCGGGCTTGTGCTGCAAGTCCCGCCGTTTCCCCCTTTTTTTGCTGTGTACCGTCACACTCCATCCCAACCTCCTTACTCGGATCTCCTGTGTTTACCCGTTTCCTCTTCATATCATTACTCACAAGAAGAGGCTCAACACTGCCTCCTGCTTGGGTGTTGTCATCCACAGACATCCCCGGGCTAACCACTCTTTACGCTCAACATCCGTTTCCGGCGCAATCCACCGCCTACCTGTAGTAGGTGCCATTCTTTGGCTCCCGGCCCTCAGCGCTGAACCATAAGGCTTTCCGGTCTCGACATCAATGCCCTGGGCAATTCAGGGGCACACCCTGTCCCCATGTCCAATCTTCCCACATATGAAGCAAAAGGTTGGCAACCTCTCATACGGAAGTCCACGTATGCCCATGATCCATTATCTTTCTTGAGTTTCATTTGCTTTTTAAGGGGTTTAGTAATATCAATCGTAACACGTACCCGGTAGAAAGTTCTCATTGAGCCCCCGAAATTCCTGTCGTCCATCTTCACCAGAGTCCCCAGAAACGAACCAATGGCCGATGTCATTACATCAGTCCGGAACCCAGCAGGCAAGGAGTGTATTTGAATCCAGAAATCAGAATGGTTTAGCGGCACTGTTTTTGGATCGTCAGCGGGTCCAGACTTCTGCATGACCAACAGGCTTTGCTCGTAAGTCCATGGTCCATCATTGAGGATTTGTTGGAGGTCTGCTTCATTATAAAAACGAAACAGAAAATGTTGTGGTTGCAGTTGTTTCATGGTCACTCCCATTGTCGGTTGCCCTACGGCGGCCATCGTATCCTGGAAGAAAACAAATTTTGTCTGCTTGTTGGTTACTAACCTTCCCATAGCATAGAAACGTGCTTCCTGATTCTCCTCCGCAATCCTAATATTGGGGATTTGCATCGAAACTTCATCATCATCAACGTCAGCGAACGTGAGGCTCGCACACATGTTTGTTACGTGATTGTAGCAAAAATAAGTGAGTGTACGGGTGTGTAATGTCGTCTTCAGGGGATCGGGAGATATGGCACGCAATATGCAATCACAATAAACTAGGCACCAGCATAAGGAAATCAACAAGAAGCTAAGCAAACTATAACAAGGATGAGACAACGGTAACTAAACAAAATACCAAAAACACATACGAACAAGAGATAAATACGAAATAAAGAAATAGGACTCAAGCTAGGGAGCATTATCATCTAGATACTTTAACAACCTAAGGGATTAGGCAGAACAAGTAACCAAGGAGTCAATCGGGAATGCACAAAGTTATCCTAGTCTACGAACCATTCTCATGATTAATAAACAAGGATTAGAACAAGGAATTGCCCCACTTTCGTGGTGAATCAATTCCAAGTCCATCAAGCACACAAAGCATCTAAAGCCCCCAATTTCTCCTATTTTGGTAGGAAGAAATCGGGTCTATGCAAGGGGTGGCTTGGATTCATCACCCAACTCTCGTTGAGGCAAGGAATCTTCCAAAAACAAGCTAATGAATGTGTACATCAACCACTAACAAGATATAAATACAAAACCTTCACAAACACATGAACCCTAGGTTGGAATTCTTCCCCTTTATTGCAATAATCACAAATCAAGCATCAAGATATATAATACAACCCTAACTCAAGTCCACAAACTAACTACTCATGATTAAATAGCATAAAGAATACAAAAGCATAAGCAAAAAACATAAATCTTGCAAAATAAAGAGATAAAATGAAGAAGAACTTATGTATTGGAAATGGAAGAACAATCTTCAAATGTTGGAATCCAAGCTCCAAATCCAAGATTACAAGCTTCAAAAGTGTTAAGAAACATAAATCTAAGCCTAATCTAACCTAAAAATATGAAGGGAAATGAAAGAGAGTGTCTAGGGTTCTAACAAGAGTCAAAACCAAGAAGAAATGACCAAAATTGGACTTAAAAAAAAAAAAGACAGAGCACAGTGACACGGCTAGGGACATGGCCATGTCCCTGGCCGTGTCCAAAAACAGCAATGAACACTGGAATTGCACAGAAAATACACGGCCACAGACACAGCCGTGTACTTGGCCGTGTCTTTTGGCCTTCGAAACGTCAAAATTTGGAACTATAATCTTCATGAAAATTGTAGCCCTTTGAGTATTCTTTCTATTGGAGCAAAAATCACTTCGTTTGGACATTCCTAGGCCGAGATATAGTCCAAAAACCAAACAATGGTCAGTTTTGAATTGTAAGTTTGGAACTTCTACTTCAAGGACAATTTTGACCCCTGTGGCTTCCTTTTCAGGCTTTGATGTATTCATAAGAATTGTCGCCCTTTGAGTCTTCTTTCCAATGGAACAGTGGCCAATCCATGCGAGAATTTCAGCTTGTTGACACTTGTTCCACTTTTGCCTTGGTTTAATTTGTCCATATGATCAACACCATTGAAAACATCACTCTTGGGCTCCTTTGGAAGTGTTGCATCCATCTCCTTAGCTCCACCTTGGCTCCCCTTGACTCCAAATGCATCCAACATGATCTAAAATCCTTCATTTCTACTCAAAGATAATGATTTGTGCATAATGGATCAAATGAGCAAAATAAAGATCATTTTGAACAACATTGTGACACTTCATAAGCAAAACAAGGCTAAATATGGGGTAAGACATGGGGTATAAATATGAAGAATTATGCACTTATCAACTCCCCCACACTTAAACCTTTGCTTGTCCTCAAGCAAAAACAAGAAATAAATCACCACCATAGCAATGAAATTGATCACACTCCCACTTTGCACAACCTATCAAACCAGAATCCAACTTGGTACAACACAACTTGTTTCAAGAATCATTTTTTGCCTTCCACACAAGTTCAATTCTCAAGCCAATAACCAAGCACCAAAATTATTAAAGTACGTGAGGATCAAGTGTGCACAAATGCTAAGTTGAGATTATACAAAACTTGGCTTTGAATGAGATTCCATAAGCTTGCCCTTCATACTCCCACTAGATCAACTCCAAGATTGCATGCTAAGATCAAGTAGGTCTTTATTAGGCTTGTAATGGGGCTAAGGGTGAATGGCTAACAATGAAGGGGTATTGGAATAAAACAAAGGAGAGAACTTCACATTTATTCACAATTGGAGCTAGAAGAGATATAACTTCTATGGACTAAGGAGCAAACAAGACTTAAAGGACGTACAAAACAAACCTCTAAAGTGGTGGGGGTTGAGTACAACTCTCAAAACTAACTTCAAACTTTTATTCTTCTCCTTTTCTTTTCATTTTTCTCAATTCATCTCCTTTTTTTTTCATGGCTTTTTTCTCAATTTTATCAACATTCTCTTTTTTTTTTTTTTTTCTTTTCAATAAACAAACTTATGAAACATGACCCCCACACTTAGACAAGTTTAACAAGAGGATTGCTTATAAAACAAGTTCCAATAAAGATCTCTTTAATGAAAAAGAATAAATGTTCTATTCTCTCAAGGGTGGAGGGACACATTTTGGCTAAGGCTTGAGGGTTAAATGATGAGAGTTAACACAAGGAAAAACAAACACAAAGAAGGGACAAGTGCTTAGCACTTATTAAACAAATTAAACAAAAGGCTCAACGGGGACAACTAGGGGTAATAACATATGTAAGGGGTAGGCTTGAAAGGCTCGGGCTAAACAAAAATGAGCTAAATCATTTCAAAACATGCAACTTAGATTTCACTTGGAGAGTAATGAGGCAAGTTCTAGCAAAACAACCATGACCGGAATCTCACATAAGCCTTCACTAGCAATGCATAACACACAAGATCAAGAATTGATTCAATTATTAAGTGGTTAACAAGGGTATTGGCAAGAGAATAGATCAATTATGAGTTACCCCTTGGCTCATCAATCACAAGTTGAATTGCAACAAGTTCCACCAAAACAATCCACCAACCAACAAAGAGGGAGTAATCACAACTTCAAGCAAGGAAATATAATTTACCAAACATTATGCACAAAGATTAAAAATTTTTCAAAAATTTCCCAACTTTTGTCCTCCCCCCACACTTAGAAATTACATCGTCCTCGATGTGAAAGACAACAAAGAACATGGGGGAAGGATAGCACAATAAACACAAGGAGCACAAACTCTACTATCTACACCAAGTAAAGCATTATACACAACTAAAGAAAGTAGAGAAGGTAGATGAGACTCCCTTAATAAATCTTCTTGTGTCAAAGAATCATCATGAAGCCTTCTTGGAATTGAGCATACTCCTTAGTGTCATTCCTAGAGTCAAGAGCATATAGACATGAAAGCACAAGTGAAAGCAAAATATATCACAAATAAAAGTGTAAAGAAAAATAAAGAAGAAAGTAAAGTGCAATAAAATGGAAGATAACATGGGGTGCCTCCCATGAAGCGCTAAGTTTAACGTCGCTAGCTCGACTCAACCTCTCAAGGAACTATCCAAGCATGATTGGTTGAAGATGAGTTTCTTTTCTCCATCCACTTTTTCTTCAATGAATTTCCTTAAATGCCAGGCATTAAGGAACTCCTTTAAGCTCAAAAGTAACATATTCTCCTCAAAGAAATTGCAATTATCCACTTCCAAGAATATGCTCTCTTCTTCAATCATCATCTCTTTTTCTTCAACATTTTCTTCCAAATAGCACTTCAAGTGGTGGCCATCAATATGCTCCCTTAGGCTCAACATCACCACTTCAAAGTTTAAGAAATAATGCTTATCCAAATCAAACTTCAAGCATGCCCCTTCATCAAATCCATTTTTAATCCACAAATCAAATGATGTCTTCTTTCTAAACCTTGGATCATGATAATACTCAAGAGCTTGATCATTCTCTTTAGTTTCACACATTTTCTCTTTTTGACATTTCCCATCTTGAATAAGCAAGGAGAACCTTGCGACTTTGTCATTCACCAATAAGAATTTGGAGTCCTTAAATATGAATATCGGCCAATGTGGGCCAATACTCTCAAAACCATTAACTCCGCCCGATTCCCAAACTCTTCTAAAATTCTCAACATGCTCCAAATGGACAACTTTCAATGTGATCCTTGTCACCAACTTCCATATTCTCTCCCCCTTCTTCCTCAACACTCTCATCTTTTGTTTCTTCCTCAACACCATCATTTTCTTGCACTTCTTCAATTGGACCATCTTTTAGTTGTTCATTATCACCATTCCCGTGCAACCCTATACTCTCTCCCACACTTGTTGTCTCCATCTCAATGCATTCGTCATAGACCTCATCATCTTCATCTTCACCATCAATGTCCTCACCTCGCTTTTTATTTTCTTCAACCACATGTCCTTCATTTGGAAAGAGCAACTCTTGTAGAACACCTACATTGGAAGACAATTCTTGAACGGGTTCTTGAGTTGTCAAACCTTGTATTTGAGCCATCATGTTGTCTAGTAGAACTTGTTGCTCATTCATTTTCTTAAGCATGTTGGCCATCATAAACCTCATCTCGGGATCTTGATCAAATGGTTGGCATTCTTGTTGAGGTTCTTGATAGAGTGGCTCTTGAGGTTCCCATTGATTATTGGCATACTCTTCTTCACTCGGTCTCATGGGATAGCCATCATCCTCAACGTCACCATCGGGTACAATAGTGACTCCCCAACGCTTAGCTAATGCTAATGTCTCCTCATCTAGTCCATTCCTCCTTACACTTGGTGAGCATTGAGTGGGTGGGAAAAAATGATTTAGAGATGAGCCTTGAAGGTATGGATTTTGGGGTGGTGGAGGTGAGTTTGGTTGGTAAGAAGAGTAGGTGAAGTATGGAGATGTTTGTTGGATATGAGGGTATTGATCACATGAAGCATATTGGGGGTCTGGTAAAGTGAGTCTTGGTAGGATTGTGGTGGGTAAGAATTTTGGTAGTTTGGAGTGTATTGAGAGTATGAGTTTTGGGGGTGAAATTGTGGTGGACAAAAATATTGAGATTGGGCATCATAGCAATGGTTAGGAGGTGGGGGTTGAGTTGTGCAAGGATCTCCATATCCATCATGTTGGTTACCCCATAAGATTGAGAATCATAATATCCTCCTTGGAATGCATACTCATCCATGGTGAAAGTTCTTGATTGAGTGGTAAAAGCTCCCCCTTTTGAATCTAGAGCGTATGCACAAAGTATGGATCTTTCAACCAAAACTCAAACAAGGTAAAACAATTAGCTCTTTAAACAATAAAAACAAACAAAAAGAAAGAAAAAGCTTAGGCTCCTAAGATTCTCTAAACTCTAATGCTAGTGAAACAAGCAATCACATAGAACCACCAAATTGCCAATCCCCGGCAACGGCGCCAATTTTTTATTGTAGCAAAAATAAGTGAGTGTACGGGTGTGTAATGTCGTCCTCAGGGGATCGGGAGATATGGCACGCAATATGCAATCACAATAAACTAGGCACCAGCATAAGGAAATCAACAAGAAGCTAAGCAAACTATAACAAGGATGAGACAACGGTAACTAAACAAAATACCAAAAACACATACGAACAAGAGATAAATACGAAATAAAGAAATAGGACTCAAGCTAGGGAGCATTATCATCTAGATACTTTAACAACCTAAGGGATTAGGGAGAACAAGTAACCAAGGAGTCAATCGGGAATGCACAAAGGTATCCTAGCCTACGAACCATTCTCATGATTAATAAACAAGGATTAGAACAAGGAATTGCCCCACTTTCATGGTGAATCAATTCCAAGTCCATCAAGCACACAAAGCATCTAAAGCCCCCAATTTCTCCTATTTTGGTAGGAAGAAATCGGGTCTATGCAAGGGGTGGCTTGGATTCATCACCCAACTCTCGTTGAGGCAAGGAATCCTCCAATAACAAGCTAATGAATGTGTACATCAAACATTAACAAGATATAAATACAAAACCTTCACAAACACATGAACCCTAAGTTGGAATTCTTCCCTTTTTTTGCAATAATCACAAATCAAGCATCAAGATACACTACAAGAATATTAGCATTTAGCGACGTTTTTTAAACGTCGGTAAAAATAAAAATGCGTCGCTAAATTTCTTTACTGACGAAATAAAAACGTCACCCGGACCGTCGGGTTAGCGGCGTATGGAAAGGTATTACTGACGAAGTTAATTTTTTGTCACAAAATATTACTATTACTGACGTTTTTGTATGGTCTTGATAATGTCATTGAATACATACTTTTTGAAACGAAATATTAACAAAACGTCGGTAATAGTTTGTGACGAAGTAAAATATTTCGTCAGCAAATGTGTCTTTACTGACGTTTTCCATACAATTATACTTGTCATGAATAAATTTAATTGGTGACGAAAAATGAAATGCGTCAATAAAATTACATTTACTAATGATTGTATACATTATTATGTTGTCATTAAAAAATTAATTGATGACAAAATAACAGTTTGTACATTTACTGACGTTTTTTTTTTCATATTAGTTGTCATCGCAAAATTTTATATTTGGGAATATTTACAATTTTTTTTTAATAATTGATGATAATTTACATATACTTGTATATAAAAAGGTTTACACAACAGCTTCATGTAATTGAGAACAAAATATTTTAGCATCAATTAAATGTTCAAAATAGAAGAATATTTTTCATAGTATTACAAGGATGTAATGTGATACAAATGATTCTTAAATATGGTCTGACTAGACACGGGAATATATACAATTCTATGCACATAAGTAATAATTCTCACGTTTAGAGGCCGGCACTTTGGAAGTCCTTTGTCTTGGGAAGAAGGCCTGATTTGATGAGTACATCTAGATATGCAATAATTCCCTGCCACTAAAAAACATAAATATTTTCAAGCATGAATAATAAATTATTCAAAACTATATATTCAACTATGGTACAAGTATTTTTAATTTTAAATATTTAAAATATACAATGATGGTGGTGGTGGGTGGTGGTAGTACTCTTTATTCCTTTGGGTGGTGGATTCAGGACTCAGGAGCAAAAATGATTCAGACAAACTCAATAAATAGAAACAAATTACTACCAGCAGAGAACTAAAGGTCCCCAATTGAAAAAGGCATGCCAGATTATATCAATACACATAAATTGTGGATTAGGACTAAGTAGTTGTGGTAGAAACAGAAGTTCAGATGCTTTTAGAAAGAATTTGTTTCCCTATGTGACTAAAATTTTTCCTTCATTTTTATTTGGGTAGCTTAGTACGTATATCATTTACTCAGTTATCATTTTCTATGCAATTTGGACAATTTGACCCAACTAAACATCAAATTTTCATTTTTCCAGTGAGGTATTTAGAAATTTTAACTCTATTTACACTAAAATAAATATATATTATGCACATCCAAAATATACTATCAGTTAAAATTCTAGTGGTGTCAACTGGCCCACTAGTTCAAAGGGGTGGCTTTGCCACTGATCTGGAGAACACTTTATTTACTCCAACAGGTGAAACATTGTTTTCCTGTATAATGTTTTAGGATACTTTGGTCAAGTCAATAATGGATAGTGCACACTATTTTACACCAAGTAAACAGGCTATAAATGTCTGGCATACAATAACATCTAACTCTACAAATGGAAGAACTTTGAATATGAGAAATACATTTTGCGACTGACCTATCATAAGACTCAACCCTTGTATATACTTGGATCACCCAATTATAAGTCTTTGTATCAGGTTTCATATAAGCTGCAAAAAAAAAAAGAAAAAAAAAAAAAAAAAGAAGCTAATATTAAGTTTATACTGGTAAATTCAAAAGAATAGGATACTGTTTTGATCTAATAAGAAGTAATCAAGCCACAAGCTTGTGACAAACAAGAAGTCCGGCCTGCATTAATCAAGTTACATAAAAAGTAACTTTGGTATCTGCATTTTGCTCAAATACTTTAGAAGCCAAAATAGCATGTAATAATGCTATGTCAAAACCCAAATTAAGGCTATGATTACTTTATCTCACAGGAGTGTGATAAGAAAGACATTGAAGATAGTTTTATCCTATACCATGACCATCCAATGGCCAAATAAGATAAACTTCCTGTACCACAATTCGAATGGATGGGTTTAATTTGTTGTGCATTAAGGACTGCCCTAAAAGGAAGTAGTGTACTTGTGTGTGCAGATCACTTTTCAATCCTGTTAGGTAACAGGGCAAAGAAAAAAAGATTATTTACTTTAGGTAACTCTAGAGAGTGTAATTTGTTGTCTTCATATGGAACAAAGTCTATCATTGTTCAATGCTTAGCCAAGTTATTAGCTTATGAAATCTAGATTTAAGCATGCACATTATGAGAGATAGGAAGCAAACATGTTAAACAAATATACAGCAATAGAAGCAGAAAAGAATCACCTAGGAAAAGGAGGGACATGAATTCATGAAAGAGGAGGAAGTTTAAGTAAAAGCCTGATAAGAGAAATGAAGAGACAGACCTTCTCCATATTCCATGTTTTCAAAGGTTGCAAATGCAACTTCAGGTATACCACATATAGCCTAGCACAAAAAAGGGACAGGAAAAATAATTGTTATGTTAGGTGAGTTCTCATCAGCCAAAATGAAAATGATCATAAAAGATTCCTTTTCTGCAATTACTGATGCAGTAGTTTTATACTAGGAATCAATCAATAAAAGAAGTAAACCCAACTATCAAATAAAGAACATCATGCCCAAAACTTAACCCAACTATCAACTAAATGATTTATTGTAACACCCCGTGTTACAGCCCCTAAAACCATTTAATCAATTAATCAGTAACCCAAGAGAAAGAATAAATTATAATTAATTAGGGAAAAAGGCCCACCATAGTCCATGGGCCCTCATGTATAAACCCAACCCCTAAACTCAATCCTTAGTTCCAAAAGGAATAGAATTAGCAAGCCTATAATATTAGTTCCTAATTAGGACTCCTAAATATATATATATATATATATATATATATATATATATATATATATATATATATATATAGGGGACTTAAGAGGCACCTAGAACTCCCCACATGATTAACGCCCACCACCCCAAAAAGAGCTCCAAGAATTCCCTTAGGAGAAATCAAGAAAGCAAAGAAGCTTAAAGAAAGATCCTTCATAGCCAAGGAATTAATTAAGGCTAAGAGGTAACCTATGTCTCAACAAAACCTATTTTCATAGCTATGATTTCCCCTTAGGGTTTCCCCCGTATGATTGTGAATGGCGAATTACTATGATTATTATTGATGTTGATTTAATGATTCCATGGGGAATCTTGGTAATCTTGATATTGGGAGTTTATTGATAATTGGGATGTTCTTGATGATTAATTGGGATTCTTGATGATGATGTGTTGTTCTTGATGATTATGTTGTTCTTGATGATTAATTGCTATCCTTGATGATATGTGTTGTTCCTACCGAATCTTGCAATTAGAAGACGAATCGTATTCTTGTGGATATAAAAGTGATTAGAACCCTAGGTTGTATCGTATGATCTTATTCTTGGATTATCGGGTGGGAAATCGCATGTTTGGGTGTTGATTATGATTAGAAAAGCATGTTAGGTTATGTGCCGTTCGTCTATCGTAATTGATCCGTTAATTGTCTATGTGTTGTCGTTAATTACGTTGAAAAGTGTCTAAGCATGGTTTCGGGTTCCACAACGGTTCCCGGGGCGAAAAGTGATGAAAAGAGTCAGTGGGGGATAGGTGGGGGGGGGTAGGGGACCCACCACCTACCCGCGGCAATTCGGGCAGCTCCGGCAGCGGGCAGCCGGCGGGCGGGCAGTTGCCCGCCGGGCACCCGCTGCCCGGAACAGTGTCAGCCGGCGGGCAGCCGGCGGGTGGACCCCCACCCACCGGCTACCCACTGGAATTTCTCCCACCTCGGGACCCCAGCTTCCCCGTTTGATGTTTCCCCGATCCCCGTGGTGTCCCAACGGACCCCGTTTGTCGTGCCTATGTCTAGTTTGATGTTTCGGGTACCGTTCGTAGGTTTATGAGTCTGTTATATCGCATGCTAGATGAATTGGTATCCCGTTGACCTAGGTGAAGGAAGTATGAACCCCCTTAGGACTATTCTTAGTATGTGATGGATCACGCATAGGTTTGTTATACGCTTTATTCCCCTTCCCAATGTGTAACGTGGGTTGCATGTGCTTGCTATGTGTTATGTGTGTGTGCTACTCCAATTCGGTTGCGATCGGATTGGTTATCCTGAGCTGCGGTTCAGAAGCTGGCTGCGGTCAGATTGGTATTCCTGGCTGCGGTCAGATGACATTCTCTTGGGCTGCGGTCCACCGTTTGGTTGCGATCAAACGTTTTTATACGAGCTGCGGTTCGTCCTTTATCCTGGCTGCGGTCATATGACACTCTCTTGGGCTGTGGTCCACTGTTTGGTTGCGATCAAACATTATGATGAGCTGCGGTTCATCGGTCGGTTGCGATCGACCTCCCCGTGTTGCGATGCGGGGCATGGTGCTGCAGGGCTGTGTCAGAGCTATATGCGCTGACCCTCATGTATGGGCATGCGATCGGTCCTGTGGCGCCAACAATGTGCGTTATGTGTGTGATATGGACGAGTTGTGATTATGAGTGCCTTGGGATGTGACTATGGGATTTATATTGGGGATTGTTTATGATGGGTTGTGATTATTGTTTATGCTTTGCCTTATCTGCCTTATCTATTGTGAACTGCATATGCTCGTTATAACTATTGCTTGTGTCTGACCTTATCTGTCGAGTCATTCCCGGTTTTAAAAGATAGAGTTCGTAGGATATATCTTCATGCTCACAATGGTTTTCGTATATCTATATATATCTCTATATGTATTGTATTTCAACGCGTTGGAGTGGGTTACCAGCATCTCTCGCTGAACAGATATATTTGGCTTTCAGGCACAGAGGATTAGAGCACTGGAGCGCGCTAGAACTGGAGCGTAGAAGTAGTGTAGCTTCCCTTTCGGCCTGCGTGCCATGTTATGCATTTATATTTCGAAGAATAGTAGTTAGACAGCCGGTGCACCTGGGTTCTCTAGCCCGGGTGTGGCATAGCACCCCATACACTTATGTTACGCTTTGGGATTTAATGAGATATTACCTTTATTTTATAAGTTTTAAATGCCTTGAAAATCTGGGGTGTTACAGTTATCTTTCATTGTTCCTTTATATGCCTATCTCTTTTGCCTTTTGTTGCCAGGGGTATCCGAATTCAAAACATCATTTGAAGACATTTATAACCCTGAAAAAAGCTAATAGAGAGCAGTATATCTACACAAAAACATCTTCACTTATGAGGCTTATGCATAATAGATTGCAGCTACAGAACAATAATAAGACCAAAAATCTTAATAAACAACGAAAAAATATCATATGAATTAATAGCCAAGCTGTTAAATTTTCTTTGCCAAATAACATCAAATAGTTACAGAATACTTTTGAAAATTTTTTAATTCACAACTTTCAAATATGAAAAATTCAACAATAAAATTACTAGAAAAAACATATAGATTTAGGGCTTAATGAAATTATGAGATAGAGATAAATGGAATTAGGAATTTAGGGATTAGGGTTTATGATTTGAGGACTAACCTGTGACGGCGATGGAGACGTCGACTAGTGAGGCGACGGGAAGAGTGTCGACGACGGCAAAGACGGGAAGAGGGTGTCCTGTCTCGACGGCGGCAGCAGCTGGAAGAGGCAACTTTTGTGGAGGAGCGATGGTAATGGGAAGAGGAGTTGGCTGACTCGACGGTAACGGAGGCGGGCAGAGGCGTCTCAACGGTGGCTTAGATGGCGAGGGAAGGTTGAGATGGAGGAGACCAGAGAGCTGAGATGGCGAGGGATGACAAAGCTTTGGTTTGTAGTGAGGTGTGAAATACTCGTTCAAGATGTGAACGACAATAGAGTTTGATATTTTAGACATCTTATTTTAATTTCTAAAGAGATTGTATTTTAATGGCGCCAAAGGATAAATAATTTTCCCGCACAAATATTTTCACTTTTCCTGACGTTTTATGTTAAAATTGATTTTTAAAATAGAATATTTAGGGACGTTTATTATAAAACGTCATTGATTCTATATTTTTACTGACAAAAAAATTATATTTCGTCAGCAAATATCACCCAACAAAATTATTATCTCTACCAAAATATATAGTGATATTTTTTAATATAACGTCGCAAAATTGTTATATTTAGCGACGTTTTCTAAAGCGTCGTTAAAATTTTCGTCGGGAAATGAAAGATTTGTTGTAGTGATATATAATACAACCCTAACTCAAGTCCACAAACTAACTACTCATGATTAAATAGCATAAAGAACACAAAAGCATAAGTAAAAAAACATAAATCTTGCAACATAAAGAGATAAAAGGAAGAAGAACTTATGTATTGGAAATGGAAGAACAATCTTCAAATGTTGGAATCCAAGCTCCAAATCCAAGATTACAAGCTTCAAAAGTGTTAAGAAACATAAATCTAAGCCTAATCTAACCTAAAAATATGAAGGGAAATGAAAGAGAGTGTCTAGGGTTCTAACAAGAGTCAAAACCAAGAAGAAATGACCAAAATCGGACTTTAAAAAAAAAAAGACAGAGCATAGTGACACGGCTAGGGACATGGCCATGTCCCTGGCCGTGTCCAAAAACAGCAGTGAACACTGGAATTGCACAGAAAATACACTGCCACAGACACAGCCGTGTACTTGGCCGTGTCTTTTGGCCTTCGAAACATCAGAATTTGGAACTATGATCTTCATGAAAATTGTAGCCCTTCGAGTATTCTTTCTATTGGAGCAAAAATCACTTCGTTTGGACATTCCTAGGCCGAGATATAGTCCAAAAACCAAACAGTGGTCAGTTTTGAATTGTAAGTTTGGAACTTCAACTTCAAGGACAATTTTGACCCCTGTGTCTTCCTTTTCAGGCTTTGATGTATTCATAAGAATTGTAGCCCTTTGAGTCTTTTTTCTAATGGAATAATAATCACTAAAATTGGACATTCCTAGACCAAGATATGGCTCGAAAACATAACAGTGGCCAATCCATGCGAGAATTTCAGCTTGTTGACACTTGTTCCACTTTTGCCTTGGTTTAATTTGTCCATATGATCAACACCATTGAAAACATCACTCTTGGGCTCCTTTGGAAGTGTTGAATCCATCTCTTTAGCTCCACCTTGGCTCCCCTTGACTCCAAATGCATCCAACATGATCTAAAATCCTTCATTTCTACTCAAAGATAATGATTTGTGCATAATGGATCAAATGAGCAAAATAAAGATCATTTTGAACAACATTGTGACACTTCATAAGCAAAACAAGGCTAAATATGGGGTAGACATGGGGTATAAATATGAACAATTATGCACTTATCATTACGTCGTTGTGATTGTCGGACTCCATGATCAAACCATCCAAGACGGCTTAAACCCTAGAAACGTAGGGGTATAAAACTCACTAAAGACTTCGCGAGAGAGACTTCGTCCAGAATCTATTATTTTTTTCATTGAAATTTTGTCTATAGTGGGCCGGAAACTTTACAAGAAAATTGGACGACATGACCAAATGTGATACAAATTACATAATCATACACCTAATTTGAAAATATTAATAGTTAAGGACCAAATGTGATACAAATTACATAGTCAAGCACCTTATTTGAAACAGAGTTAATTCCAGCAAAGGTCCTCCGACTATCATGATTTTCCATATTTGGTCCTCGTCTTTTAATTTGGACGAATTAAACCCTTGACTATTAAAACTCTTCCACGTACTAAAGGTCCTTCTGTTATTTCAACGTTAATTTTATGGTCAAAATTAGGGGTATCCTTGTCTTTTCCTAGCCTATGTGTCTTCATCATCTTCATTTCCCTATTCTTTTCGTAGCCTGTCACTGTGTGTCTTCATCATCTTCATTTCCCTATTCATTTCGTAGGAATCGTAGCCTGTGTCACTGTGTGTCTTCATCATCTTCATTTTCCTACTCCTTCTCCATTCTCTCCCATAAATATTCATCCCATATGTGATACCAATACCAAATGATTCAACAATTTCATACCCATTCATCAATATTCAAAATTTTGAATACTAGTAAACCCATTTGTAATGAAAAACTCAACTATGCAACACTACTTATGAACAATACGTTATGAATTTTCCGGTGACCCTTTTTTTTTACCAAATATAAAACATATAAAACAATACGTCGCTGGGAAAGCCTGTTATAACTCACTGAACAGCCACAAGTTTTCTATCTTCGTCAGTGCCGCCGGCAGTGCTCCGGCGATCTTGCTATGGTTCAGATCCAACCAGATTAAGATGTCAGAAAACCGCTTCACCTTGGAGATTCGAACTGGAACGCGTTTCACGACAGATCGATAATCAGAGCAGTCTTGCTTTGGACGTGTCGTCTTCCAGCTTATTCCGGGACAATTCTATCCTGACGAAATCAAGTTTGGTGAAAGACTCCGGCAGCATGCCGGTGAGTTGGTTGTGGGAGAGATAAAGATTTGGTGCCGTGGGGAATTTCTCGAAAAATTCTGGTGAGTTTGTTCCTGTCTAAGTGTAACGCCTTCAGGTTTTTAAGCTCACCAGCCTAGAGAATTTGGTTTCTGACAAACACAGACCTCCAATTTGCCCCGCTCTGGCAGCTCTTCTTCAATAGCACACATCCAGTGGATCTTGCCTCTCCGACCGGCGTGTTATTAAACAATATACTCACCAAGATCAGGAAGAAGAAACCCAACAAAGAAAATGACCATTTTAGCCCTTCACTAACGTCTATTTAACTCTTGGTTAACGGAAGGACCAATGGTAATTCTGATAGCCAAGGGCTTATTTCGTCCAAATTAAAAGACGAGGACCAAATTTGGAAAATCACAATAGTCGGAGGACTATTGCTGGAATTAACTCTTTGAAATATTAATAGTCATGGACCAAATTTTGTGCATATACAATAGTCAAGGGACCAAAAGTGAATTTTTTTTTTCTATAAAAAATGAATGTTGAGATAACCGTTCATTCAGGTTTGGTTAGTTAGATTATTGCGCACTTAATTTTAGAAAAAAATGTTTCACACCCCTAACAAGTCACACAAATTTTATCACTTCTAATGTAGCTATTTTTCTCTGTGTGTGTGTATATATATATGTATGTATATATTAATTTCAAATATCAACTTACTACAAATTGCAATATTAAGGAGTCACATAAATGGATTGATTTTTATACATATGCTAGTTTTTTACGCGCATTGCGCGATTGGGATAATGCCCAATGTTTTTTTTAAATAAGTGCTTAGTATATTAAGGCAGGATTATATTGAAATTGTTCATGCATAGATAATTGAAGGTTGAGTCTCCAACCCCAAGGGCCCCCCACACTCCGACCCGACAGAGCATTGTGGACAAGGAATCTGCCCACTTTGGACATAATTCCCGCACTGCCGCCGCCGAGGTTCAAAACCATTGAGCTAAGCCGGTGCGGGTTAAATAGGTAATTCTAAGTTTACAAATGCAAGATAATATAGTCAAGATTGATTATAATTGTGAATAAAATAATTGTATAGGTATGGTTGAAACCAAATACGGGACATAAGGGAGAACAAATAAAAATTATGGCATAAAATATTAAATATATACTAATATTGTTTGAGGAGATTCCGACATTAGGATTTGTGGTTAAGTTCTATTAAGACTTTAATATTAGAATTAGATTAATGGTGTAGTTATAATTCTATATTAGACTTTAATATTAGAATTAGACTAACGGTGAATTAACGGAAAAATTAAATGGATAATCATATAATTAAGGATAAATTAGAAAATCTTAAAAGAAAAAAGTTAAAACCTGAACAATATGAACCATTCATTTGATTTAATAATTTGGCGGTCATTTTTTCTACCCAATGTTAATAATTAAATAAATTCGCTGGTCAAATCCGCTAGTATAATCCGCTAACGCTAACCCCTAACTGCTGATTGTCAAACAAGGACATTGCGAGGTAGTTCTCACTTCAATTTGTTGTGTGATTTGAATACTCTCTTTGTCACAAAATCTCTCAAGTAGTTAATATGGTTGGCTTTATTAATTATATTTTTTTAATTTTTTCATGGTATTAATAAAATACTTGGTAAATAAATATATAGCATTATTTTGTATTATAACTTTGATATTTAATTAGAAAAATAGTGCAGAAAAAAGATAATAGATAATATAGTGAATATAATCAATTGATGAATTTGAATGTAAAAATTTTTACATTTGAGAAAAATAAAGACAATATAACTAATGAAAATATTTCTTTTAATTAATTTATTGATAATTAATAATTTTTTTTTCACTGAATAAAGACATTGTAAGGATAATATAGCGAATATAATCAATTAATAAATTTGAATATAAAAAAGTTTTATATTGAAGAAAAATAAAGACAATATAACTAATAAAATTATTTCTCTTAGTTAATTTATTGATAATGAAATTTTTTTTTTTTGAATAAAGACATTGTGGACACATAATTATAAATTAAAGAAATGCATATGTATTATTTTTTGTTGTAACTACTAAATTATTATTTATATAATTTAATAAGAGTAAAATAGAGTACTAATTATGCCAACTTTGATTGGGATGAGATTCGAACCTAAGACCTTTTTCTATTGAAATCAATGAATAAGTTAACGGTGAACTAACGACAATTCTTAAAATTTTAACGGAATTAGTAACGGTGTGTGGGTATTTTAGGAAATTTTAGTGTAAAATTTAAATCTGATCAATCTTTCAATCAATCTGAGCCATTCATTTGATTAAAATCTGTGACCACCATTTTTTCTACCCATTATAGGCCTAACTCTCTTGGGCTCTTATTAGTATAGTAAATAGTAGATAGTAGATTTAATAAAAATTATAATTAGAGAATGGAATAAAATGTAGTGTGCATGCACTATATAGAAGCAATAATAAAAGAGATAAAGAAGTTATAACAATAATAGTATTTTTATTTAAGAAACTGTGCAGTACAATTTTTATAGCATAGTGTACAAAAAAAGTAATAAAAAAATAAACATAAATAAAGAGTACTAACATTATATATTCCACATGTTTAGGGTAAACATATTTTGTCCCCTTCAATATTATAAGTCTAACCTAAACATATGACAGCCATTAATTTGTAGCACCGCAACAAAGTGAGAATCTTAGTACTAAAGCTTAGAGATTGATAATTGGGGCAGAAGCATATATCAAACCAAATTCTCTACTTTTATTGGTTGGAGTTAATTAAGAGACATAATTATTTAAGTGTACAAATAGATCAGAAGGTCTTAACACTCTAGTAAATATGCGATATGATTTTAATATTGTTACTTTAACAAAATTACTTAAGTGTACAAATTAAAGGTCTTGATGGTATGCATTTTGATACTATTACCTTAACAAAATTTACAGTATATGTGTTTGTGCAGGATGGTGTAAGTGATAACAAACACACACATATTATATTATAAATCATAACTACCTTATAATAAAATGTGAGATATATAAAAAGTAGTACTACAAACAGTGGCATATAGAATTAGTACATGCAAAAAATGGGGAAGTATAAAAAGAAAATTAGTGGGGAGTAATGGTTATATATATTCCATATTCTCCACTTAAAAATAGTAAAATAAAAAGAAATTAAGGAGAAATGGACAAGAAAAATAAAAGAGAAATAGAAAATATAAAAAGAGCACACGATAAAGGCGTGAGGGGTAGGAAGAAAGACAAAACAGTATACCTGTAATATAACGTTGTCATAAAGAGGCATCTTTTACTCTGCAATGTAAAATTTGTACATATTCTACCACGTGTTGCATATATTATTATCATTTTCTACATTTGCAGTTCATTGCAGTAAGTGGTATTGCATGGGAGATGCTGTTTTGTTACATCGTAATAATTAAATAATCCTCCAATCTTGGGAGTTGGACCGACTCCTACTTAAATAATTAAGAACTTTTTTTTTTAATCAAAAAATTCATGAATTTTAAAATATCACAATTAATTAGCACAAATTAACTTATAGTTTTTGTGCATTTAGACCCAATAGATAGTTAATTATTCACTAGTAATACAATAATTAGGGTTTCGACAACCAAATTAGTGATGACATTGAAGAAGGCAACCAGGACGATCGTCAGTCACCTTCAAAGTGACGAGACGACTGTTGACATTTAACGGTAGATAATCGCCGGTCACCAGTTCAGTTATTGAAGTTCTAATTTCTAGATATTATTGGTAAATAATCAGGTATTGGACACATGTACAAAAATAATAAGTTAATGTATTTAATTGTAACTTTTTAGTGTTAATAGGGCCTTAGCTTATTGCATTTTCGTATAAAGTTTAAGAATTTATTTGACCATTATTCCTTTTATATATATATATATATATATATATATATATATATATATATATATATATATATATATATATATATATATATATAATTATATCTAATTAATTTATACGGTGGTTAATTATTTAGAATAATTATTTTGTAAAAATTATCTAAGAAATAACTAATAATTGAGCCCATCTCTTTCTGTTGTTATCTTATTAGGTAAATTATTAGCTTTTTTGCAGGAGACAAAGATTGTTATTTATGTTTTTGGGTGGTTTTAATTGCGTCCATGTTGTAGTTTTGATGTTTTTTTGTTTTTTTTTTTGTTTTTGTTTTTGTTTTTGTTTGTTTTTGTTTTTGTTTTTTTTTTTTTTTTTTTTTTTTTTTTTTTTCCTTTCTTTGAGTGTGTTTTGAATAATTGATCTATAATCTTGCAAAATAAAATTCAAAATTTTTTATTATATTTAACAAAAAATGTCTGGCTCGCCTACATGAATATACAAGCTTGCATCATATCAATGGAGTATTGAGTAGGGGCCTGATGGATTTAATTAATCCGGGATAGCCCGAATTACTAAACTCGAAAATAATAGGATTAGGACAATGCGGTAATAAAGGCGATAAATGTGTGTCGCAGGGACAACGTAACTTTTGTATTGATAATATTTATAGGAGAATTACAAGGTGCATGTAATGATAAGACCAGATAATAGATGTCCTAAACAAGACAATGATCTCCCTTTTTATATTAGCTAACCTCCCAACCGCCCACCCTATTCTCGTGGGGCGGTTGGATCGGGGTTTGACCGAGTCCACGCGGAGACTTGGGACAGCTGTGACAACCCAAATTTTAATTTTATAAATCCGATTTTAAGAAATTTCAAAATAGCTATTTTTCACTCTAAGTTTTTTTTTTTTTTTTTTTTTTTTTTTTTTTTTTTTTTTTTTTTTTTTTTTTTTTTGAAGTAAAATAGGTGTTTGAATAATTATTTTGAGTTACATTTTAAATGAATTCAACACCGGAACTTATTTTAATTTTGAAATCCTAAATTTTCGGGTACTTCGCGTATCAAGTTTTTAACTTAAGCCAAGTGTTTGACTTGAAAACATTTTTGGAAAAATTATCTTTCAACCCCAAACTTTTTCTAAATAGCAAATCTAGCCCATGATCCATGGAGTATGGTGGACCACAAGTTATCCAAAACAATGCCTGATGCATTTCTCTGCCAAGTTTTATTTACAACTTTGCCATCCACCAATCATAGAGAATCCTCCTAGGGTTTTGCACCCCTATATAATGTTAGCAAGCTCATCCTTCATTCCCTGATTCCATTCTTAGCTTCCCATTTCAATTGCAACAAGAAGAAATCCACAGTAAGCTATTCTTCAACCTTTCCATCCATTCATCAGCTTTCTTCTATCTTTCATTAGCTTTTTCTATGAGGTTTTGTAGTGAGTAGTGTATGTTTTGTTTGAGTTGTTTAGGAGGTGAAGAAGGGGGTATCTAGCTTGGGAAGAAGGTGGAATCCCAGCTCAAGGAAGAAAGCTACAAAGGTATAACCCCATGGATTCCCAATCTCTTATTAACTCTGTGAAGTCACTGCTTTGTAGCTAGAAATGAGTAGAAATGTTAGATTATTGTGTTTGAGCTATTAAATGACTTGTTGATATTGTATAATGTGTTGGGGATGATTTGGAAGTGAAAATTTTGTCTGCAAATGCTTTACAGTTGAAGAAGAAGCATCTGGTGCACAACTCAGTGTGCACCAGTGAGAGTCACGGGCCTAGCCAACGGCCCACGAGGGGAGCCATGGCTAGACGGCCCTAGGCCGCCGCAGGACGGTTCCAGGCGGCGGGGCTCCCCAAGCCCCGCTGCTAGGTCCATTGATGGTTACCTGTGCAGTGGTCGGGCCCTTATGGCTCAGCTACGTGTCGTTTCGGACCGAGTGTCACGGGCCCTTGTGGCTCGGTACCTTGGGGCCGTCATGACGCACGTTTGGTCTTTGATCTCGTTGAGTTTGGATTAGAAATGAGCATTTTGTGATAGATTTTGTGAAGCAATTGTGTTACAGTAATGTTATTTGAAAAGCATCAGACTTGGTTTTCCTATGTGATCTGTAAGATGCTATTTGCTTGTTAAATTGAGAAGCATGATCACTAATTGTTTAGGTTTTATTAGAAGAGCATGCCTAAAGTGCATTTTATGATTCATGGAGATTATAGTCAGTTTTCAATTGATGAAGTGTACAGAGCATGTTGTTTTGATTTCCAAGCATTATTAAGTGTTCTTTGAGAAATTCACAGTAATATAGAATTGAAGTATGTTGTACAGTAAATTGCATTTCAAGCATGTCATGTTTTAAAAAAGCATAAGTGGCCAACGTGAGCCTAAGTATTATTTTCCAAAAACTCATGAGCATGAGGAAAGTCATTATCTTGTTGCATTGAGAATTTGTTGAGAAGTGACATGCATAAGTGTGCATAAGTAGAAGAGTTGCCTGATATATATATATATATATATATATATATATATATATATATATATATATATATATATATATATATATATATATATATATATATATATATATACACACATACACACCCACACACACACACACACACACATATATATATATATATATATATATATATATATATATATATATATATATATATGTGTGTGTGTGTGTGTGTGTGTGTGTATGTGTGTATATATATATATATATATATATATATATATATATATATATATATATATATGTATATGTATATCATATACATATATATATATATATATATATATATATATATATATATATTTATATATATATATATATATTTATATTTATATATATATATATATATACAATCTATATAAGTGAGGTTTTCGAGGGCCCGTTTGGACTATGTCCTTTCGGAGAGGAAGTAACAGACATTGCGATTCGATGACGTGTAACGCGGTGTATTCCCACGTTACGAGGTTGGAAACTTCCTGCTAGGCTTAGAATCCTGGTCAGGGGGTGTGCACGCTGATAGTTCGATACCTGATTCCACAGAGTTTGAGCATAGAACCAAGAGAGTGGTTCGGTGGACGAGATGAGTATTAGGCCGGCTAGAAGTCGTGCCCAGATAGGTTCGTTCACGATACGGTGAAGTTCCTACCTCGTCCATTTGAAAAGAAAGTGAGTCATTGCGACTCTAAGAAAGTGAGTCATTGCGACTCTAAGAAAGAAAGAGCAAGCGAGTCCTTGTGACTCTAAGAAACCTCCACAGAAAAATATTCTATTTACAAACGAGTGTATAAGTATACATATCCTATTGCATAGATTGCATAATGAGAATGTTTGCACGAGATTGTATATTGAGTATGATTGCCTTAGTTGCATATTGAAGTTTGATATTTCTAGTTTGCATGACGAGGACTTGAAAGCATGAGAATAATTTCTTATTGACTGATAGCACAGAATTGCTTGGTAAGTTTATGTGTTAGCATGAGTTGGTTATTGAAATGTTATACATAGTTGAGACTTGCTACATTAAGTGTGCGATAGTATGAGCATGTTGTTAGGTTTGATATTGTTGAAGTATGCCTATTTGATATTTTAGGTTGTGAGCATATAGAAAGCTTTGTGTTTTATATTAAGGTTTCATCTAAGTGATTGAGATTGTTTAATTTTGGGATTGTGAATCAAATGTTTTTCCAAAGTATATACTGTTGTATTTTACAGGGTTGAGTGGAGTTATACTTTGCTTGATGCTAATGGGTGTTCTCTATTTGTCTATTTGCAAAATCCCTTTCAGGTGGGCCCAGCTCTTGAGAGTGCTCGAGTTAGACTAGTGTAGTTAGTTGCTATTTGGTCTAAACTCTTAATCTTTTATCGTCGTTTTTGGAGTTTATGGATGTAGACATCTTTCGTTTTGTTGGTGATAGACACCGAGGTACTTTTCCCCAAGTTACTTTAATGTAGTAAATTTCGGATGTTAGTTTGACTTGATGTTTAGTTTTACCCTTAACTTGTGCAATCACCATGGGAAGGTGGTTGTGGCGGTGACATTCTTACTAAGTTTGTTAATTAAGTTTGATTTTTCGCTGCTTAGTTATCTTAATTTGGTTTTAGAACTTTAATTACGTTTAAGAAAAGTGGGGTGTTACAGCAGCCTTCTGCCCCTGGGTCGAGGTAGGCCCCAGCCGTGGCCGATGGGTCGAAGTAGACCCTTGCCAAGGTCGACCTTGGCTGGGCCGCGGTCGGCCCCTAGCCGAGGCCTTGGTCGGCCCGTACCGGGGTTGCCATTGGCCCCTTGCACCACGCCTTCCCGGGTTGCTTTGCCCCGAGCCTGTTCCTAATATCCATCATCAGTCCCCCACTCTCCGAGTTGCGAGTCGTCGTCAACGAATGAGAGTAGCCCGAGTCAAAGGTCGACCCCAAGCCCATAGGAAGACGTCTGCCCCGCCTCCTTCCACTTAGGCCGACTTTGGTGTGATTCCATCGGGATCGGGACTTCTTCCTTCTTTCGTGCGCTTTCCTTGATGTGTCCTCGTCTTGGGCGAGCTCATGACGTAGTCATCCTCCTCTTGGGCGAGCTCATGAGGTAGCTGTCCTCCTCTTGGGCGAGCTCAAGAGGTAACCCCCTTGATGCGTCATCCTCTTGGGCAAGCTCATGAGGTAGCCGTCCTCCTCTTGGGCGAGCCCATGAGGTAGCCCCTTGATGCGTCCTCTTCTTGGGCGAGCTCGTGAGGTAGCCGTCCTCCTCTTGGGCAAGCCCATGAGGTAGCCCCCTTGATGCGTCCTCCTCTTGGGCGAGCTCGTGAGGTAGCCGTCCTCCTCTTGGGCGAGCTCATGAGGTGGCCTCCTTGATGCATCCTCCTCCTGGGCGAGCTCATGAGGTATCCCCCTTGATGCGTCCTCCTCTTGGGCGAGATCATGAGGTAGCCTCTTTGATGCGTTCTCCTCGAAAGCAAGAATCATATTGAACATATCCTAACATGACTTCTAGATACGAACAACACCCGAACATGCAATTTCCCACCCAAATATAAATCAAGAACATCACAATACCAATTCCCAATCCAACCTAGGGCTCTAATCCCATCCAAATCATCAAAATCATATTTTATTTTCATTATCAAGAACCATCAAGATTTATCAAGAATCATCACATAAATATCAAGAACCTCTTTTTAACATCAAAATCATCAAGATCCCTCATAAAATCATCACATCAATCAGTCAAGATTATATTACAAATATCATAAAGAAATTCATCAAGACACAAGTATAAAGAGGGAGCCAAAGAAGAAGATTATAGCAAGGAAAATAGGTTTTGTTGAGACATGGGTTACCTCTTAGCCTTAATTAATTTCCTTGGCTATGAAGGGTCTTTCTTTAAGATTTCTTCTTTCTTGATTTCTCCTATGGGAGTTCTTGGGGAATTCTTGTGTGGTGAAAGTTATTGTGGTGTGAGTTCTAGGTGCCTCTTATGTCCCTATATATATATCTAAGAGTCCCAATTAGGGTCTAAGTGGTATGGCTTTGCTAATTCTATTTCCTATAGGACTAAGGGATTGGCTTTAGGGATAAGGGCCCATGGACTATGGTGGACCTTTCCTAATTAATTAATGAAGTTTAATTCTTTCTTTTGGGTAAATGATTAAATAATTAATTGGTTTTAGAGGCCGTAACACGGGGTGTTACAGCTTTGCTGTTCAGATCAGAGGCATTCATTTCATCGTCTATCCAAGTCTCCATGGGCTTTTCCCCATTGGTTCCATCAGCATTCTGAATAGTCGGGCGACTCCACCCGGATAGGACAGTACGATAAACCCTGGTACCTTGTGCTTGGAGATAGGTCTCCATACGAGCCTTCCAGAAAGAGTAGTTGTGACCATCTAGTTCTGGTGGTTTCATACTTGCATCCATCCTGAACAAAAACAACCAGTCAACGAACACACAGAGTCACTTCCAATAGAAAGAGAACAATGCAAAAAAAAATTCCCGTACAGATCAAGTCACTATGTAGACTTAAAAGCTCTGATACCACTTGTAATTTTGCATTTCCTCATTTTTTAATCAAATTAACTGGATTATCTAACTGATGAAATGGACTGACTGATTCAACGATGAAGTCAGTCAGTAAGGCAGATTATTGAGATGTTTATAGAAAGAGATAACGACACAAAGCAACACACAAGATGTTTACCCAGTTCGATACAGTGTGTATCTACGTCTGGGAGACGATCACATAAGCGTCCAATCCACTAAATCATAATCCAATGTACAAAGGTAGAGAACCAATAATCTCACCCAAGTGTCCCACACAAGGTACGTACCCAGTCTACACAGGTTTAGTGGATGGTTGAAGATGGAGAGCCATGCATACAGAAGTCCAATGAAATCCCTTCACTTGGAGAGCCAACTCTGATGCAGTCCACTTCAATAACGCTCTTCTCGGTTGTTCTCACAACAGTGTGATCGTAGCAGCGCCCTTTCGTTTAAGCAACAATAATTCTTCTCAAGTTCTTCATCATAATCACCATGAACATGTTGTATTGAGAAGAGGCATGATAATCAAAGATCTGATCTCATAAAACTGTTTTGGAGTGTTTCTTCCTTCTTGAAAGCGTAACCCTAATTCTTGTTGAATAAGAGTACTTATAGTTCCATAGTAAGAACACTCTCCATAGATATCTTTGATTGTAGATGGTAGGACAATATTTGAAGAATGTAATCTTAGAGATTCGGTCCATACCTTTCCAAGATAGATACACTGATCTTCTTTCCAAATCTGTCTTCTATAAACCGCGTACAGCCTTTAAGGAAACAGCTTCCTAAAACAGACCTTCAGTGTCAGTCCCTCTGTTGTTGTATCCGATTGATCAGTCCTCTATAAAACAAAACCGACACTAAGCTAGTCATATCTTAGTTTGCCATAATAATATTGCCAATTATAAGATGGGGTTTTTTGAGCAATTAAAACACTAACAGTTCTATTTTTCCTTAATTTTCAGATACCGAAATGAAATTTTTTGCTACCGGCGGCAAATCTGGTATTTCTATGAATAGATTGTGTACATCAGTGCTCTCCGACAAAGATAAGTACCTTCTTTACCAGATTACCCTATTTTCGGTTGGTTATACAACAATTTTATGTCGATTTAGGGTTTATAATTTCAGGTATTTAAATGAGTTGTACCACTTGAGTTCTGCTAAAATAGGCAAAATTATATTTAGCTAGGGTTTTCTACTAAAATGTATACTTGTCATTTTAATGTTTTTTCACTTATCTGATGTACATATCTATCTTTTTTGTACTTCTAAACAACAAAATCCAACTTTATAATTCCATAAGCTTGAGGGTGTGAGGGCTTCAATAATTTCTCAAGTTAAATAGTATGTATGGAAAATGAAATGCTGCACTTTAAAAGTTTGCAATAACCTGAAATTATGACTAAAGTAATAAGAAACGGAAATATAAAACTTAGGTTAACCAAATATAACAAATACCCAACACATTATCATTCAATGACTCAAAAGTTTTGAGTCGTAACATGAAATTAGGGAATTTGTTGCTTTTAATACTTTCTAATTTCACAGTGGTAGAATAATTGAACTTAATTAGATACTTGTGGACGGTGGTTAGATGTTTTGTATGTACCCTATATATTAGCAAATAACATATATTTATTAATAAGCAATTCATATGATCAGAATAAATATTACTGCAAAATATGTATTAACCTTACCTCTTCGTCATAGAAGAAAAAATTCTTTGCTCTTACTTATGTTTCCTCCACGCAATTCAGGGACCTCATAAGTTCTGACCAACCGAAATCTTATTGCTCTCCTCGTATGTAGAGGGCTAACCTGAGAAGCAATGATGTACGTGATTGTGCCTATATTCTTATATTATTGTAAGGAAATTAAACTCATAAAATTTAATGTCCTATGCACTAGTCCATGCGATACTTGACCAGGACCAGCCATGAAGCTAAGCAAAAGAAAATTAGTTGCACTAATCTATGGTAAGTTTTGCGATCATTTTATAAAGTGAACAATTAGGTAGGAGATAATGCATGTGTTGTACAATTAATTATTTTCACGTTTAAGAGAGAGATTGTGTGGTTTAGATGGAATGGCAATTATATGAAATCTTTAACCAAACGATGACGGTGATGGGATATATAACTTATTATAATTATTTATGTGGTTGGCAAAAGAGGCAACTATCGGTCTATCACCTACTATTTTTGCAGAGACAGTTTGGTCAATTAGTGAATGATTATAACTTATAACTACTGTTTGATCCGTGCGATGCACGGGATGTAAATTACATATTATTAATTATATTTATGTTATGTTAAAAATTGGGTGAACCAATACAGTAAGAATTTGGAATATAATCATTAAGTATATTTGGGAGTTCAACAAAAACCATATAAAAATGGTATGTTAGAAATAGTAGCAAGGTGATGGTAATATAAAAAGAATACATTAGAAAACTACAAATGATTGAAAACTACATGATATACAACATTAGTGGTTGAGGTTGTAGTTGAACTTGAGTCTTTTGCTATCAATATTTTGAGACCGTCTGGATTATTAACCCGAGATGCAGCTACGTACAACTGACCGTGTACAAAAATCAGTTTCTTTAGTATTAAACCTACATGAGTCAACGTTTGGCCTTGACTTTTGTTTATGGTCATCGCATATGAAAGCATCAATGGGAATTGCCTTCGTTGAAACTTGAACGGAAATCTTGGATCCGAGGGTGCCATTGACATTCGGGGGATTAACACTTTTGTACCTTTGTTGGGACCAGTCAGAATCTCGCCTTCAATCACATGATCTGCTAGCTTTGTGATTATCAACCGAGTTCCATTGCAAAAACCAAGAGAATGGTCAATATTTCTCATTAACATTACTGGTGATCTGATTTTCAAAGTCAGTGTATGATTTGGTAGACCTGAAACCCGAATGCTGTTTAGAAATTCCGGTGTGTGTACATCTCCAAATATACCGTTATCGCCATCGGCTTTGCATACTGCGTCTGAACTGTAGTATGACCTACTTTCGGCACTATGCAAGTCAGTCATATAGTCATTAACAACGTTGACGACGTCGAGCGTTGGTGCTAATATTGCACGACCTAACAGATGCTCGGGGTCAGTGTTTCCACTTGCAAACATAGGAAATGTACTGTGCACAATTGCTTTAATGTCGTCCCCCCTGGATGATACTAACATGTGCATTGTTATTTCAACATCTGCGAACCCATTATTCGGCCCACCAAGCTTTCCATCGCTGATATTGGCAATCCAGTCAGCAAACTCTTGTAATGCCAGTCGGTTTCCACCATTTGGTACCGAGCTGAGCCTGAGGTTTTTAGTCAACCTTAACACTTTGCAACTATCCCATAGGTATGATGAATTGATTGCTGAAGAAACAATGTCTTGCCGTGTACCTTTGGGAACTACTGGAAGAATTTGGCGGAAATCTCCACCCAAAACAACTGTTTTACCACCAAACGTCTTCATTTCACTATTAGGGTCTACAAAACGCAACAAATCCCGCATGGTTCTGTCTAAAGCTTCAAAGCAATGTTTGTTCATCATGGGAGCTTCATCCCAAATGATCAAGCTCGTCTTGATCAGCAATTCAGCCAAGTCGCTACCTTGCTTAATGTTACAGGTAGAGTCCTCATTTATTGCAAGTATTGCAAATCTCGAGTGTGCAGTCCGGCCACCTGGTAACAACAAAGAAGCTATGCCACTTGAGGCGACATTTAAAACGATTTGGCCTTTGCATCTGACTGCAGCTGATAACGCTCTCCACAGGAAAGTCCTTTCTTGTTCCACCGTAACCATAAACGAAAAATAAGCCACCTTTATTGTTTGCAATATCTTGGATAACAGTATCATAAATGAGACCCTGTTCTTCAGTTAGTTTGGCACAAAGCACTTCAGAATCTGTCTTCAACTGTTCCGAATCGTAAGACAACTCTTCAAAAACCAAACGATTTTGAAACAACCGTGAATTATCAGTACTTGGTGTTGGCATCGGGGGGTAGTCTTTTAAAGACTAGTTTTGTTGACCCAACAGGTTTTCCAATTCCAATAATGCAAAGTTCTTTTTCTCTTCCTCTGTTAAGACCAAATCTGTTACAATAACAACATCAAAATAGTTATAAGTATAATCTAGTAAAAATGTTGAAAACTTTATTGTATAGTAAAGGAAGTAACATTACCTTGTTGTTTTAATACTCTCCTTTGATAGTGTTGAGTATCTTCAGACAAATGTTCCCACACTTGATTCCAAACATTTTCGGGTTTAATAATTGATGATGATGTTAGTCAAACAACAAATAGCTTCCTCAATGAATGCGCAGTTGACCAGTAGCTTGCTTCATTTATAGCATCAATGTACTCTTTATCATCGTCTAGCAATCCATGAGCATAACACGCATCTCTAAAGGTCAAGTACTCAACACCGTTAACTGTCCTAATATCTTTGTAACTTTTTGGACCACGGACTATGTTCAATAGACGCCTCAAATAATATATTTCCCCTGAAGCTGGAGGTACATAGAATATTCTACCAATTGAGGAACCCTTCTTTCTTGGATGCCATTCACGTATGTCCTTTTTCCACACAAATTTGGTAGGCATCTCGATGTACGTCAGTAAACTCGCTTCTTTGAAATTCTGATTGGCTACAAACCATGCATTAAACATACTTTGCCCAAAGGTTTCCCTATTGAGGACATTATCAATCGTACCATCGTCTTGGAAAACAACTGATTGGCAGTCCGGCAAGTGAAAGCTTAATCGCTCAACCGGGGGAGTTCTGTACTGTACTTCAAAACTAAACAACCTCCATGTTGCCTCACATGCGGATACGTATCTGCAATCATAGTACATGTTTATCTAATCCACAATCTCGTTACCAGCACCATCGATCGTAGCCTTATAAAACTCAGCAGTGACCCGGCCGTTGCCCTTGTTTACATACTTGAATAAGTACTTAATTGACCTGGATTGGTTACACCACTCAACATTAATATGGGATTTGTATTTCAAGAGCAAGTACCGATTATGTGGTACAACATATCTATTATCCAAATCTATTCCATTTTTTTTATTGTCCTCTTATCATCCCTTCTTCGATACAACGGGTAACCATCTTGGTCAAAATGCGATGCATCAATGTATCTTTTTGGAAAATGCTTTGAACACTTGCCATTTGCCATGCACGGGGATTTAATCCTGGCAGCACCACACGGGCCGTGCAACATGAATTCTCCGACATGTTTGTAGTACTCATTGTCTGTCACCTTGTCGGGGATCTCGGCTGAAATGATCGTGTCCATAAAGGCCGGGTCTGCAAACTCGTTGTTCGCTTGCAGGAACAGTAATATGTGAGCATGCGGAAGACCACGTTTCTGGAACTCAATTGTATATATAACTGTCAATCATGTATTGATATTGTTAGTTATAAGGTTACTATACTAATTATTAGGCGAAAAATGACACTTCGTATGAAATACGTTACACACCTGCCTTTACGCGACCAAATAGTTTCCCATTTTTTATTTCTTTTATTAAACAGTCTAGCTTCATTTTGAAAACACGGCAAACAATGTCCGGACGGTCTTCAACTTTCAAGTTTCTTTTCTCCAAAAAGCGTTCTATCTCAGGCCATTTAGGATTACATGTAAAAGTAATAAAAAGATTGGGATAACCTATAAATCTGCAAATTTCCATGGCGTCTTGGTAGTTTTGTATCATGTACCTTGCTCCTCCCGTGAAACTTGAAGGTAATATTATTCTTTTACCTTGAGAACTGGGTTGAACTTCACCTCGCGTCAACGCATCAGAGAGACCTTTGTACGCCTCACACCTCAAAGCTTTTTGATTTAACCGAATATAGAGTAACCTCGAAGATTCAACCATAGTATATGCATCAACCAAGAATTGCTGGAATAACCTTCTAGCATACATTATAGTTGAGATCTCATTTGATCTTTCGTGTATACGAAACGCGAAGTACTCTCTTTGTGAAACACTCTTTCTTGAAAAGTCTTGTTTAGTACCATGTGTAGCAAAATGTATATCTTCCCTAAAACCATCCTCTCCATATGGAAATAATATTGGGTATTGCAATGGTAAATAAGCTGGGTTTAATTCACTTATTCGTTTCAGGACTCCAGATCTAGACTCGACAATAATATCACGCTGGCCCATGTAAGGGTCTATATCTCCAACAATGAGAGCGGCAACCTCGGAAGTAGTTGGAAGCGCATAAGTTCTGGCATCTTTCGTCCTCTTCCCTATTAATCTCATTCTTATTTGAGTTTGAGGATTAGATTCAATAAACGACTTGGCCATTCGAAATGACTTAACCAACACATTGTGTTCATCTAGCGCTTGCTTAATGTCGTGTACTACCTCAACATGCAATGTAGAACCATTGTTTTGCGCCCTAAATAGTGAAGAATATATAATATTAGATTTTCCGTATTCAGCCATGATCTAACTAAAATATTTTAGTAACACAAAATAGTATACCTCAAAGAGTTGAAGCGATTTTCTATCTCATTCTCTGTATCGTGAATGTATAATTGGGCAAATTTAGGTTGAATACCAACTGAAGGCCGGGACTAAGCTTCCAATGCGATGAAAATTTTGACCATTTATACGGAATATAGGCGGTGATGTTCCGTTGTTAATAGTTCTATCAATTTTCCCACCCATGGACGTGAAGCAGAACATGTTGTTATAGGACCTTATATTCTTTAAAAAACATTTGTTTTTATCACTTGATGTAAAGAATAGGTCGTGCAACTTTTGAGGAGGCTTTGTCATTAATGTCAACTTTATCTTACCATTGACACAACATGCAGAGTATTTTGGATTTTCAGAGCACCTGGAATTGCTTGGCCGTTCATTGTACCAAAAAACGAATTACAATGCTTGCAAACATAATCTGGATCACCAATATCAAAATAATAATCTAGTAAAAAATATATATATTAGTTCGTACGTAAAATAATAATGTAAGATAGTCCCTTTATACAAAGATAATACGTTTTGGTCATAGCACATTTCAAATGAACTCACCATTATTTGAGGGCATATTGTCATGTAACGGTTCAACAACTTCCTGAAAATCATGCATCAAATTTTGGCAATGCTCGATGGGTTCACTCTCCGGCTCTACAATGACTATTTGCATATTATTGTCATTTGTAATATAACAATTACTTTCAAACCCCTAAAAAAACAATATGAAAATAAAAGTCAAAATGATTAGATATTTACTTAAACATTGTAACTGACTAAAATCTAAAAATCTCTCATTCGATATATATTTATACCTAGTTGCGAATTTGGGGTTCGGTTTAAGTCGAAGCAGCAAGTATGACGGTTAGATGTAGGTGTTTTGCCGTGGTCCCCATTGACCGTACCGCAATTTACTATAATTAAAAAGATATTGTAGACAAAATTTGTTAGACTAATAAGTATTAAGTAAACAATTTGACTATATACTCTTATTACAATATTTATATTTGTTGAACTTCATACTATTTGCTACGTTGCTAAACGGCATTCTGCTGCTCAAATCTTGCGTTGATGTAGTATGTATTGTCCTTCGTAACGGAGAAGAAACTGTCCAAATGCAGAAACAACGACTATTATTAACAAATAATTAAGAAAGATCCTTACAAAAAACCGAACTCAAGCGTTTTATTTTAATATAAGTAATAAGCACATTACTGAATTAACAATGTATACCTAGTTGCGAATCCGGTGTTCTATTTAAGTCGAACGAACGATTGCGGCGCTTTGTACTAAGTGGTTTATCACGATCCCCTTCAGCTCGAGCGCAATTTGCTTTAATTGTATAAAAGCCGCACAAAACAGATGTTTGAATGTTAAGTATAGCATTTTACTAATTCCATTTTTTTCGGCTATAAAATTGAACGCGAAAAGTATTGGTTGAGATTCGTACTATTGGATATGTTGCTTAACGGTATTCTGCAACTCAACTCTTGCAGCGGTATATTCCGAATTGTCGTCCTAATTACGGTTGAAGCTGTGAATTACAGTATGAAGTCTATATTAAAAACTTATTCACTAAGGACATACATTGTGTTAAAGGCCAATCTTACCATTTGTAACAATACTTAAAGGCGTACTTAGCGAACTTTGGAAAACACCAAATAGCGGTTTATTATTGCCTGCATTCCGGCTGGATTCAATTGGCGACGTGTAGGCTGCATCAATGATAGTACTATTCTCATTCTCTGCAGAGTAAACACATGTGTCTATCAAAAATCACAAATTGTTTGTTGGATCAATTTTTTGTAATAATAACTGTTAGAAAATAGTGTGTGGCTCAAAATCCTTCAGACCATGTCCTCCCGCGTTGCATGCGCACATCAGCCTCTTCCTACACGTTCTTGCGCCTTTTACTCTAATCCTTTGCATGCCGCATAATGAGTTTCTTTCTCTATGTATAAATAGCTTGTTTAAGCTTTGTAATTAATGCATCAATCATTATCAATTCATCCTTCCTATTTCTTTTTGTCCCCATGTAGAGTATTATATATATATATATATATATATATATATATATATATACATATATATATATATATATATATTATTTATCTTTCTCTTTATAGAGATTAATATATATATTTATATTTTCCCATCCTTATTAATTTATTTGTCATTTCTATAATTTTCTTCATTTATATATTTTCCCTATTATTTAACTTCTATAATTCTCAATTTTCGATCCTTCGCTTCCGCATTATTCCGCTATATTCCTAAGAAGTGGTATCAGAGCGGTTTAATTGAGAGTTATTTTCAAAGATGTCAACTGTTACCAAGTTCGATATCGAGAAGTTCGACAGGAAAATTAGCTTTTCTATCTGGAAGGTTCAGATGGAAGCCGTTCTAACCCAGAACGGTTTGAAGAAAGCTCTAGCTGGGAAGAAGAAGAAACCAGCTACAATGACAGATGAAACTTGGGAAGATTTGGATGACAAGGCACGTTCAACCATTCTATTGTGCTTGTCTAAAGAGGTTCTACATGAGGTAGTAAGTGAGACGACTGCGTCAGATTTATGGTCCAAGCTGGATACGCTTTACATGGCCAAAACTCTGGCGAACACGCTGCGTTTGAAGGAGCGTCTGTACACAATCCGTATGACGGAAGGTACTTCTATTAAATCTCACTTGGATGAATTCAATTCTATTTTATTGGTCTTGGAAAATATTGATGTTGTAATTGAAGATGAGGATCGCGCTGTTTTATTGCTTGTTTCTCTCCCTAGATCATACAAGCATTTCAAAGAAATTATGCTGTATGGTAATAGTAGTGACACCCTTACTTTCGACAATGTTAAGTCAAACCTATTGTCCAAAGAAAAGTTTGACTTTGAAATTAAGTCTGAGGAAAAAGGTGAAGGCTTGACTGTAAGGGGTCATTCACTTGAAACAGAGAGTAGCAATAAAAAATCTAGATCCAAGTCCAACAAATCTTGTAAGTACTGCAAGAAGCATGGTCATGATGTGACTGAATGCTTCAAGCTGAAAAACAAACAAGAGAGAGAAAAGAAGTCCGCTGAAGCTAGTGTTGTTGAAAGTGATTCAGATGGTGATGTGTTGTTATCTGTTAGCTCCGGTGAGAAACGGAGTGAAACCGAGTGGATTTTGGACTCTGGTTGTACGTTCCACATGTGTCCCCACAAAGATTGCTTCATTTCTCTGGAACCGGTTAATGGTGGAGTTGTCTTGTTGGGTAATGATACCTAATGCAAGGTTAGTGGAATTGGAAGTGTTCAGATTAAAACTCATGATAACGCTGTCAGGACTCTTGCCAATGTTCAGTATGTTCCTGATTTGAAACGCAATCTGATATCATTGGGCACCTTGGAATCTCTAGGGTGCAAGTACATAGCTGAAGGTGGAGTTCTGAAAGTCATAAAAGGCTCTCTTGTTCTCATGAAAGCTTCTCGTTCTGGAAGCTTGTACGTGTTGCATGGCAGTACTGTGACAGGTTCAGTTGCGGTATCCTCATCGATGTCTGATGCATCTATTAGCACCGCACCTCTCGTCGAGCCACAACGAGAGTATTCCATTGCTATGGATCGTCCTAGGAGGACAATTAAAAAACCTGCTAGGTATGCTAGTGATGATGAAACCAACATGGTTGCTTATGCTCTTTCAGTCGCATAGGAAGTTGATGGTGATCCATCCTGCTATTCTGAAGCTTTTCCTATTACTAAGTTCAAGCAGTGCTTGAGTTTAGTTGGCTGTTCCAGTTGTTAATTCCACAATGGATTTGATCCAAGGTGGAGATTGTTAGAAAATAGTGTGTGGCTCAAAATCCTTCAGACCATGTCCTCCCGCGTTGCATGCGCACATCAGCCTCTTCCTACACGTTCTTGCGCCTTTTACTCTAATCCTTTGCATGCCGCATAATGAGTTTCTTTCTCTATGTATAAATAGCTTGTTTAAGCTTTGTAATTAATGCATCAATCATTATCAATTCATCCTTCCTATTTCTTTTTGTCCCCACGTAGAGTATTATATATATATATATATATATATATATATATATATATATATATATATATATATATATATATATATATATATTATTTATCTTTCTCTTTATAGAGATTAATATATATATTTATATTTTCCCATCCTTATTAATTTATTTGTCATTTCTATAATTTTCTTCATTTATATATTTTCCCTATTATTTAACTTCTATAATTCTCAATTTTCGATCCTTCGCTTCCGCATTATTCCGCTATATTCCTAACAAGTATATATATATATATATATATATATATATATATATATATATATATATATATATATATATATATATATGTTTTCTTTTGAATGCTCATTTGAGATTAACATATATATTTTTATTCATTTGTTATTTTTAGAATTTCTTCATTTTATATTTTCCCTATTCCTATTATTTAACTTCTATAATTCTCAATTTTCGATTCTTCGCTTCCGCATTATTCCGCTATATTCCTAACAATAACAAATCATACTGTAATTATCCAATAAGAGTTCGTAAATGATGTCGATATTGTATTGTATAATAATACAGATGATTTTAAACTAATACTAAAAATTTTATATTTACCCATATTATCACATTATTTTTTTTCGTAATATGTCATAATATTATATACTAATATATCTTATAATAATAATAATAATAATAATAATAATAATAATAATAATAATAATAATAATAATAATAATAATAATAATAATAATAATAATAATAATAATACAAATCTTTTTGTATAGTAATGTCTCGGTTGTTAGAAATAAGGAAAATGCTATTAATTTTCGTAATAGTTTTATTATTTATTACTAATAACCTTTAAATATGAAATTTTAAAAAAAATACTAAATCGCATAAGCGGTACGCATTTGATGTTATAATAAGCGCATTAATGGTGGAGATTAATATTTGGCTAACAATTATTTATACGAACAATAATAACCAAAATAATAATAATAATAATAATCTTACTAATAATATAAATCATCAAAAACTTTCAGACTAATATTAACAATTATAATTGATGGTCTTATTAGGACCGGGTCCACCATAAACCGAGTACAAAGAGTACAGAACGGGGGGTAGGGCGCTAGGCCCAACACAATATGTATAGAAGCCCGAGGTACAGGCCCAAGAACAGCGACCCAAATACAAAGGACAAGGCCCACAGGGTGGGCTATAGCTAACTACGCTACTGACAGGAATCGAACCCAGGTGACTGGATTGAGAGTATGAGACCAAGACCACTGGACTAGTGTGCCTGTCGTGTCTAAATTGCCCCCTTGCCAGATATCCAGGGCCCCTATTTATAGCAAGCCCCCCTCCTCTTCATGCGTCCACGTGTCCCATGCAATCCATCCCCACTTCCCCACTCCGCTTGCTTCTCGCCATTTACATCACGCTCTCCGCCTTTCTCGGCCCCTATTGCCTTTGTCACCTTACTCACACCAACCCCGACTCACCATGCTCGGCGCACCCACCCCTCCTGCATGCGGATGCCGCCCGAGACCAACACCCCGGGACGCCGGGATCGCGGTCGCACAGGACCGCGCGCCGGATGCACCGGGTGCGCCACGGCAGGCCGGCCATGGCCCCAGCGCGCTGGCCCGCGCTCCGGGCGCGCTGGTCGCGCCGTGGCCGACCGGGGCCAGCGCCCCGGTCGGTGTCGCTGTTCGGCCACCAGCGCCGGCCCCCGCCTGGGGTTGGCTGCGGCCCCCCGCGCGCCGGGCGCCAAGACCGCTTTGGCCCGCGTCCAGCGCGCGCTGGGCGCGCCGTGGCCGACCGGGGCCAGTGCCCCGGTCGGCGTCCCGGTCCGGCCGCCGGCGCCAGCGGCCCCTCCCGGCCTTCGGCCCAAATTTGTCGCCTCCCCCTGTCGGCCCAATTACATGGGCCCTCTGCGTCCATTGCCCACCTCCAATATCCCCATCACAAGTCCCCACTTCCATTTAGGTATCTTGATACCTAATTGGAGTAGAAGTAGGGTTTTTACTTAGTCCTTTTCCCACTCAGACTAGATGAATGGTTCTCCCCTAAAATCTCAACTGCTTCCACCCCCTATTTAAAACTAATCCTTCCCTTGTCACCTTCACATCCTCTCATCTTCTGCTATAATCAGCTCCCCACGCCCCAACTGTTTACCGCTTTAAATCCAGCCTCGGCCCCGCGCTATTTACACCATGAGCTCCCCCCAATCAGCACTGTCCTCTCCTACTGCTCATCCCGTCGCTCCTGTCCTTGGCCCGACCACCACTCTGCCCCCTAACCGGGGCTTGGGGGTTTTCGGTATCACCCGTTCGCCCATCACCGCCGCCAACCCTCCGGCCCTCTCTACTCCATCTTCTCGTCCCGCTCAAAGGTCGCTCCCTATGTCGCCCGTATCACCTCATGTTCCTCCTACCGCCGGTGTTTCCGCCCACCATCTTGATCCCTCTACTCCCCGCGGCATACATGCTAAGATTTCTAAGGCCGAACTTGATTGTTTGGACGGTTGGTTGGGCCCAAATGTTGAAATTACCGTGCCCGGGGAGGACCGGACCATGACCGATCCCCCATCGGCTGATAAGGTGGCCGTGCATTATCACTCAATTCAGGCAGGCCTTCAGTTTCCCCCTCATCCTCTGGTCCAAACGTTTCTTGAATGCCACGGGATAGCGCCCTGTCAAATGACTCCGAATGGTTATCGCTTTATCACCTGTTTTATCACCCGGTGTCGAGAAATCCAGGTAGCACCTTCCCTGTCTTTACTTTTACATGTTTTCAACGTGAGCCAGAGTGGGTCATCTTTCCTCCACCTTCAACCTGTCTCTAATCACCCCTTCGTGACCTCCCTACCCTCTCTTCCAAAAAATTGGAAAGAGAAGTTTGTATACCTACGTTATCCCACTGGTGATTCTGGGCTGGGCTTTAGTAACGTGTGGGTGCAGCGCCCTCCTCTCTATACGCCCCCCGGCTATTCGGGTCTAGATGATGACAGGGCGCGACTGTGCGCTGATGGTCCCCATGATCATCGTAGGTACCATGAGCCCTCTCGGCTCCACCAACTTAGCACCAGTCCGCCTCTAGGTACGTTTATATATATATATATATATATATATATATATATATATATATATATATATATATATATATATATATATATATATATATATATATATATCTTTTTTTTTGGACGTACATATCTGTTTTTTTTTTTCGTGTATGTATATATCTGTTTTTTTTTTTGTACGTACTGATGGTTGTATTCGCTGTGCCCAGCTCCTGTGGAGAGTACTCCCCAAATGCTCAAGGCCTACCAGACTCGTAAGCGACGACGAGCTCCTAGTTCGGAAGCCGCTTCTGGTGATGATGCTGAGGATGACGATGACGGGGCATTGTCGGTGGGACTTATGGATGACCCTGTCATGGACGGGGTGGATTCCAACATACAGTTTTCGCCTGCCCGTTTCTCCCCCGTCACTCCTTTCCAAGCTGTGGACTCCCCTTCTCGTGGGCCCTCTCTAGCCGCACCGCAGGCTACGCCCGGCCCTACCGGTGAGTATGATGCTCGGGATCCTATAGCTGCTCGGATTTCGACCGGCCCGGGCCGCCCTCGTCTTTGTCCTTACGATCCTGATCATGTGGACTTCATTGTTCGTGGAGTGCGAGATATGGTACCAGCCCATCGGCGCTTCTGGATTGATAGTACTCCGATGGAGACCTTGAGTTCCCGCCAAGTTGGAGATTCCATGAACGTGAGTGGTCCCTCTCCTCTTTTTTTTTTTTTTTTTTTTTTTTTTAAATGTGTGTATCCTGTGGTTCCCTATTTTATGCAGATGGTTATGCAATCCATCGGGCTTCATCAGCGCCTGCAGGAGGCCTCTCGAGAGTATGCCGAGTTAGAAAAGACACAACAGGGTTTGGAGCATACCCTCCGGGAAGAGGAGGAGGCTCGTAGGCGCGTCATGAGAGAATTAAAAACCTTGAGGGAAGTGCACCAGACCCTGCAGCAAGAGTATCAGGCCTTGGGAGATAAGCAACAGGCCCTTCAAGAGGATCACCGGATTCTGGGGGAAAGCACCAGGTCCTCCAGGATGAACATAGAACTTTTGGAAAGGAGCATCAGGTCCTCCAAGAGAAGCATAAAACTTTGGGGGAAGAGCACCAGGTCTTGCAGGGGAACACAAAACTTTGCAGGAGGAACATAAAAGACAACGGCTAGATCATGACAAGGCCCTTGAGGGTGCCGTGGAGGACTGGCAAAGGACTGAAGATTTTGCGCGTGCTGCTAGTGAATATTCGTGCGCACGTATGCCTGGGCTGATCCGCTGGTGGTTAGGGCATTCGGATCGTTCTGGCGAAGGCATGGTCAAAGCCATGTTAGGGTGGCAATCTGTGCAGGAGTACCAGGATTATACGGGCCCTCCACTGGTACAAGTCCTCCAGGAATGGGCCACTACCCCCGGGGGCAGGGCGGCCATGGGCCGGTAGCGGAGGTGTTGTTGCGCGAGACGCTAGAAGGTCAAACCAGATTGGTGCAGGAATGCAATGCGGCGTTCTACATGGGGCAACGAGATATGCATGATAAGCTTTACGGGAAGCTGGAACGTCGATTTACCTCTTTCAGTATTGAAGGGTGGAAACTGCCAGGTGTCCTTCCTCTTCGACCTACTCGAGCTCGGGCCACTCCTTCGTCTACTACGCCCGCTGGCGGCGATGTGCTTATGACTCCCGAGGCGGCCCAACACGGTGTGACGTCGTCTGTTGCGGCTCCCTCGGAACCTGTGGCCGGATCTGGTATTGTCGGGAGTGTAGACCCTTCCGATCTCCATCTCACTATCAACTCAGGCTCTGGATTTTCTAGCTCGGCTGCTGCTTCTACAGCCCCATAGTCTTTAGGCGTAGGTAGCGGTTTTTTTTTTTTTTTTTTTTTTTTGTAATTTCGAATATTTCGGCAACCTTAATAATCTAGTGGTAATCTAGTTTCGTTCCCTTTTTTGTTTTAATTTCGAATATTTCGGAAACATTAATAATCTAGTGGTAATCTAGTTTCGTTCCCTTTTTTTTTTTTTTTTTGTGCCATGCAATATGCCGCCAACTGCATGTGGCTTGCCGGCGGCAAATCCGCGGATGTGGGTTGCGATAACCCACATGCCCCATCCGCCAACTGCATGCGGCTTGCCGGGGGCAAGTCCGCGCATGTGGGTTGCGATAACCCACATGCCCCATCTGCCAACTGCATGCGGCTTGCCGGGGGCAAGTCCGCGCATGTGGGTTGCGATAACCCACATGCCCCATCCGCCAACTGCATGCGGCTTGGCGGGGGCAAGTCCGCGCATGTGGGTTGCGATAACCCACATGCCCCATCCGCCAACTGCATGCGGCTTGCCGGGGGCAAGTCCGCGCATGTGGGTTGCGATAACCCACATGCCCCATCCGCCAACTGCATGCGGCTTGTCGGGGGCAAGTCCGCGCATGTGGGTTGCGATAACCCACATGCCCCATCCGCCAACTGCATGCGGCTTGCCGGGGGCAAGTCCGCGCATGTGGGTTGCGATAACCCACATGCCCCATCCGCCAACTGCATGCGGCTTGCCGGGGGCAAGTCCGCGCATGTGGGTTGCGATAACCCACATGCCCCATCCGCCAGATGTCTGTAACACTCAATGCAATGTGTGAAAATCACGGATATTATTAACATGCGACACAATGTCGTCTACAAGGGAAATATAAGTCACTTACGATGCAACATACCACGGTAATGCCATGGGAGTCGCGTTATTTGTCATTCCTTGAGCTACTCTATTTACTGAAAGAACCTTCACAGGTGGTGGGCGTTCCATACGCGGTCCATGGTCCTACCCTGCATTCTTTTGAGTTTGCAAGTGTTTTTGTGCACAGACTCTGCCACTTCGTACGGCCCCTCCCAATTCTTGGCCAGCTTGCCTCCCTGAAGTGGTTTGCTGGCTTCTCGTCGTCGTAGGACTAGGTCGCCGACCTGGAAATTGCGGGGGCATGTCCTTGCGTCGTGGTAGCGTTTAATTGCTTGTTGATAAATAGCAATCTTTCGTCCGGCTTCCTCCCTCGTTTCTTGTAGGAAATTTAGTTCAACCCGCAAGTCCTCATCATTCCGGCCAGGTTGGAATCGCGTGCTCCTACTCGCGGGAGTTGTCACTTCTAGTGGTATCCGTGCTTCGCAACCGTATGTGAGGGCGAACGGGGTATCTCCTGTTGCCTTTCAGGGGGTTGTTCTGTAGGCCCATAATATGGACGATAGTTCCTCATACCAGGTGGATCCTGTTGCTTCGACTCTTTTCTTAATTCCGTCAATGATGGTGCGGTTGCGTTCTCTACCTGACCGTTAGCTTGGGGATACGCCACGGCGACCTTGATATGCTCCACTCCGTAATAAGCGCAGAAATGAGCAAAATCTTGGTTGTCAAACTGTTTGCCGTTGTCGGACACGATTTGCTGGGGTAACCCAAATCTCGTGAAGATATTTTTCCATACAAATTTTTGGCACTGGGTCCCTGTGATGGAAGCAAGGGGTTCTGCTTCTACCCACTTGGTGAAATAGTCTATGGCCACGGTCAAGAACTTCAGGCCTCCCACCCCTTTGGGAAAAGGACCTGCCAAGTCGATGCCCCAACGCGCGAATGGGATGGCTGAGGTGACCGGGGTGTAATAAGAGGCGGGCTTGTCGGGTAAAATCGCGAATTGCTGGCATGTAGGGCACTTCCTCACGTAGTCTTGGCAATCGGATCTAATGCGGGGCCAGTAATAACCTTGCAAGATAATTTTCCTTGCCAGCGTTTGGGCGCCCTAGTGTGCGGTGCAAACTCCTTCGTGGACTTCCGCTATGACTTTGTCGGCTTCTGCTCTGGTTAAGCATCGAAGCATGGGCCCTCCAAAGGATAGTTTGAATAACCTTCCTTCCACCATCCGGTAAGACGGGGCCATGGACACTATTTTCCGTGCTCTTTGGGGTTCGTGGGGTGCGAGACATTGTTCCTTGTAACGGATCATTTCTTGCATCCATTCATCCGGGGATGGTATTACAGCTAGGACCTCGTCCTTACCTATGCTGGGTGCATCGATGTCGATTGTCCGGGCTATCTTAGACACATAACTTAGGTGGTCTTCGACACCTTGAGCCACGCGGGACAGAAGGTCTGCCTCGCCGTTGTCTGTCCTCGGAATTTGGGCTAGTTCCCACCGATCTACGGATGCCAATAGTCTTTGGACTACATCTCGGTATTGCTGCATCCTGTCTTCTCATGCTTCGAACTGATTGCTGACGTGGCCCACGACTAGTCGTGAGTCTGACCGAATCTTGAGGTGGCGTGCTTGCAGGGCCTGGGCCAACCTCAGGCCCCCGATTAATGCCTCATATTCAGCTTCGTTGTTGGAGAGAGGGAAGCAGAATCTGAGGGCTTGGTAGGCCTTGAATCCTTCCGACGAGATGAGCACGACGCCCCCGCCGCAACCCTTTTTACTCGAGGCGCCATCGGTATACATTTCCCACTCTCCTGCGCTTTCTTCAGTCTGTCCTTCCTGGCGTTCCGGGATGGTGCACTCCACGATGAAGTCGGCGAGGGCTTGACCCTTGATAGCTGTGCGGGGGCGGTACTCGAGACTATACTGGGAGAGTTCGACCGCCCATTTCACCATGCGGCCTGACGAGAATGGGTTTCTCAGGATGGTGCCCAGGGGCTGGTCTGTCAGGACAATTATGTGGTGTGTTTGGAAATAGTATACCAGTTTTTGGACCGTTCTCACGAGGGCGTACACTGTTTTTTCAAGCGGGGTGTACCTGAGCTCGGCGTCATGCAGGGCCCTGCTAACGTAATAGATAGGTTTCTGGATGCCTGTTTCCTCTCTGAGTAGCACCGAGCTAACGGCCGCGGGTGCCACCCCTAGGTATACATACAATGTCTCCCCTCTCTCCGGTTTTGGAAAGGACTGGTGCCGCAGACAAATATGCCTTAAACTGATCAAAGGCCTCCTGGAATTCCGGGGTCCAGGTGAAGCCGCTCCTTTGCTTCATGATCTGGAAGAATGGGAGGGACTTCTCCGCAAGCTTGGACATGAATCTGTTCAAGGCGGCCGGCCGGCCGTTGAGTCTCTGGACATCTTTTATCGATGTGGGGGGCTGCATCTTGAGGATCTTCTGTGCCTTTTCGGGGTTGACCTCTATCCCCCGGTGAGTAACCATGAACCCCAGGAATTTTCCCCCCATCACCGCGAACGCGCATTTCTTCAGGTTCAGGCGTAGGTTCTTCTGCTTCATAATCTCAAAGCACTGGGTCAGATAAGCTGGGTGGGTGCCGGCATCCTTGCTTTTGACCAGCATATCGTCCATGTAAGCCTCCATTATGTTTCCCAGGAGGTCCTTGAATATTTCTGCTACCATGCGGGTAAACGTGGCCCTGGAATTTTTTAAACCGAACGCCATGACCCGATAACAATATATCCCATCCGGGGTCACGAACGCCGTTTTCTCTTCGTCTTCTTCTGCCATGAAGATCTGGTGGTATCCTTTGAACGCATCCATAAAACTCAGCAGTTCACATCTCGATGTCTCGTCTACCAATTGATTCGTACGGGGCAAAGGGAAAGGATCTTGGGGGCATACCTTGTTTAGATCCGTGTAGTCCACGCACATGCGCCATGTGGGCGGCTTTGGGGCTAGGACCACATTGGCCAGCCATGCCGGATACATTGCCTTCCGTATATGTCCTATCGCTAGGAGTGTGTCTACCTCTGTCTTCACGAATGCCCTCCTCTCAGCCGACAAGTGTCGTCTTTTCTGCTTAACAAGTTTAAAACTGGGATCTACTGCCAGCCTGTGCGATATGATGGAGCGGTCGATCCCAGGCATGTCTTCGGGACCCCACGCGAATATCATCGAGTATTCGCGCAAAACAGCAATGACCTGTTCCCACAGTCTCGGGGCAAGGCCCTTGCCTATCCTGACGCACTTGTCTGGTTGACTTGGGTCCAGGGGGATCTCCTCTAACTCCACGACTGGCTCGGGCCCCACCTTTTTCTCCCTCTCGGCCTCCTTCTCCACTGTATGGACGGGTAATTCTTCCGTCAGCATTCTCTCGCATGCAGTCTCATAGCACTTTCGGGCGAGATGCTGATCACCCCGTACCGTCCCCACCCCCTCGGGGGTATGGAATTTCAAACACAAATGCTCCATCGAAATAAGTCCGCCCAACGCTGCCAGCCCAGGCCTCCCTAAGATGAGGTTATGGGCGCATACTATCCTCACTACAAGGAACTCCATGTCCACTTTTTTCACATGCGGGGGGTTGTCAACTTCCACGGGGAGCACTATCGACCCTTCTGTCTCTATGATGTCCCCAGTGAAACCAGCCAGTGGCGTCCTCACCGGTCGGAGCTGGTCCTCGCTCAATCCCAGCTTCACGAACACGTCGTGATACATCACGTTGACACTGCTGCCTGTATCCACAAGCACGCACTTGACGCAGACCCCGTTGACCACCATGGCTACCACGAGTGCGTCCTTCGTAGTCTCCCGTGCTGGCAGGTTATTGTCTGAAAACCAAATCAGTTCCCGGCAGGGCCTTTTCAGCTGGGGGTGTTCATCCACAGCACCTACAAAACAGCCACCATCTACCCTCGAGGCCCCTCCTCCAAAGATGACATTGATCACTGGGCGCCTCCCTGGGCCTTCCCCGGAGTCAGTCGATTTCTCCTTAGCCTCCCCTGCAGGCCCAACCGTCGGACGTTTAGTGTTCCTCGCAGCCAGCCGCTCCCAGTCTATGAAATTCGTTAACTTCCCTGCTTGTATGAGGAACTCTATCTCTTTTCTCTATGCCTGACAGTCATTGGTGGCGTGGCCGTAGCGGCCGTGAAATTTGCAATATCTCGTGGTGTCTGCACCCGGCGGGATCGGGTTGGGACCAAATGTTTTCACCAATTGACACTCCTCTGCATAGGCTAAGATATCGCTAAGTGGGGCGATAAGAGGGGTGAAAGGGGCGATCCGCGGGGCCGGCCATGCCGCCGGGGGTGCTGACATGGTTGCCCGCGCCGGGGCAGGCGCTGGCGGCGCCCACGGCGGGGGGGCTCGTGAACCCGCCGCGGGCCTCCCCCTCCCCCCGGGACTAACCTTCCTATCCTCCGGACTCTCCCGCGAGTAATTAGCTCCCTTCTTAAGACGTGGCAGTTCCTCGAGCCGCGGCTTCTTGCTGCTGCTGTGCTCTTCTATACGCTTCATGCGGTTGGCTTCTTCAGCTTCGGCATAACGGTCTGCCTTCATCATCAAGGCTGCGTACGAGCCGGGGGCCTTGCGGCGGAGGCTCTTGTACAGTTCCCCAGCACGGAGGGCTGCAATGAACATGACCATTGCAGACCGGTCGTCCATGTCCTCCACTTCGGCTTCCTCCTTCCTCCACCGCGTGAGGAACTGGGTGAGGGTTTCATCCTCCCCTTGCTTAACGCTAGCGAGATGCATGAAGTGCTTCTTGCGCCTCCTCCGTCTCAGGAAATGGGTAATGAACTTGGTGGCCAGGTTTTGGAACGAGCCTAGCGAACTGCCTTTCAGGTTCGTGAACCATCGCTGCGCTCCCCCTGACAGCGTAGAGAAGAACGCGCAACACATCAGGGCTTCTGACGACCCCATGAGCATCATAGCCACCTGGTATGTCAGGACGTGCTCCTGGGGATCGCCTATACCGTCATACCTCCTCATGTCAGGGGCTTTAAAGTTGGGAGAAGAGGTTCGTTCATGATGTTGGGGGTGAAGGGCGGAGTGAGAGAGATTCGGGGGATCACGACGTGAGCGCCATGTTCCTTCCACCGCACCAACTCATCTATCTTGGTGTTAATCGCGTCTAGCCACTCCGCCGGGGGGCTGGTTCGGGTCGCCGGCCCCGGGGGTCGATACGCGCTTTCGCCTTCGGCTTCTTCCAATCCGACTTCACAGGCGTCAGCCCTTCACGACCCTCGGCCACGTGGTACCACTATCGGGCCTACCGGGGGCTGTTTAGAGTGAATCATGTTGGCTCGCTCGCCATCCCCGCGCCTCCCGTCCTCTGCGCGAACCGAGGCGGGTGCTTCCTCTGACACCTCGCGGTCGGTGTTCCGCCCGTCTCCGCTACGCGGGGGGTTAGGCGGGCACTCTCCTGATGGGTTGACCATCTCGGCGTACCTCAGAATTCTATTTAGAGTGGTAGAGACTACAAACACGGGCTAATCGTAACGTGTCCCCACAGACGGTGCCAATGATGGTCTTATTAGGACCGGGTCCTCCATAAACCGAGTACAGAGAGTACAGAACGGGGGGTAGGGCGCTAGGTCCAACACGATATGTATAGAAGCCCGAGGTACAGGCCCAAGAACAGCGACCCAAATACAAAGGACAAGGCCCACAGGGTGGGCTATAGCTAACTATGCTATTGACAGGAATCGAACCCAGGTGACTGGATTGAGAGTATGAAACCAAGACCACTGGACTAGTGTGCCTGTCGTGTCTGAGTTGCCCCTTGCCAGATATCCAGGACCCCTATTTATAGCAAGCCCCCCTCCTCTTCATGCGTCCACGTGTCCCATGCAATCCATCCCCACTTCCCCACTCCGCTTGCTTCTCGCCATTTACATCACGCTCTCCGCCTTTCTCGACCCCTATTGCCTTTGTCACCTTACTCACACCAACCCCGGGACGCCGGATGCCGCCCGAGACCAACACCCCGGGACGCCGGGACCGCGGTCGCACAGGACCGCGCGCCGGATGCACCGGGTGCGCCACAACCGGCCGGCCATGGCCCCAGCGCGCCGGGCGCCAAGGCCGCGCTGGCCCGCGCTCCGGGCGCGCTGGTCGCGCCGTGGCCGACCGGGGCCAGCGCCCCGGTCGGCGTCGCTGCCCGGGGCCTGTTGTGGCTCCAGCACGCGCTGGGCGCCGAGGCCACGCTGGCCCGCGCCCAGGGCACGCTGGCCGCGCCACTGTCGACCAGGGCTAGCGCCCCGGTCGGTGTCGCTGTTCGGCCACCAGCGCCGGCCCCCGCCTGGGGCTGGCTGCGGCCCCCCGCGCGCCGGGCGCCAAGGCCGCATTGGCCCGCGCCCAGCCTTCGGCCCAAATTTGTTGCCTCCCCCTGTCGGCCCAATTACATGGACCCTCTGCGTCCATGGCCCACCTCCAATATCCCCATCAATAATATAATAATAATAATAATAATAATAATAATAATAATAATAATAATAATAATAATAATAATAATAATAATAATGTAAAATGGAAATGACAGTGAGATGGTCCGTCGATGGTGTCGCTTTCCTAATCCCCTAGAACGCTCAGTTGTGAGCTCATTTCGCCGGTCAATCAAGCTTGTTTCTCTCTCTAAAATTGGAGCTGAGTAAGGGGTTAGGGTTCGATTGGTGAGTCTCGTGTACTCTGTACTATGGATTGACGATGAAGATGATGTTAGTGTGAAGCATCGACTGACAAACAGCTCTCACCATACTCGACCTCTGAGTGTCCATAGTACGGTCACAGCCACAAATCGGAGGTTTCATCTGGACTATCACCGCACTGATTCGATCCGGTGAACACTACAGTCGTCGGAGTTCATGGGTAGATAGAGATCGGACATTGGTGGACATAAATGTGTGCGATTTTTATCGATCCCCCATTTTGCAGAATCGGTGGTTCAGTCCTACGATTTGGAAAATAACAACAAAACTGGGTATGGATTTCTAATGCTAACTAATCTACGTTGTTCAGATCTATATATAAATAGGGATATTGATACCGTTTATCTAATAAATTTGTAGAACTAATCCTAATATACAACACATGGATATTAATTTTGCTAACCTTTGAATTTATAGGATGATTTTTAATTTAGAGTCCGAGAAGTTGAAATCCGTTGTTTCATAAATATATTTTTATTAATTTTTTTTGTACAGTGTACCAAAAAATTTCTTATAATCTCTATCTATATAGGAAGACAGATAGCTATAATAAAGATAGAAGTGTATATAGATTTACCTTGGTTGTTGCTGGGATGCTTCCTCTTCGAACCAATGGTGGTTGTAGATGTAAGTTTCCTCATGTGTTCTTAGGGAGATGACTTGCAGGAATCAAGAATTGTTTAGGTGCTGTTTAAAACAGGTGTTTAATTTCTCTGTGTTGATTATATAGTTATAAAGAACTACTCAATTAATATTTGGAGACAACATTGGAAAATGGCAATTATAATGGCTTTTGGAATACTCAAAGGTTTAGTTGTGCTACTTAATGCACAGGGAAGTCCAGTATAATAGGTACTTGCATATTATTAGTAAATGCTTTCATACTAAATTGGAATTATCAAATTTGATTGGAATGTAAATAGGTTTCTTATTTAGCTAATATACTAATATATATGTTGTTTTGCAGGTAGACAGTAGTTGGATCAAGCCCACAAATACTCATGGTTGTCACAGGTTTTATTTGATAAACAACTTTGTTTGAGACTGTTGTATTTACACATGCTTCGGACGGCTTAAAGATAAGTTTGAAGTCCAGCTAATGTGCTTTACATTGTTCCCACGAATAATAATATTCTTTCAGTGTTCATAAATTATATGGTGTTAATAATGATTTAATCTGTTTAATTGTAATTCTCCAATTGCAGGTAAGCTGCTACACCTACTGTGTATTTATCTACAATAATTTGAGGATGCTTCATAGATACAAAGTTGGAGTCAAGACTATTGTAGTAACAGTTGCTTGGGACGTCTAAAAGATAAGTTTTAATACCCAAAATCGGCTCAATCTAATGTGATTTCAAATGTTAGTTAAGCAGAATAATTTCCTTTCATTGTTCCTAACCAAGATGGACTTTAAAGCAGTTATACAGTTAATTCAAAATTCTCCAAATGCAGGTAAACTGCACATCAAACGGTCTTCACCTAACATTAATTGAGGACGCTTCCTATTTACAAAGTTGTTGTCAACAATTGGTAAGTCCCTAATAAGCACTAAGAGCCTAATTAAGTGGCTGCAAGTCGTATTTTTAATTTATCGGTTGTTGGTTCCACTGCAGGTAAGATGCAACACAATCTCTATTGTATAAAAGGTCATTGAAGAGATAATCAAAATTAAATTGTTGTCAACAGCTGGTAAGTCCCTTAGTTCTCAATTATGCGTACTTGGAATAACATTTTTACTTTCATTACCAACAATAGCTTGAGGTCCCTGATAGCTGTTACTGTACTTCGTTGAAAACTAATGTATTATACAGTTTACTTAATCTAGTGTTGATATTGTGAAGTGATAAGACTATTTTTTATATACACATGTGCCTTTGTTATTTTGTTTACTATTATTTGAACTACTAATATGATTAAGTGAGAGAACTTTTTTTTGCTTTGACCACACATTCATTTTTTAAATAATTGAATGTCTGTTAATTTATGACACTTTGCCAAATTGTTGAGAGATCAAATACAGTTGCACTGTATTGTTTTAATCCTAATAGGAATCTATTAATAGATTGTTGAGAGATCAAATACAGTTGGAGTTACAGTTGCAGTGTAGACTTTGGATGCCTTATATGATGTACTAAATTTAATATTTAGTTTGTATTACTTTGGCTACATTTCTTTGGATGACAACATGCTTTGCTGTGAGTGTATCCAACTGTAGAAGTGACATAATTAACAAAATATAGGCTTAGGGATAATCAATAATTACAAGGTTTACAAATATTCATTAGACAAAAAATAGTATTATTTAATCATTAATATTTAGACCACACTAATCTTGCATAATTAGGTATGGTCCTAATGAGTACCCTACACTAATCTTCCTTAATGTTACATAATTATACAGTGTTAGGTGTATTACATGCTAACATAAACCATTTGATGGTCCTTTTGAATGCTACTTCAGCTACTTCAACTGATTTGTGTGCCATCATTTTGGTCTTTAGGGATATGCCTACCATCTGATTGATCTTCTCCCACCATGTCTGCAATCCTTTGCCATTTTTTTCCATCATGTCTGCAATCTTTCTATGCATGTGCATCACTTTCTGGAAAAAAAAAAAAAAAAACAAATCTGCAATAGGAATATCACAAATCGAGTACGTTTAACATGTTTGGTACTAAGCCAAAAAAATCCATACTGAGTATCAAAAGGTTCAGTCCAGCTGTTTTAGGAAAAACACAATAATGTCACCAAAAAAACATTCTTCAAAAAAAAAAAAAAAAAAAAAAAAAAAAAAAAGTCCCAAAGAGCACATTGTCAGCCATTTAATTCATTACAAATCTGTTTCTTTCTCAATCTTCACAACATTGTCCTTGTTTTTTTTCGAACTTTGTGTGCTGGAAAACTCATCAATTAGCGATCTCTTCACGGTTCCATTCTCAATACTGTTATCTTCATTCAGTCTCTGTGCAACAACTTGGAGAGGACTTTCAGCTTCATTTGCTTAGTCTGTATCCTACACAATCAAATGTTCAAAATGTAATTATAAAATAATTTTATTTTATAGTCAACAATTATAATATGTTGCTGGATCAGCAAGTATACCTCTAGATCCCATAGGTCCTCACCTGTAAGCTCCAACTCCAACTTTGATGAGAGGTCCCTGTCCCTAACTTGAATTAGCTCTGGTGCGTGCTTTTCTACAATCTTTTCATAAGTGATGATTCTCATAACAGGGAAAGCATTGACATAGTTTTGAAACTGTTCCTTACGCACAGCAATTCGAAATAGCAGGTTCAGTCCGATTAGAGTTTCAAGCTCCCTAGGTAAACCCTTTCTTCCCTGCAGGTAATTCACTTATTTAACAAAGTTTGTATACAGTTATCTAGTTATAGTATATTAATGTTTTTCATATAGGTGGTCCAAACAGAATTAACTGGATACTTAGAATGTAACTGGATAACTGCTTATAAGATAATACTCGAAGGGTCCAAATACCCTTTATCAGTATATATTATCTTAATGTTTTTCATATAGGTAACATGAGAAGCCATAGGTAGTTGGCATTACTGCCTCCACAGATTATACTTGAGAGGACAAAGTTAGTAGTACTAAGCTAATAGTCTAGGTAAGGATGAAATAGTATTAGTATGGGTATTCTTCAAATCATCTGCACTAATTCCAATTAGATCAAGGCACTCCCTGTCCCATAGAAGGAAAGGAGCATTGTCATCCATGTCCACAACTCTAACCTTAACTTTGTACCTCAGTGTCCCATCACCCCAATTCCTGTCACATGTACTACACCACAGCCACTTCCCTTTCAGTTTAAGCTTTTTGTTGCAACCCTTGGTTCGACACGAAGCATAGTACCACTCTGGATCATCAATGAACACAATCCTAGCTGCCACCCAAAAATCTCCAAACTGCATTCAACTTTATACAATTAGAGATGCAACCAAAATAGCTATAATTCTGAAAATCTTTATAGAAAGGCAGTGATATTCAGTAGTACTCAGTGTCTTCAATGGTGAAGTCAATCAGCCTGGAGTTCTTCCCATTAATTAATTTCTCCTGTGGGCAATGTATTTCAATAACTCGACCAATAACATCTACAAAACAATGCATTAGATGATATAATAATAGTAAAATTACTAATTATTTGGAAAGGGTAGACTGAATGAGAGAACAGATTACCAAATAGGTGTTTATCATCAAGGCCTTCATTAGACTTGATCTCTTTAAAGGTCTTCAGCCGATACATTTTCATAGGAAATTTCACATGCTTTAAATCCTTTACCATAGTCTGATAGTTAAATTTTATCATGTACTTCTGTGGGCTGGTTTTGTATGAGTAAAAAATTTGTGATCACACAAAATTTTTTTATAGCATATACTGAACCTTCTGAAAAACAGCTAAGGTACTTTTCAACATACTCTTTGGGTACATGAGCATGCAAGAAGGAACCCTGTGTATGTGCAAATAACAAAAATAGGATCTGTAAATATATATATATCTAATTTATGTGTATAGATAACAACAATAGGAACTGTAAATGTAAAAAGACTGTATGTAAGGTACTGTAAAAATTTATGAAATAAAAACTAAACTGGACTGCTTATCTCTATCTACTGTTAAATGGTCCTTACCTCTTCATCATGAAAAACAATTTCTTTTGATCTAATCTTCGATGGATCATTTCTCTGAATCTGATATGCTCGCACCACCCGTAGCCTAAGAGCCTGCCTGGTATTCATTGGAGATATTTGGCTAGCAAGGACAAACATTTTGTGAAAGGGAAGAAGAATCAGATAGTATCTCTATCTATGGAAATTTCGAATGTATTGAGTAGCTTTGTATATGGAGTATGTGATGTATATATAAGATCTGATGACCTTTCGTTCTATTTCCTTCGAATTAAACAGCTAGTAAATACCTAGAGAATATGTATGGGTTCGTGGGCTCAATGCCCCATATGGGAAACGGATTGGATTAAATACATTCTCCAATCCAATTGGATGGGAGAGTGATCAGCCGTAAATATATTTAAAAACTTCGGTTTTCTATAAACTGTAGGTATTATACTCAATAGGAGGCCTTTCGTTTTCCGAAGCTTTAACAATAAATTATCCGCCTTTGTCAAAACGTCTCCGTTCCATTTGGACGGAATTTTTATGGTCCTTTTGTTTTGCTTTAATACAGATAGAGATTTGATTTGGGCATATAGTGCAAAATTTGGTTGATTAATGTTGCACATACACCTCCACAACAAACCTGACACAACTTGTTGGTTACTGATTCAAAATTTAAGGATAGATTAACATTGCAAAATCTTATCCGTGAATAAGATTGTTCATAAATATTAGACTTTTCCTCATAATTATTATAATTTTTTTTATAAGTAACTTTTTAATCCTTAATATTATATTTTGATGTAAAAGTATTACATTTTTCATAAAAAGTATCATATATTTTATTATACGTATTTGACTTTCTTTCATAACAACAATATAATTAATTAATTTATTACTGATTAGTATTACATTTTTTCTATAAATAACTATTTGACTCCTAAATAGTACATTTTGATTTAAAAATAGGCACAAATGTTAAATAGGTCCATCTACTACTTCGGAGTGCTCAATTCCCCCCATCAACTAAAACATAATGTAATTGAACACACTTATCTCTAAAAATTTGTCGATTAACTCAAGTTATCTTTGAGTTGCCACTCCACACTGCTGACCTGAAATTTTATTTAAATAAAAATGAACCTCAAACTTGACGTGCAATTCTCTGCACACCCTCGACAATTCACGCGCAATTGCAGCTCGTGGCTTCGCTACAGGCCCGAGGCTACAGGCCTCCTCGGGCTTGCTATCACTACCTTCCTCTTCCATTCCTCCTTCATTCACCACAATTTCATTTCAAAATTACAGAGTGAGTTGGTGACTTAGCCTTTAGGATTTTTATTGAAGGCAAGAAGAACAATTCGGAAACAACGCAAAATTATTATTATTATTATTTTAAAAAAAGAAGAAGAGGGAAGTCACTGAATTAGTCACGGTTTTATCGTCCAGAGTGAAATTGAGAATATCTGATCTTGAAAGAGATGCCGAGCAAAGAACCGCGCGTGGGAACCACTTGCCAGGTAGGGACAAGGAAGGCGGCAATGCCAAGCAAATGCTCTAACGGCCATGGCGACTTGACCTTATTGCTGATGCCACACATTGTTCCATTCAAAACGATGCCATCGAAAGACTATTTTGGGGCGGAGTCATCGCTACGGAGAGTGATTAGGAGAGCAATTGCACCGCCGAGAGACTCGGCGTAGTGGAAAGTCAACAAGTATGACAACAATGTGGAGTGGCAACCCGCCAGAGATTAGGAAGTAAATTCCACATTATCACCATTTTTATTTAAATAAAATTACATGTCAAGAGTGTGGAGTGGCAGCTCGGTGGTAACCTGCAAAAAAAAACTAATCGTCAAATTTTTAGAGGTAAGTGTGTCCTGTTACATTATGTTTTAGTTGATGAGGGGAAATTGAGCACTTCGAAGTAGTAGATGGGCGGGCCTATTTGACACTTGAAATATTACATTTTTCCTTAAAAGTATTACACTTTTCCCTTAGTATTACATTTTCATCTTGACCTGACCAATCTTACAGGAGACTCGATCACCGTTAACATATATCAACCCCACTCTTAAATATATAGAGGAAGGCAAAAACTTGTGTAAGACCGTCTGTCCGCGTCATGGATTATTGTCCGTGAGACGGGTCGAGTTGTAGACAATTAGGTGTGTAAGTATCACAATTTCAGTTACAAGTATTACAATATTTATCATTAGTACCAATCAATTTACCCTAAATAGTATCACAATTTCACATATAAGTATTACAATATCTATCATAAGTAACTATTTATTTTTAATTCAAACTGGTATTAAATTTTCTATAATATGTATTACAATTTCTTTCATAAGTATCATTTCATATATAAGCATTACAATATTTACAGTAGAATTACACGTTGTAAGTATCACAATTTCAGTTATAAATATTATAATATTTATTATTAGTAACAATCATTTTACTGTAAATAGTATTACAATTTCACATATAAACATTACAATATCTATTATAAGTAACAGTTTATTTATTTTTAAATTAATATTAAATTTCTTGTAATAAGTATTGTAACTTTTATAATAAGTAACAAGCAACTATCATATATTCGACATGTCTTATGAATTAAGATTTGTGAACGGTCTCACACAAGCGTCGTAGAGGAATTAACAATTGAAGTTTTTATCCTAACCATCACTTTTGTTTTAATGTCTTTTTCAACACGACAAGTTAGATCAATTATGTATAATTGTAGTTTGCACATTGTAATTAAGATGTCCATTGACCATTATTGGTACTGTGTATTGGAAATAATTGTTAGATGAGCATATATACTATTATTAAAAATAAAATTATCCTTTGTGTTTTCCCGCCCAAACTTTTTCACCCAAACAATTAATAATTAATAATTAATTAATTAAATAATAATAATAATAATAATAATAATAATAATAAATGGAAAAATACAAAGGATATATAATTTACTTCTATTGTTAAGAGTAAAAAAAGAAAAATGGAAAAAGATCCCTAATTCTATTAATTTACTTATTATTATTATTATTATTATTATTAATAATAATAATAATAATAATAAAAATAATAATAATAATAATAATCAATACAATATATAATAACAAAATCCTGTAATTTTAACTTCCCACTCAATTCTTAAAAAATTTCTCTTCCCAATTAAATATATTGATTTCTACTTTTCCCATCCGTACAATAATTCTGGATAAAAATTCTATTCTAAAATTTTAAAATAGTGTAATACATTTCCCTTTGTACATCTATCTATATATATATATATATATATATATATATATATATATATATATATATATATATATATATATATATATATATATATATATATATAATAACAAAATCCTGGAATTTTAACTTCCCGCTCAATTCCTAAAAACTCTCTCTTCCCAATAAAATATATTGATTTCTACTTTCCCATCGTACAATAATTCTGAGTAAAAATTCTATTCTAAAATTTTAAAATAGTGTAATACAATTCCCTTTGTACATCTATACTATATATAATAACAAAATCCTGGAATTTTAACTTCCCGCCCAATTCTTAAAAAATCTCCCTGGCCAATAAAATATATTGATTTCTACTTTCTCATTCGTACAATAATTTTGGGTAAAAATTCTATTCTAAAATTTTAAAATAGTGAAATACAATTCCCTTTGTACATCTATACTATATATAATAACAAATTCCTGTAATTTTAACTTCCCGCCCCATTCCAAAAAATCTCTCTTTCCAATAAAATATATTGATTTCTACTTTCCGATTCGTACAATAATTCTAGGTAAAAATTCTATTATAAAATTTTAAAATAGTGTAATACAATTCCCTTTGTACATCTATACTATGTATATACTAACAAAATCCTGGAATTTTTACTTCCCCCCAATTCCTAAAAAATCTCTCTTCCCAATAAAATATATTGATTTCTACCTTTCCCATTCGTACAATAATTCTGGGTAAAAATTCTATTCTAAAATTTTAAAATAGTGTAATACAATTCCCTTTGTACATCTATACTATATATAATAACAAAATCCTGAAATTTTAACTTCCCGCCGAATTCCAAAAAAATCTCTGTTCCCAATAAAATATATTGATTTCTTCTTTCCCATTCGTACAATAATTCTGGGTAAAAATTCTATTCAAAAATTTTAAAGTAGAGTAATACAATTACCTTTGTACATCTCTAATATCTATACTATATATAATAACAAAATCCTGGAATTTTAATTCCCGCCTAATTCCTAAAAAATCACTCTTCCCAATAAAATATATTGATTTCTACTTTTTCCCATTCGTACAATAATTCTGGGTAAAAATTCTATTCTAAAATTTTAAAATAGTGTAATACAATTCCCTTTGTATATCTATACTATATATAATAACAAAATCCTGGAATTTTAACTTCCCGCCCAATTCCTAAAATCTCTCTTCCCAACAAAATATATTGATTTTTACTTTCCCATCCGTACAATAATTCTAGGTAAAAATTCTATTCTAAAATTTTAAAATAGGGTAATACAATAACCTTTGTACATCTATATATACTTTATATAATAACAAAATCCTGGAATTTTAACTTCTCGCCCAATTCCTAAAAAATCTCTCTTCCCAATAAAATATATTGATTTCAAATTTTCCCATTCGTACAATAATTATGGGTAAAAATTCTATTCTAAAATTTTAAAATAGTGTAATACAATTCCCTTTGTACATCTATACTATATATAATAACCAAATCCTGAAATTTTAAATTCCCGTCCAATTCCTAAAAAATCTCTCTTCCCAATAAAATATATTGATTTCTACTTTTTCCAATTCGTACAATAATTCTGGGTAAAAATTCTATTCTAAAATTTTAAAATAGTGTAATACAATTCCCTTTGTACATCTATCTATACAATATATAATAACAAAATCCTGGAATTTAAACTTCCCGTCCAATTCCTAAAAATCTCTCTTTCCAATAAAATATATTGATTTCTACTTTACCATTCGTACAATAATTCTGGGTAAAAATTCTTTTATAAAATTTTAAAATAGTGTAATACAATTCCCTTTGTACATCTATACTATATATATAATAACAAAATCCTGGAATTTAAACTTCCCGCCCAATTCCTAAAAATCTCTCTTCCCAACAAATTATATTGATTTCTACTTTCCCATCCGTACAATAATTCTAGGTAAAAATTCTATTCTAAAATTTTAAAATAGTGTAATACAATTACCTTTGTACATCTATCTATACTTTATATAATAACAAAATCCTGGAATTTTAACTTCCCGCCCTATTCCTAAAAAATCTCTCAACCAATAAAATATGTTGATTTCTACTTTCCCATTCCTACAATAATTCTGTGTAAAAATTCTATTCTAAACTTTTAAAATAGTGTAATACAATTCCCATTGTACATCTATACTATATATAATAACAAAATCCTGAAATTTCAACTTCCCGCCCAATTCCTAAAAAACTCTCTTCCCAATATAATATATCGATTTCTACTTCTTTACCATTCGTACAATAATTCTGTGTAAAAATTCTATTCTAAAATTTTAAAATAGTGTAATACAATTCCCTTTGTACATCTATATTATATATAATAACAAAATCCTGGAATTTTAACTTCCCGCCCAATTTCTAAAAAATCTCTATTTCCAATAAAATATATTGATTTCTACTTTCCCATCCTTACAATAATTCTAGGTAAAAATTCTATTCTAAAATTTTAAAATAGTGTAATACAATTCCCTTTGAACATCTATACTATATATAATAAAAAAATCCTGGAATTTTAACTTCTTGCCCAATTCCAAAAAAATCTCTCTGTCCAATAAAATGTATTGATTTCTACTTTCCCATTCGAACAATAATTTTGGGTAAAAATTCTATTCTAAAATTTTAAAATAGTGAAATACAATTCCCTTTGTACATCTATATCTATACTATATATAATAACAAATTCCTGGAATTTTAACTTCCCGCCCAATTCCTAAATATCTCTCTTTCCAATAAAATATATTGATTTCTACTTTCCCATTCGTACAATAATTCTGGGTAAAAATTCTATTATAAAATTTTAAAATAGTGTAATACAATTCCCTTTGTACATCTATACTATATATATAATAACAAAATCCTGGAATTTTAACTTCCCGCCTATTTCCTAAAAAATCTCTCTTCCCAATAAAATATATTGATTTCTACGTCTTCCCATTCATACAATAATTCTGGGACAATATTCTATTATAAAATTTTAAAATAGTGTAAAACAATTCCCTTTGTACATCTATCTATACTTTATATAATAACAAAATCCTGGAATTTTAACTTCCCGACCAATTCCTAAAAATCTCTCTTCCCAACAAAATATATTGATTTCTACCTTTCCAATTCGTACAATAATTCTGGGTAAAAATTCTATTCTTAAATTTAAAAATAGGGTAATACAATTCCCTTTGTACATCTATACTACTATATATATTAACAAAATCCTGAAATTTTAACTTCCCGCCCAATTCCTAAAAAATCTCTCTTCCTAATAAAATATATTGATTTCAAATTTTCCCATTCGTACAATAATTATGGGTAAAAATTCTATTCTAAAGTTTTAAAATAGTGTAATACAATTCCCTTTGTACATCTATACTATATATAATAACCAAATCCTGAAATTTTAAATTCCCGTCCAATTCCTAAAAAATCTCTCTTCCCAATAAAATATATTGATTTCTACTTTTTCCAATTCGTACAACAATTCTGGGTAAAAATTCTATTCTAAAATTTTAAAATAGTGTAATACAATTCCCTTTGTACATCTATCTATACAATATATGATAACAAAATCCTGGAATTTAAACTTCCCGCCCAATTCCTAAAAATCTCTCTTCCCAACAAATTATATTGATTTCTACTTTCCCATCCGTACAATAATTCTAGGTAAAAATTCTATTCTAAAATTTTAAAATATTGTAATACAATTACCTTTGTACATCTATCTATACTTTATATAATAACAAAATCCTGGAATTTTAACTTCCCGCCCTATTCCTAAAAAATCTCTCTACCAATAAAAAATGGTGATTTCTACTTTCTCATTCCTACAATAATTCTGTGTAAAAATTCTATTCTAAACTTTTAAAATAGTGAAATACAATTCCCATTGTACATCTATACTATATATAATAACAAAATCCTGAAATTTCAACTTCCCGCCCAATTCCTAAAAAATCTCTCTTCCCAATAAAATATATTGATTTCTACGTTTTGCCATTCGTACAATCATTCTGGGTAAAAATTCTATTCTAAAATTTTAAAATAGGGTAAGACAATTACCTTTGTACATCTATACTTCTATACTATATATAATTACAAAATCCCGGAATTTTAACTTCCCGCCCAATTTCTAAAAAATCTCTATTTCCAATAAAATATATTGATTTCTACTTTCCCATCCGTACAATAATTCTAGGTAAAAATTCTGTTCCAAAATTTTAAAATAGTGTAATACAATTCCCTTTGAACATCTATACTATATATAATAAAAAAATCCTGGAATTTTAACTTCTCGCCCAATTCCTAAAAAATCTCTCTGCCCAATAAAATGTATTGATTTCTACTTTCCCATTCGAACAATAATTTTGGGTAAAAATTCTATTCTAAAATTTTAAAATAGTGAAATACAATTCCCTTTGTACATCTATATCTATACTATATATAATAACAAATTCCTGGAATTTTAACTTCCCGCCCAATTCCTAAAAATCTCTCTTTCCAATAAAATATATTGATTTCTACTTTCCCATTCGTACAATAATTCTTGGTAAAAATTCTATTATAAAATATTAAAATAGTGTAATACAATTCCCTTTGTACATCGATACTATATATATAATAACAAAATCCTGGAATTTTAACTTCCCGCCCAATTCCTAAAAATCTATCTTTCCAATAAAATATATTGATTTCTAATTTCCCATTCGTACAATAATTCTGGGTAAAAAATCTATTATAAAATTTTAAAATAGTGTAATACAATTCCCTTTGTACATCTATACTATATAAAATAACAAAATCCTGGAATTTTAACTTCTGGCCCGATTCCTAAAAAAACTCTCTTTCCAAAAAAATATATTGAAATCAACTTTCCCATTCGTACAATAATTCTGGGTAAAAATACAATTCTAAAATTTTAAAGTATTGAAATACAATTCCATTTCTACGTCTATCTATACAATATATAATAACAAAATCCTGGAATTTAAACTTCCCGCCCAATTTCTAAAAATCTCTCTTCCCAACAAAATATATTGATTTCTACTCTCCCATCCGTACAATAATTCTAGGTAAAATTTCTATTCTAAAATTTTAAAATAGTGTAATACAATTACCTTTGTACATCTATCTATACTTTATATAATAACAAAATCCTGGAATTTTAACTTCCCGCCCAATTCCTAAAAAATCTCTCTTCCCAATAAAATATATTGATTTCTACTTTTTCCCATTCGTACAATAATTCTGGGTAAAAATTCTATTCTAAAATTTTAAAATAGTGTAATACAATTCCCTTTGTAAATCTATACTATATGTAATAATAAAATCTTGGAATTTTAACTTTTCGCCCAATTTCTAAAAAATCTCTCTTTCCATTAAAATATATTGATTTCTACTTTCATATTCGTTCAATAATTCTGGGTAAAAATTCTATTCTAAAATGTTAAAATAGTGTAATACAATTCCCTTTCTACATCTATACTATATATATAATAACAAAATCCTGGAATTTAAACTTCCCGCCCAATTCCTAAAAATCTCTCTTCCCAACAAATTATATTGATTTCTACTTTCCCATCCGTACAATAATTCTAGGTAAAAATTCTATTCTAAAATTTTAAAATAGTGTAATACAATTACCTTTGTACATCTATCTATACTTTATATAATAACAAAATCCTGGAATTTTAACTTCCCGCCCTATTCCTAAAAAATCTCTCAACCAATAAAATATGTTGATTTCTACTTTCCCATTCCTACAATAATTCTGTGTAAAAATTCTATTCTAAACTTTTAAAATAGCGTAATACAATTCCCATTGTACATCTATACTATATATAATAACAAAATCCTGGAATTTCAACTTCCCGCCCAATTCCTAAAAAACTCTCTTCCCAATATAATATATTGATTTCTACTTCTTTACCATTCGTACAATAATTCTGTGTAAAAATTCTATTCTAAAATTTTAAAATAGTGTAATACAATTCCCTTTGTACATCTATACTATATATAATAACAAAATGCTGGAATTTTAATTTCCCGCCCAATTTCTAAAAAATCTCTATTTCCAATAAAATATATTGATTTCTACTTTCCCATCCTTACAATAATTCTAGGTAAAAATTCTATTCTAAAATTTTAAAATAGTGTAATACAATTCCCTTTGAACATCTATACTATATATAATAAAAAAATCCTGGAATTTTAACTTCTTGCCCAATTCCAAAAAAATCTCTCTGTCCAATAAAATGTATTGATTTCTACTTTCCCATTCGAACAATAATTTTGGGTAAAAATTCTATTCTAAAATTTTAAAATAGTGAAATACAATTCCCTTTGTACATCTATATCTATACTATATATAATAACAAATTCCTAGAATTTTAACTTCCCGACCAATTCCTAAAAATCTCTCTTTCCAATAAAATATATTGATTTCTACTTTCCCATTCGTACAATAATTCTGGGTAAAAATTCTATTATAAAATTTTAAAATAGTGTAATACAATTCCCTTTGAACATCTATACTATATATAATAACAAAATCCTGGAATTTTAACTTCCCGCCTATTTCCTAAAAAATCTCTCTTCCCAATAAAATATATTGATTTCTACTTTTTCCCATTCATACAATAATTCTGGGTCAATATTCTATTATAAAATTTTAAAATAGTGTAAAACAATTCCCTTTGTACATCTATCTATACTTTATATAATAACAAAATCTTGGAATTTTAACTTCCCGCCCAATTCCTAAAAATCTCTCTTCCCAACAAAATATATTGATTTCTACCTTTCCAATTCGTACAATAATTCTGGGTAAAAATTCTATTCTTAAATTTAAAAATAGTGTAATACAATTCCCTTTGTACATCTATACTATATATATTAACAAAATCCTGAAATTTTAACTTCTCGTCCAATTCCTAAAAAATCTCTGTTCCCAATAAAATATATTGATTTCTTCTTTGCCATTCGTACAATAATTCTGGGTAAAAATTCTATTCAAAATTTTAAAATAGTGTAATACAATTACCTTTGTACATCTCTACTATCTATACTATATATAATAACAAAATCCGGGAATTTTAACTTCCCGCCCAATTCCTAAAATCTCTCTACCCAACAAAATATATTGATATCTACTTTCCCATCCGTAGAATAATTCTAGGTAAAAATTCTATTCTAAAATTTTAAAATAGGGTAATACAATAACCTTTGTACATCTATATATACTTTATATAATAACAAAATCCTGGAATTTTAACTTCCCGCCCAATTCCTAAAAAATCTCTCTTCCCAATAAAATATATTGATTTCAAATTTTCCCATTCGTACAATAATTATGGGTAAAAATTCTATTCTAAAATTTTAAAATAGTGTAATACATTTCCCTTTGTACATCTATACTATATATAATAACCAAATCCTGAAATTTTAAATTCCCGCCCAATTCCTAAAAATTCTCTTTTCCCAATAAAATATATTGATTTTTACTTTTTCCAATTCGTACAATAATTCTGGGTAAAAATTCTATTCAAAAATTTTAAAATAGTGTAAAACAATTCCCTTTGTACATCTATCTATACAATATATAATAACAAAATCCTGGAATTTAAACTTCCCGCCCAATTCCTAAAAATCTCTCTTCCCAACAAAATATATTGATTTCTACTTTCCCATCCGTACAATAATTCTAGGTAAAAATACTATTCTAAAATTTTAAAATAGTGTAATACAATTACCTTTGTACATCTATCTATACTTTATATAATAACAAAATCCTGGAATTTTAACTTCTCGCCCTATTCCTAAAAAATCTCTCTACCAATAAAATATGGTGATTTCTACTTTCCCATTCCTACAATAATTTTGTGTAAAAATTCTATTCTAAACTTTTAAAATAGTGTAATACAATTCCCATTGTACATCTATACTATATATAATAACAGAATCCTGGAATTTCAACTTCCCGCCCAATTCCTAAAAAATCTCTCTTCCCAACAAAATATATTGATTTCTACGTTTTGCCATTCGTACAATCATTCTGGGTAAAAATTCTATTCTAAAATTTTAAAATAGTGTAATACAATTCCCTTTGTACATCTATACTTCTATACTATATATAATAACAAAATCCCGGAATTTTAACTTGCCGCCCAATTTCTAAAAAATCTCTATTTCCAATAAAATATATTGATTTCTACTTTCCCATCCGTACAATAATTATTGGTAAAAATTCTATTCTAAAATTTTAAAATAGTGTAATACAATTCCCTTTGAACATCTATACTATATATAATAAAAAAATCCTGGAATTTTAACTTCTCTCCCAATTCCTAAAAAATCTCTCTGCCCAATAAAATGTATTGATTTCTACCTTCCCATTCGTACAATAATTTTGGTTAAAAATTCTATTCGATAATTTTAAAATAGTGAAATACAATTCCCTTTGTACATCTATATCTATACTATATATAATAACAAATTCCTGGAATTTTAATTTCCCGCCCAATTCCTAAAAATCTCTCTTTCCAATAAAATATATTGATTTCTACTTTCCCATCCGTACAATAATTCTAGGTAAAAATTCTATTCTAAAATTTTAAAATAGTGTAATACAATTCCCTTTGAACATCTATACTATATATAATAAAAAAATCCTGGAATTTTAACTTCTCGCCCAATTCCTAAGAAATCTCTATTTCCAATAAAATATATTGATTTCTACTTTCCCATCCTTACAATAATTCTAGGTAAAAATTCTATTCTAAAATTTTAAAATAGTGTAATACAATTCCCTTTGAACATCTATACTATATATAATAAAAAAATCATGGAATTTTAACTTCTCGCCCAATTCCAAAAAAATCTCTCTGTCCAATAAAATGTATTGATTTCTACTTTCCCATTCGTACAATAATTTTGGGTAAAAATTCTATTCTAAAATTTTAAAATAGTGAAATACAATTCCCTTTGTACATCTATATCTATACTATATATAATAACAAATTCCTGGAATTTTAACTTCCCGCCCAATTCCTAAAAATCTCTCTTTCCAATAAAATATATTGATTTCTACTTTACCATTCGTACAATAATTCTGGGTAAAAATTCTTTTATAAAATTTTAAAATAGTGTAATACAATTCCCTTTGTACATCTATACTATATATATAATAACAAAATCGTGGAATTTTAACTTCCCGCCCAATTCCTAAAAAAATCTCTCTTCCCAATAAAATATATTGATTTCTACCTTTCCCATTCGTACAATAATTATGGGTAAAAATTCTATTCAAAAATTTTAAAATAGTGTAATACAATTACCTTTGTACATCTCTACTATCTATACTATATATAATAACAAAATCCTGGAATTTTAACTTCCCGCCTATTTCCTAAAAAATCTTTCTTCCCAATAAAATATATTGATTTCTACTTTTTCCCATTCATACAATAATTCTGGGTCAATATTCTGTTATAAAATTTTAAAATAGTGTAAAACAATTCCCTTTGTACATCTATCTATACTTTATATAATAACAAAATCCTGGAATTTTAACTTCCCGCCCAATTCCTAAAAATCTCTATTCCCAACAAAATATATTGATTTCTACCTTTCCAATTCGTACAATAATTCTGGGTAAAAATTCTATTCTTAAATTTAAAAATAGGGTAATACAATTCCCTTTGTACATCTATACTACTATATATATTAACAAAATTCTGAAATTTTAACTTCCCGCCCAATTCCTGATCTCTGTTCCCATTAAAATATATTGATTTTTTCTTTCACATTCGTACAATAATTCTGGGTAAAAATTCTATTCAAAAATTTTAAAATAGTGTAATACAATTACCTTTGTACATCTCTACTATCTATACTATATATAATAACAAAATCCTGGAATTTTAACTTCCCGCCCAATTCCTAAAAATCTCTCTTCCCAACAAAATATATTGATTTCTACTTTCCCATCCGTACAATAATTCTAGGTAAAAATTCTATTCTAAAATTTTAAAATAGTGTAATACAATTACCTTTGTACATCTATCTATACTTTATATAATAACAAAATCCTGGAATTTTAACTTCCCGCCCTATTCCTAAAAAATCTCTCTACCAATAAAATATGGTGATTTCTACTTTCTCATTCCTACAATAATTCCGTGTAAAAATTCTATTCTAAACTTTTAAAATAGTGAAATACAATTCCCATTGTACATCTATACTATATATAATAACAAAATCCTGAAATTTCAACTTCCCGCCCAATTCCTAAAAAATCTCTCTTCCCAATAAAATATATTGATTTCTACGTTTTGCCATTCGTACAATCATTCTGGGTAAAAATTCTATTCTAAAATTTTAAAATAGTGTAATACAATTCCCTTTGTACATCTATACTTCTATACTATATATAATTACAAAATCCCGGAATTTTAACTTCCCGCCCAATTTCTAAAAAATCTCTATTTCCAATAAAATATATTGATTTCTACTTTCCCATCCGTACAATAATTCTAGGTAAAAATTCTGTTCCAAAATTTTAAAATAGTGTAATACAATTCCCTTTGAACATCTATACTATATATAATAAAAAAATCCTGGAATTTAAATTTCTCGCCCAATTCCTAAAAAATCTCTCTGCCCAATAAAATGTATTGATTTCTACTTTCCCATTCGTACAATAATTTTGGGTAAAAATTCAAATCGAAAATTTTAAAATAGTGAAATACAATTCCCTTTGTACATCTATATCTATACTATATATAATAACAAATTCCTGGAATTTTAACTTCCCGCCCAATTCCTAAAAATCTCTCTTTCCAATAAAATATATTGATTTCTACTTTCCCATTCGTACAATAATTCTTGGTAAAAATTCTATTATAAAATTTTAAAATAGTGTAATACAATTCCCTTTGTACATCGATACTATATATATAATAACAAAATCCTGGAATTTTAACTTCCCGCCCAATTCCTAAAAATCTATCTTTCCAATAAAATATATTGATTTCTAATTTCCCATTCGTACAATAATTCTGGGTAAAAAATCTATTATAAAATTTTAAAATAGTGTAATACAATTCCCTTTGTACATCTATACTATATAAAATAACAAAATCCTGGAATTTTAACTTCTGGCCCGATTCCTAAAAAAACTCTCTTTCCAAAAAAATATATTGAAATCAACTTTCCCATTCGTACAATAATTCTGGGTAAAAATACAATTCTAAAATTTTAAAGTATTGAAATACAATTCCATTTCTACGTCTATCTATACAATATATAATAACAAAATCCTGTAATTTAAACTTCCCGCCCAATTTCTAAAAATCTCTCTTCCCAACAAAATATATTGATTTCTACTCTCCCATCCGTACAATAATTCTAGGTAAAATTTCTATTCTAAAATTTTAAAATAGTGTAATACAATTACCTTTGTACATCTATCTATACTTTATATAATAACAAAATCCTGGAATTTTAACTTCCCGCCCAATTCCTAAAAAATCTCTCTTCCCAATAAAATATATTGATTTCTACTTTTTCCCATTCGTACAATAATTCTGGGTAAAAATTCTATTCTAAAATTTTAAAATAGTGTAATACAATTCCCTTTGTAAATCTATACTATATGTAATAATAAAATCCTGGAATTTTAACTTTTCGCCCAATTTCTAAAAAATCTCTCTTTCCATTAAAATATATTGATTTCTACTTTCATATTCGTTCAATAATTCTGGGTAAAAATTCTATTTTAAAATGTTAAAATAGTGTAATACAATTCCTTTCTACATCTATCTATACTATATATATAATAACAAAATCCTGAAATTTTAACTTCCCGCCTAATTCCTAAAAATCTCTCTCCCCAACAAAATATATTGATTTCTATTTTCCCATCCGTACAATAATTCTAGGTAAAAATTCTATTCTAAAATTTTAAAATAGTGTAATACAATTATCTTTGTACATCTATCTATACTTTATATAATAACAAAATCCTGGAATTTTAACTTCCCGCCCTATTCCTAAAAAATCTCTCTACCAATAAAATATGTTGATTTCTACTTTCCCATTCCTACAATAATTTGTGTAAAAATTCTATTCTAAACTTATAAAATAGTGTAATACAATTCCCATTGTACATCTATACTATATATAATAACAAAATCCTGAAATTTCAACTTCCCGCCCAATTCCTAAAAAACTCTCTTCCCAATATAATATATTGATTTCTACTTTTTGCCATTCGTACAATAATTCTGGGTAAAAATTCTATTCTAAAATTTAAAAATAGTGTAATACAATTCCCTTTGTACATCTATACTATATATAATAACAAAATCCTGGAATTTTAACTTCCCGCCCAATTTCTAAAAAATCTCTATTTCCAATAAAATATATTGATTTCTACTTTCCCATCCTTACAATAATTCTAGGTAAAAATTCTATTCTAAAATTTTAAAATAGTGTAATACAATTCCCTTTGAACATCTATACTATATATAATAAAAAAATCCTGTAATTTTAACTTCTCGCCCAATTCCTAAAAAATCTTTCTGCCCAATAAAATGTATTGATTTCTACTTTCCCATTCGTTCAATAATTTTGGGTAAAAATTCTATTCTAAAATTTTAAAATAGTGAAATACAATTCCCTTTGTACATCTATATCTATACTATATATAATAACAAATTCCTGGAATTTTAACTTCCCGCCCAATTCCTAAAAATCTCTCTTTCCAATAAAATATATTGATTTCTACTTTCCCATTCGTACAATAATTCTGGGTAAAAATTCTATTATAAAATTTTAAAATAGTGTAATACAATTACCTTTGTACATCTCTACTATCTATACTATATATAATAACAAAATCCTGGAATTTTAACTTCCCGCCTATTTCCTAAAAAATCTCTCTTCCCAATAAAATATATTGATTTCTACTTTTTCCCATTCATACAATAATTCTGGGTCAATATTCTATTATAAAATTTTAAAATAGTGTAAAACAATTCCCTTTGTACATCTATCTATACTTTATATAATAACAAAATCCTGAAATTTTAACTTCCCGCCCAATTCCTAAAAATCTCTCTTCCCAACAAAATATATTGATTTCTACCTTTCCAATTCGTACAATAATTCTGGGTAAAAATTCTATTCTTAAATTTAAAAATAGTGTAATACAATTCCCTTTGTACATCTATACTATATATATTAACAAAATCCTGAAATTTTAACTTCTCGTCCAATTCCTAAAAAATCTCTGTTCCCAATAAAATATATTGATTTCTTCTTTGCCATTCGTACAATAATTCTGGGTAAAAATTCTATTCAAAAATTTTAAAATAGTGTAATACAATTACCTTTGTACATCTCTACTATCTATACTATATATAATAACAAAATCCGGGAAATTTAACTTCCCGCCCAATTCCTAAAATCTCTCTTCCCAACAAAATATATTGATATCTACTTTCCCATCCGTAGAATAATTCTAGGTAAAAATTCTATTCTAAAATTTTAAAATAGGGTAATACAATAACCTTTGTACATCTATATATACTTTATATAATAACAAAATCCTGGAATTTTAACTTCCCGCCCAATTCCTAAAAAATCTCTCTTCCCAATAAAATATATTGATTTCAAATTTTCCCATTCGTACAATAATTATGGGTAAAAATTCTATTCTAAAATTTTAAAATTGTGTAATACATTTCCCTTTGTACATCTATACTATATTTAATAACCAAATCCTGAAATTTTAAATTCCCGCCCAATTCCTAAAAAATCTCTTCTCCCAATAAAATATATTGATTTTTACTTTATCCAATTCGTACAATAATTCTGGGTAAAAATTCTATTCAAAAATTTTAAAATAGTGTAATACAATTCCCTTTGTACATCTATCTATACAATATATAATAACAAAATCCTGGAATTTAAACTTCCCGCCCAATTCCTAAAAATCTCTCATCCCAACAAAATATATTGATTTCTACTTTCCCATTCGTACAATAATTCTAGGTAAAAATTCTATTCTAAAATTTTAAAATAGTGTAATACAATTACCTTTGTACATCTATCTATACTTTATATAATAACAAAATCCTGGAATTTTAACTTCTCGCCCTATTCCTAAAAAATCTCTCTACCAATAAAATATGGTGATTTCTACTTTCCCATTCCTACAATAATTTTGTGTAAAAATTCTATTCTAAACTTTTAAAATAGTGTAATACAATTCCCATTGTACATCTATACTATATATAATAACAGAATCCTGGAATTTCAACTTCCCGCCCAATTCCTAAAAAATCTCTCTTCCCAACAAAATATATTGATTTCTACGTTTTGCCATTCGTACAATCATTCTGGGTAAAAATTCTATTCTAAAATTTTTAAATAGTGTAATACAATTCCCTTTGTACATCTATACTTCTATACTATATATAATAACAAAATCCCGGAATTTTAACTTCCCGCCCAATTTCTAAAAAATCTCTATTTCCAATAAAATATATTGATTTCTACTTTCCCATCCGTACAATAATTCTTGGTAAAAATTCAATTCTAAAATTTTAAAATAGTGTAATACAATTCCCTTTGAACATCTATACTATATATAATAAAAAAATCTTGGAATTTTAACTTCTCGCCCAATTCCTAAAAAATCTCTCTGCCCAATAAAATGTATTGATATCTACCTTCCCATTCGTACAATAATTTTGGTTAAAAATTCTATTCGAAAATTTTAAAATAGTGAAATACAATTCCCTTTGTACATCTATATCTATACTATATATAATAACAAATTCCTGGAATTTTAATTTCCCGCCCAATTCCTAAAAATCTCTCTTTCCAATAAAATATATTGATTTCTACTTTCCCATCCGTACAATAATTCTAGGTAAAAATTCTATTCTAAAATTTTAAAATAGTGTAATACAATTCCCTTTGAACATCTATACTATATATAATAAAAAAATCCTGGAATTTTAACTTCTCGCCCAATTCCTAAAAAATCTCTCTGCCCAATAAAATGTATTGATTTCTACTTTCCCATTCGTACAATAATTTGGGTAAAAATTCAAATCGAAAATTTTAAAATAGTGAAATACAATTCCTGGAATTTTAACTTTCCCATTCGTACAATAATTCTGGGTAAAAAATCTATTATAAAATTTTAAAATAGTGTAATACAATTCCCTTTGTACATCTATACTATATAAAATAACAAAATCCTGGAATTTTAACTTCTGGCCCGATTCATAAAAAAACTCTCTTTCCAAAAAAATATATTGATATCAACTTTCCCATTCGTACAATAATTCTGGGTAAAAATACAATTCTAAAATTTTAAAGTATTGAAATACAATTCCATTTCTACGTCTATCTATACAATATATAATAACAAAATCCTGGAATTTAAACTTCCCGCCCAATTTCTAAAAATCTATCTTCCCAACAAAATATATTGATTTCTACTCTCCCATCCGTACAATAATTCTAGGTAAAATTTCTATTCTAAAATTTTAAAATAGTGTAATACAATTACCTTTGTACATCTATCTATACTTTATATAATAACAAAATCCTGCAATTTTAACTTCCCGCCCAATTCCTAAAAAATCTCCCTTCCCAATAAAATATATCGATTTCTACTTTTTCCCATTCGTACAATAATTCTGGGTAAAAATTCTATTCTAAAATTTTAAAATAGTGTAATACAATTCCCTTTGTAAATCTATACTATATGTAATAATAAAATCCTGGAATTTTAACTTTTCGTCCAATTTCTAAAAAATCTCTCTTTCCATTAAAATATATTGATTTCTACTTTCATATTCGTTCAATAATTCTGGGTAAAAATTCTATTCTAAAATGTTAAAATAGTGTAATACAATTCCCTTTCTACATCTATCTATACTATATATATAATAACAAAATCCTGAAATTTTAACTTCCCGCCTTATTCCTAAAAGTCTCTCTTCCCAACAAAATATATCGATTTTTACTTTCCCATCCGTACAATAATTCTAGGTAAAAATTCTATTCTAAAATTTTAAAATTGTGTAATACAATTACCTTTGTACATCTATCTATACTTTATATAATAACAAAATCCTGGAATTTTAACTTCCCGCCCAATTCCTAAAAAATCTCTCTTCCCAATAAAATATATTGATTTCAACTTTTCCCATTCGTACAATAATTATGGGTAAAAATTCTATTCTTAAATTTTAAAATAGTGTAATACAATTCCCTTTGTACATCTATTCTATATATATTAACAAAATCCTGAAATTTTAAATTACCGCCCAATTCCTAAAAAATCTCACTTCCCAATAAAATATATTGATTTCAAATTTTACCATTCGTACAATAATTATGGGTAAAATTCTATTATAAAATTTTAAATATGTAATACAATTCCCTTTGTACATCTATACTATATATAATAATCAATCCTGAATTTTAAATTCCCGTCCAATTCCTAAATAATCTCTCTTCCCAATAAATATATTGATTTCTACTTTTTCATTCGTACAATAATTCTGGGTAAAAATTCTATTCTAAAATTTTAAATAGTGTAATACAATTCCTTTGTACATCTATCTATACAATATATAATAACAAAATCCTGAAATTTTAAATTCCCGCCTTATTCCTAAAAGTCTCTCTTCCCAACAAAATATATCGATTGCTATTTTCCCATCCGTACAATAAATCTAGGTAAAAATTCTATTCTAAAATTTTAAAATAGTGTAATACAATTACCTCTTTACATCTATCTATACTTTATATAATAACAAAATCCTGCAATTTTAACTTCCCGCCCTATTCCTAAAAATCTCTCTACCAATAAAATATATTGATTTCAACTTTCCCATTCCTACAATAATTTGTGTAAAAATTCTATTCTAAAACTTATAAAATAGTGTAATATAATTCCCATTGTACATCTATACTATATATAATAACAAAATCCTGAATTTCAACTTCCCGCCAATTCCTAAAAAACTCTCTTCCTAATATAATATATTGATTTCTACTTTTTCCATTCGTACAATAATTCTGGTAAAAATTATATTCTAAAATTTAAAAAATAGTGTAATACAATTCCCTTTGTACATCTATTACTATTATATAATAACAAAATCCTGGAATTTTAACTTCCCGCCCAATTTCTAAAAAATCTCTATTCCAATAAAATATATTGATTTCTACTTTCCCATTCCTTACAATAATTCTAGGTAAAAATTCTATTCTAAAATTTTAAAATAGTGTAATAAATTCCCTTTGTACATCTATACTATATATAATAAACAAAATCCTGTAATTTTAACTTCTCGCCCAATTCCTAAAAAATCTTTCTGCCCAATAAAATATATTGATTTCTACTTTCCCATTCGTTACAATAATTCTGGGTAAAAATTCTATTCTAAAATTTTAAAAATAGTGTAAATACAATTCCCTTTATACATCTATATCTATACTATATATAATAACAAATCCTGGAATTTTAACTTCCCGCCCAATTCCTAAAAAATCTCTCTTTCCAATAAAATATATTGATTTCTACTTTCACATTCGTTACAATAATTCTGGGTAAAAATTCTATTATAAAATTTTAAAATAGTGTAATACAATTACCTTTGTACATCTTTACTATCTATACTGTATATAATAACAAAATCCTGGAATTTTAACTTCCCGCCTAATTTCCTAAAAAATCTCCTTCCCAATAAAATATATTGATTTCTACTTTTCCCATTCGATACAATAATTCTGGGTCAATATTCTATTATAAAATTTTAAAATAGTGTAAATACAATTACCTTTGTACATCTATACTATACTTATATAATAACAAAATCCTTGAATTTTAACTTCCCGCCCTATTCCTAAAAAATCTCTCTACCAATAAAATATATTGATTTCTACTTTCCCATTCGTACAATAATTCTGTGGTAAAAATTCTATTCTAAACTTATAAAATAGTGTAATACAATTACCTTTTCATTGTTCTATCTATACTATATATAATAACAAAATCCTGAAATTTCAACTTCCCGCCTATTCCTAAAAAACTCTCTTCCAATAAAATATATTGATTTCTACTTTTTGCCATTCGTACAATAATTCTGGGTAAAAATTCTATTCTAAAATTTATAAAATAGTGTAAATACAATTCCTTTGTACATCTATACTATAATATAATAACAAAATCCTGGAATTTTAACTTCCCGCCCAATTCCTAAAAAATCTCTATTTCCAATAAAATATATTGATTTCTACTTTTCCATTCCGTACAATAATTCTAGGTAAAAATTCTATTCTAAAATTTAAAATAGTGTAATACAATTCCCTTTGTACATCTATACTATATATAATAATAACAAAATCCTGAAATTTTAACTTCTCCGCCCAATTCCTAAAAAATCTCTTCTTGCCCAATAAAATGATATTGATTTCTACTTTTCCCATTCGTACAATAATTCTGGGTAAAAATTCTATTCTAAAATTTTAAAATAGTGAAATACAATTCCCTTTGTACATATATATCTATACTATATATAATAACAAAATCCTGGAATTTTAACTTCCCGCCCAATTCCTAAAAAATCTCTCTTTCCCAATAAAATATATTGATTTCTACTTTTCCATTCGTACAATAATTCTGGGTCAATATTCTATTCATAAAATTTTAAAATAGTGTAAAACAATTCCCTTTGTACATCTTTCTATACTATATATAATAACAAAATCCTGGAATTTTAACTTCCCGCCCAATTCCTAAAAATCTCTCTTCCAAATCAAAATATATTGATTTCTACCTTTCCCAATTCGTACAATAATTCTGGGTAAAAATTCTATTCATTAAATTTAAAATAGTGTAAAACAATGCCTTTGTACATCTATACTATATATATTAACAAAATCCTGGAATTTAAATTCCCGCCCAATTCCTAAAAAATCTCTGCTTCCCAATAAAATATATTGATTTACTTCTTTCCCATTCGTACAATAATTCTGGTAAAAATTCTATTAAAATTTTTAAAATAGTGTAATACAATTACCTTTGTACATCTCTACTATCTATACTATATAAAATAACAAAATCCCTGAATTTTAACTTCCGCCACAATTCCTAAAAATCTCTCTTCCCAATAAAATATATTGATTTCTACTTTCCCATTCGTACAATAATTCTGGGTAAAAATTCTATTCTAAAATTTTAAAATAGTGTAATACAATTCCTTTGTACATCTATACTATATATATATTAACAAAATCCTGAAATTTTAACTTCCGCCCAATTCCTAAAAATCTCTCTTCCCAAAAATATATTGATTTCTACTTTCCATTCGTACAATAATTCTGGGTAAAAATTCTATTCTTAAATTTAAAATAGTGTAATACAATTCCCTTTGTACATCTATACTATATATATTAACAAAATCCTGAATTTTAACTTCCGCCAATTCCTAAAAAATCTCTTTCCCAATAAAATATATTGATTTCTCTTTCCATTCGTACAATAATTCTGGTAAAAATTCTATTCAAAATTTTAAAATAGTGTAATACAATTACCTTTGTACATCTCTACTATCTATACTATATATAATAACAAAATCCGGAAATTTAACTTCCGCCCAATTCCTAAAAATCTCTCTTCCCAACAAAATATATTGATTTCTACTTTCCCATCCGTACAATAATTCTGGTAAAAATTCTATTCTAAAATTTTAAAATAGGTAATACAATAACCTTTGTACATCTATATATACTTTATATAATAACAAAATCCTGGAATTTTAACTTCCCGCCCAATTCCTAAAAAATCTCTCTTCCCAATAAAATATATTGATTTCTTTTCCCATTCGTACAATAATTATGGGTAAAAATTCTATTCTAAAATTTTAAAATAGTGTAATACAATTCCTTTGTACATCTATACTATATATAATAACCAAATCCTGAATTTTAAATTCCCGCCCAATTCCTAAAAAATCTCTTCTCCCAATAAATATATTGATTTTTACTTTTCCATTCGTACAATAATTCGGTAAAAATTCTATTCAAAAATTTTAAAATAGTGTAATACAATTCCCTTTGTACATCTATCTATACAATATATAATAACAAAATCCTGGAATTTAACTTCCCGCCCAATTCCTAAAAATCTCTCTTCCCAACAAAATATATTGATTTCTACTTTCCCATTCGTACAATAATTCTAGGTAAAAATTCTATTCTAAAATTTTAAAATAGTGTAATACAATTTACCTTTGTACATCTATCTATACTTATATAATAACAAAATCCTGGAATTTTAACTTCCGCCCAATTCCTAAAAAATCTCTCTCCAATAAAATATTGATTTCTACTTTCCCATTCCTACAATAATTCTTGTAAAAATTCTATTCTAAATTTTAAAATAGTGTAATACAATTCCCATTGTACATCTATACTATATATAATAACAAAATCCTGGAATTTAACTTCCCGCCCAATTCCTAAAAAATCTCTCTTCCCAATAAAATATATTGATTTCTACTTTCCCATTCGTACAATAATTCTGGGTAAAAATTCTATTCTAAAATTTTTAAATAGTGTAATACAATTCCCTTTGTACATCTATACTCTATACTATATAATAACAAAATCCCGGAATTTTTAACTTCCCGCCCAATTTCTAAAAAATCTCTATTTCCAATAAAATATATTGATTTCTACTTTCCCATCGTACAATAATTCTTGGTAAAAATTCTATTCTAAAATTTTAAAATAGTGTAATACAATTCCCTTTGAACATCTATACTATATATATAATAAAAAATCCTGGAATTTTAACTTCCGCCAATTCCTAAAAAATCTCTCTCCCAATAAAATATATTGATTCTACTTTCCATTCGTACAATAATTTTGGTTAAAAATTCTATTCGAAAATTTTAAAATAGTGTAATACAATTCCCTTTGTACATCTATATCTATACTATATATAATAACAAATCCTGGAATTTTAATTTCCCGCCCAATTCCTAAAAATCTCTCTTTCCAATAAAATATATTGATTCTACTTTCCCATTCGTACAATAATTCTAGGTAAAAATTCTATTCTAAAATTTTAAAATAGTGTAATACAATTCCCTTTAAGGAGATGAATGAATTTAAAATTCAGATTTTGTTCATATATATAGTATAATAGAATGTACAAAGGGAATTGTATTACGACTATTTTAAAATTTTAGAATAGAATTTTACCATAATTATTGTTGGAATGGGAAAGTAGAATCAAATATTTTTTATTGGTAGAGAGATTTTTTAGGAATAGGGCGGGGAAGTTAAAATTCAGGATTTTGTTTTAATATAAAGTATAGATAGATGTACAAAGGTAATTGTATTACACTATTTTAAAATTTTAGAATAGAATTTTTACCAAAGAATTATTGTCGGATGGGAAAGTAGAAATCAATATATTTTGTTGGGAAGAGAGATTTTTAGGAATTGGGCGGAAGTTTAAATTCCAGAATTTTGTTATTATATATTGTATAGATAGATGTACAAAGGGATTGTATTACACTATTTTAAAATTTTAGAATAGAATTTTTACCCAGAATTATTGTACGAATGGAAAAGTAGAAATCAATATATTATATTGGAAGAGAGTTTTTTAGGAATGGGGGGAAGTTGAAATTCCGGATTTGGTTATATTATATAGTATAGATGTACTGGGAATTGTATTACACTATTTTAAATGTTTAGAATAGAATTTTTACAAAGATTATTGTAGGAATGGGAAGTAGAACAACATATTTATTGGTAGAGAGATTTTTAGGAATAGGGCGGGAAGTTAAAATTCCAGGATTTTGTTATTATATAAAGTATAGATAGATGTACAAAGTAATTGTATTACACTATTTTAAATTTTTAGAATAGAATTTTTACCTAGAATTATTGTAGGAATGGGAAAGTAGAAATCAATATATTTTGTTGGGAAGAGGATTTTTAGGAATTGGGCGGGAAGTTAAATTCTAGGATTTTGTTATTATATATTGTATAGATAGATGTACAAAGGAATTGTATTACACTATTTTAAAATTTTAGAATAGAATTTTTACCCAGAATTATTGTACGAATTGGAAAAGTAGAAATCAATATATTTTATTGGGAAGAGAGATTTTTTAGGAATTGGAATGGAAGTTAAAATTTCAGGATTTTGTTATTATATATAGTATTAGATGTACAAAGGGAATTGTATTACACTATTTAAAATTTTAGAATAGAATTTTTACCCATAATTATTGTTGGAATGGGAAAGTAGAAATCAACATATTTATTGTAGAGAGATTTTTTAGGAATAGGGCGGGAAGTTAAATTCCAGGATTTTGTTTTTATATAAAGTATAGATAGATGTACAAAGGTATTGTATTACACTATTTTAAAATTTTAGAATAGAATTTTTACAAGAATTATTGTACGGATGGGAAAGTAGAAATCAATATTTTTTGTTGGAGAGAGATTTTTAGGAATTGGCGGGAAGTTTAAATTCCAGAATTTGTTATTATATATTGTATAGATAGATGTACAAAGGGAATTGTATTACACTATTTTTAAAATTTAAGAATAGAATTTTTACCCAGAATTATTGTACGAATTGGAAAAAGAGAAATCAATATATTTTATTGGGAAGAGAGATTTTTTAGGAATTGGGCGGAAATTTAAAATTTCAGGATTTGGTTATTATATATAGTATAGATGTACAAAGGGAAATGTATCCACTATATTAAAATTTTAGAATAGAATTTTTACCATATTATTGTACGAATGGGAAATTTGAAATCAATATATTTTATTGGAGAGAGAGATTTTTAGGAATTGGGGGAAGTTAAAATTCCAGGATTTTGTTATCATATAAAGTATATATAGATGTACAAAGGTTATTGTATTACCTATTTTAAAATTTTAGAATAGAAATTTTACCTAGAATTATTGTACGAATGGGAAAGTAGAATCAATATATTTTGTTGGGAAGAGAGATTTTAAGAATTTGGCGGGAAGTTAAAATTCAGGATTTTGTTATTTTATATAGTATAGATAGTAGAGATGTACAAAGGTAATTGTATTACACTATTTTAAAATTTTAATAGAATTTTTACCCAGAATTATTGTACGAATGGGAAAGAAGAAATCAATATATTTTATTGGGAACGAGATTTTTTAGGAATTGGGCGGGAATGTTAAAATTTCAGGATTTTGTTATATATATAGTATAGATGTACAAAGGAATTGTTTTACACTATTTTTAAATTTAATGAATAGAATTTTTACCAGAATTATTGTACGATTGGAAAGGTAGAAATCAATATATTTTGTTTGAAGAGAGATTTTTAGGAATTGGGCGGAAGTTAAAATTCCAGGATTTTGTTATTATATAAAGTATAGAGATGTAAAAGGGAATTGTTTTACACTATTTTAAAATTTTATAATGAATAATTGACCCAGAATTATTGTATGAATGGAAAAAGTAGAAATCAATATATTTTATTGGGAAGAGAGATTTTTAGGAATTGGCGGGAAGTTAAAATTCCAGGATTTGTTATTATATATAGTATAGATATATAGATGTACAAAGGGAATTGTATTTCACATATTTAAAAATTTTTGAATAGATTTTTACCCAAAATTATTGTACGAATGGGAGGAGAAATCAATACATTTTATTGGGCAGAGAGATTTTTTAGGATTGGGCGGAAGTTAAAATTTCAGGATTTTTTTATTATATATAGTATAGATGTTCAAAGGGAAATTGTTACACTATTTTAAATTTTAGAATAGAATTTTTACTAGAATTATTGTACGATGGAAAAGTAGAAATCAATATATTTTATTGGAAAAGAGATTTTTTAGAAATTGGGCGGGAAGTTAAAATTCCAAGATTTTGTTTATATATATAGTATAGATGTACAAAGGGAATTGTATTACACTATTTTAAATTTTGAATAGAATTTTTACCCAGAATTATTGTACGAATGCAAAAAGTAGAAATCAATATATTTATTGGAAGAGAGATTTTTAGGAATTGGGCGGGAAGTTAAATTTCAGGATTTTGTTATTATATATAGTATAGATGAACAATGGGAATTGTATTACACTATTTTATAAGTTTAGAATAGAATTTTTACACAAATTATTGTAGGAATGGGAAAGTAGAAATCAAATATTTTTATTGTAGAGAGATTTTTTAGGAATAGGGGCGGGAAGTTAAAATTCAAGGATTTTGTTATTATATAAAGTATAGATAGATGTACAAAGGTAATTGTTTTACACTATTTTAAAATTTTAATAGAATTTGACCAGAATTATTGTATGAATGGGAAAAAGTAGAAATCAATATATTTTATTGGAGGAGAATTTTTTAGGAAATGGCGGGAAGTTAAAATTCCAGGATTTTGTTATTATATAAGTATAGATAGTAAAGATGTACAAAGGTAATTGTATTACACTATTTTAAAATTTTATAATAGAATTTTTACCCAGAATTATTGTACGAATGTGAAAGTAGAAATCAATATATTTTATTGGAAGAGAGATTTTTAGGAATTGGGCGGGAAGTTAAAATTCCAGGATTTGTTATTATATATAGTATAGATATAGATGTATAAAGGGAATTGTATTTCACTATTTTAAAATTTTAGAATAGAATTTTTACCCAAAATTATTGAACGAATGGGAAAGTAGAAATATACATTTTATTGGCAGAGAAGATTTTTTAGGAATTGGCGAGAAGTTAAAATTACAGGATTTTTTTTATTAATATATTATAGATGTTCAAAGGGAATTGTATTACACTATTTTAAAATTTAGAATAGAATTTTTACCTAGAATTATTGTAAGGATGGGAAAGTAGAAATCAATATATTTTATTGGAAAAGAGATTTTTTAGAAATTGGGCGGGAAGTTAAAATTCCAGGATTTTGTTATTATATATAGAATAGATGTACAAAGGGAATTGTATTACACTATTTTTAAATTTTTAGAATATAATTTTTACCCAGAATTATGTACGAATGGAAAAAGTAGAAATCAATATATTATTTAGGAAGAGAGTTTTTTAGGAATTGGGCGGAAGTTGAAATTTCAGGATTTTGTTATTATATATAGTATAGATGTACAATGGGAATTATATTACACTATTTTAAAAGTTTAGAATAGAATTTTTACCACAAATTATTGTAGGAATGGGAAAGTTGAAATCAACATATTTTTATTGGAGAGAGATTTTTTAGAAAGGGCGGGAAGTTAAAATCAGGATTTTTGTTATTATATAAAGTATAGATAGATGTAAAGAGTAATTGTATTACACTATTTTAAAATTTTAGAATAGAATTTTTACCTAGATTATTGTACGGATGGGAAAATAGAATCATATATTTTGTTGGGAAGAGAGATTTTAGGAATAGGCGGGGAAGTTAAAATTCAGGATTTTGTTATTATATAATTGTATAGATAGATGTACAAAGGGAATTGTATTACACTATTTTAAAATTTTAGAATAGAATTTTTACCCGAATTATTGTACGAATTGGAAAAAGTAGAATCAATATATTTTATTGGGAAGAGAGATTTTTAGGAATTGGACGGGAATTTAAAATTCAGGATTTGATTATTATATATAGTATAGATGTACAAAGGAAATTGTATTACACTATTTAAAATTTTATAATAGAATTTTTACCATAATTATTGTAGCGAATGGAAATTGAAATCAATATATTTTTATTGGGAAGGAGATTTTTTAGGAATTGGGCGGAATTTAAAATTCAGGATTTTGTTAATATATATAGAATAGAGTGCAAAGGGAATTGTATTACACTATTTTAAAAATTTAAGATGAATTTTTACCCATAATTATTGTACGAATGGGAAAAGTTGAAATCAATATATTTTATTGGGAAGAGAGATTTTTTAGGAATTGGGCGGAAGTTAAAATTCAGGATTTTGTTATTATTAAAGTATAGATAGATGTACAAAGGTAATTGTATTACACTATTTTAAAATTTTAGAATAGAATTTTTACCTAGAATTATTGTAGCGGATGGGAAAGTAAAATCAATATATTTTGTTGGGAAGAGAGATTTTAGGAATAAGGCGGAAGTTAAAATTCAGGATTTGTTATTATATATATAGTATAGATTAAGATGTAGAAAGGGAATTGTATTACACTATTTTAACATTTTAGAATAGAATTTTTACCAGAATTATTGAAGAATATGAAAGTAGAAATCAATATATTTTAATGGAAGAGGATTTTTTAGAATTGGCGAAAGTTAAAATCCAGGATTTTATTATTAATATAGTATAGATTTACAAAGGGAATTGTATTACACTATTTTAAAATTTTAGAATAGAATTTTTACCAGAATTATTGTACGAATGGGAAAAGTAGAAATCGATATATTTATTGGGAAGGAGAGATTTTTTAGGAATTGGGCGGGAAGTTAAAATTGCAGGATTTTGTTATTATATAAAGTATAGATAGATGTACAAAGGTAATTGTATTACACTATTTTAAAATTTTAGAATAGAATTTTACCTAGAATTATTGTACGGATGGGAAAGTAGAAATCAATATATTTTGTTGGGAAGAAGATTTTTAGAAATTGGGCGGAAGTTTAAAATTCCAGGATTTTGTTATTATATATTGTATAGATAGACTGTAGAATAGGAAATTGTATTTCAATACTTTAAAATTTTAGAATTGTATTTTTACCCGAATATTGTACGAATGGGAAAGTTGATATCAATATATTTTTTTTGGAAAGAGAGATTTTTTTATGGAATCGGGCAGAAGTTAAAATTCCAGGATTTTGTTATTTTATATAGTAATAGATGTACAAAGGGAATGTATTACACTATTTTAAAATTTTATAATAGATTTTTACCCAGAATTATTGTAGCGAATTGGTGAAGTTAAAAATTCCAGGATATTGTATTATACTATATTGTATAAATTTCGATTTGAAGAATTTTTACCCAAATTATTGTACGAATGGGAAAGTAGAAATCAAATACATTTTATTGGGGAGAAGAGATTTTTTAGAATTGGGGAGAAAGTTTAAATTCCAGGATTTTTTTATATATATATAGTGAATCAGATGTTC